>NC_047675.1:28093934-28413220 GCF_011762505.2 Arvicanthis niloticus
TCAGTACAATAATTTAAAGTTCTATTCATGTATATGTGAATCCATGTCGGGCCATGGAAGGGTATCCTGGTTCTTGGGTTTTGGGTTCGGCCATGCCCCCAGAACCCAGGCTCCTGATAAGAGGTCTAATCTCCATTGTAGGACACAGGTAGAGGGCATGATACAGGCCTCAGGCCCCAAAGAGATTTATATACTAATGAGGTACCTGAAGGCCAGAGGGTGGAGCCAAATAAGCATTCTTCCCCAGTCCCTCCCCCCATCCCTATTTAACTCAGGTCTGCCCTAGTTGCAGGGGGGGGGGGGTGCATCCAGATACATCCACCATTCACCATGTCAATAAACCCATTTTGGAAACCCAAGGACTTTCTCCTGTGTTGGGGCTGCGCTGTGTTGGAGCCATGGAGAGGCCTTTAGTGAGCAGCTGGGCCTAACTTCCAGCTGGAGGAACCCAGACAGTTCCCAGCCAACTGCACACAGCATGGCATAAGGAACCCTGCTGTTCCCCAGCCATTTTTACCTACAAATACACTTTTTCCTTATAGCCTTATAGAATTCAAACATACACCTTTATCAATTTATCATTATCATTTCTTCACTTAATGGGCATCCTTACTTCTGTTCCCTGAAATTTCTAAATAGAGAAGAAATGAACATGGCTTTAAGAACATGCCAGAGTTGTGTCCCGATGTCAAATGGTTGATCTGTTTTTATCTTTTTGAGGATACTCCACACTGATTTCCATATTGACTTCAATATTTTGCATGTGCATGAACATTAGACAATGATTATTATGGCCTCATAATCTTAACAACATTGTTATTGTTAGTCCTTTTATATTTTTTTAAAATGTACTTCTATACTATTTTGAAAGTTTTCTACATGAGAATTATATTTGCATTGTTTCACCCCTTCTTCTTACCTTTCCAAGTCTTCTCTTTGCTCAAATTTATGACATCCTCTTTTATATATATATATATATATATATATATATATATATATATATATTAAAAACCACATATATATATTAAACCACATTAAAATATATACATAATTAAAAACTAAATTTAAAAATTAAATTTATGACATCCTCATATATATATATTACGCATTAAAAACTACATATATATACATTAAACCACATTAAAATATATATACAATTAAAAACCACTTTGGTTTTTAATTTTATGTATATATGTATATATACATATATATTTATATATATACACACACACACATATATATATCGAGTCTATGTATTATTGCATTTTTATTTTCATTTTTCTCATTAATAAGGATGGTAAGATGGTGAACATTTTCTAAAATGCCCCTCAGCTAGCTTTATTTCCTATCTTGAGAATTATTGGTTGAGCTATAGCCTTTTTTTTGTGGATTCTTTCCTTGTTGTTGTTGTTTCTTGGTTCATTGTTTGGAAAAGAGCTTCTTCTTGTATGCTGAATTTTAATCCTATATTGGATGTATAGTTGGAAAAGTCTCCTATCCCATGTAAACATAAAATGAGGATTAGTGAATTCTCTAACTGCCAAATATGTATAGTATTCAAAGAAGTTGAAGATAGTTGTGCTAGATAAAGCACAGAGCCCCTGATATCCTTGTGTTAGCCCCTTTCTGTTAGTGTGACTATGAGCAGCAGTTTTCTTCTCAACAAAAGAAGGCCAGAAATACAAAGAAATATCTACTCAGTGCTATTGGCTTGCAAATCCTATTTTCTTTCTTGGCAGACATTTGTCTTTTAGAAAAACATATTTTTTTTTTCTGTATTCATATATGTGTATGCCTGTGTGGGTACCTTGCTGTGGACAGAAGAAGACATCTTATACCCTAGAGTTTGAGTTACATGTAGAAAAAACTGGGGCCCTTTGAAGAGTAGAAGACACTTTTAACCACTGATTATCTCTCCAATCACTCTGGTTTTTAATTTTATGAAGCAAGATATCAATTTTGGGAAAGACTTACCTGATATATATTGAGTGCTTGAAAATCTGACATTCACTGCCCACAGCAGGTAATGACGTAGGCATTTACCACAGCACATGTACAGAATTGAACTATGTGTAGCCCTGTGATTTTAGAACCAAATTCATCCTTGCTCAAGTTGTCAGATGATATCTCCATTTTAGCCAGGCTGCTGCTATGGCTTTTGATACACCCTAAAGCACAGAAGACTACATTTGTCTTCAGAAGAATTTATTTAAAAGCAGACCAAATACTGCTGTATTCCAACAATACTGTGAAGCTCAAAGGACAGAATCAAGAGGAAACAAGGTGAAAACTAATTTTCTTATTCACTGGTGGGAACACAGTCAAATGATAAAAACATCCCAAAATTTAGTCTGAAGCTGGAAAGATTTAGCTCATGGAAAAATACTCAGGTTCTACTTCAGATACCCACATGTCTGACAAATCATAATCACCTGTAGCTCCAACCTGAGGGAAACAAATATCCAGTTTTGGCATTTATTGGAACCCAGAACTCACATAGTATACACGTACATACACAATCAGACAAAAAGTACCTTCATCCAGAAGATAAAAATAAATAAATCTTTAAAAATTACATAATCTGACAATGTTAGCACTTTTACAACTATTAAGGATAAATGACATATAATTCAGCAAATTCAAGTCTTTTGCTAAACTTCAGAAACATGATTATATTTCCCCACCAAAACAGATTCATGAATGTTCATGGCAATATTTATAATAGCCCAAAGTGAAGGCAACTCAAGTGTTTACCCATTGAATATGAGTAAATAAATACTAAGTTAAACAATGTGCATTAAGTCTAGAGAGAGATGAAATATTGACTTGTTCTAAAGCAGAGATGAGTCAAGAAAACACTGTACAATATTAAACTCAAACCACACCATATCACAGACTTGATGATTCCAGTTCAAAATATGTAGAACACGCAATTCTATCGACAATAAGATTTATGATTATTAGGTAAGAAGAGATTAGTAAGAACTATTAGACAGTGTGTTGTATGCAGTCACCCTGACTGTATGCTTTAATACACTGAAATTCACTCAACTGCAGAATTTGAGTGATTTGTCTGACATATACTAAATATTAAGAAAATAAATTTAAAATGTGTGTAGTGCAAAAATATTTGCTAGCTAATTTTCCCCAGTGGATCCTTCTGGGACGAAATGTGTGATTTAATATCTCCATTCCCATATGTCTCAGGTAGAGGATTTAAAAAAAATAACTGAAAGTATCAAATATATCTTAAGAGTGTATACTACATTCTGAAAATCCAAAGGTTTTCTTCCCTTCTCTTGTATTTACATTTATTTATTTACTTATTTATTTACTTTTGAACATATATGTATGTGTTAAGGATGATTTGTGTGAGTCTGACATATGCATGTTATGGCATGTATGCAGAACCTGAAGAACAATTTGACTCCTCATTTCCTATATTTTGAGGGGCAGAAGATTTTATTGTTTATCCGCTGAAGCTGTTGTAAACAAACATGCTAGTTTGCCTGTGTGCTTACATATATTCTCAAGCTAACACCTCTCATCTCCCAGGAGGAATGCTGTGATTATAGATATGTACTTATGCATCCAGCATTACAAGAACTGTGTGGATTTGAACTTGAGTCTTCAAAATCACCCATAAGTACTTTGCTCACTCTCAGGAAAGAAAGAAAGAAAGAAAGAAAGAAAGAAAGAAAGAAAGAAAGAAAGAAAGAAAGAAAGAAAGAAAGAGAAAGAAAAAACTGCTCTCACTTCATAGTGGGAAAGTCATATATCAATATGCTTTTCAAAAATATTGGTTAAGATATCAGGTGGTTAGTTTAGAGCACAACAGAAAAAATTTGCTATAAGCTTTAAATATTGTCTGTTAGAATATTCTTAGATTTTACAGTGGTGGAAACTAGCAATCAGTTCAATAATTCCACATTATTTACTATTCAGTCACAGGGATGTTAGATTACACACATAGGAGGTCAATAAAAAGCTATTAGGAAAGCTAACTATGACACAGCATAATTTGTCTATAGACTTGCTACCTTCCCTTGTCTTTACATCATTGAATTTCTAACCAAAGAAGAAGCCAATCAGTTACTCAGACTTGATAGTCACAGCATCTCTCCAGAAAAAAAAGATGCATGTTATTTACCATTGAGCCTTCTCTCTGGTTTTTGGATTATCCTTGTAACTTAGACCATAATCTATATCTAAAAAAAAAAAAAAAAAAACATAGAAACTCAGTGTATTCTTAATCAACAACAATGAGAAAAATGATTATATAGAAAAGGTGATTCATTTATTTATTTTGTTCCTTTTAATGTAAATTGTTGATCTGTAGTCCAGGCTACTTTACAAGTCACAACATACCTTAGACTGGCCTCAAAGTTTTACTGTTACTTTTCTCTTAGGCTCCTTAGGATTGGATTAGAGACGTAAGCTAACAAGTCTCTAAATAATTTTGTCTTTTGACTTTTTGGTTATATAAACTTAATCCTTGTAATTAACCTTTCATCCCCACCCAAACTCTTTATCTTAATATCGCTAACAGGTAGCAATAATTCATTACATCTCAAGTATTATATTTTCTGGCGGTTTTGTTCGTATATATTTTCTTGCATTCCAATGGTATTCTCTTCCTTTGTGTCACTTACCTGTTTTCCCTATTTCCTAGCCATTGAACCATCTCCACTACCTCATGTTCACTTGGGTACCCAGAGTTAGAAAATAATCTCTTCATTTTGTTTTTAAATCATAACACTCCTAGACCCCATAAGAACAGTCAGAACTTGATAAATATTCTATTATAAGTTAAAAAAACTTTAGTGTTTGTTATCAATGCATATGTTTGAATATTTGCATCACTAACTGTGTCCAAATGAAATGTGAAGTGTTGTGCCAAAAGAGTAAGAATGAGGCTAGTTTATTTTAACTGCTCAAATAAGTTGCAAAAATTAAAGCACAGTTACTCCCTTATTTTTGAACTTCCCCAATTAATTATTAATTGTTAATAAATAAGTTTCATTAGTATACATGTCAAGTCAACCTTTTCACTATTGCCAGGCTTCTCAAATAAACAACCATCATCCTACTGCTTTGAATATGTCAGAAAAGAAAGCAGGTGAGCAGACAGGCAACGTCTTATGAAAGGAAATACAAATAAACAATCATTTTATCAAGATTTCACTAGGAAAGTAGATTTAATAATCACCTTCAAACATTTCTCTCTATACAAAAACATTATCTCTTCCTGGTATCTATTTAATTAAATAACACTTACACAAAATCAATAATTAGTCTCTCTGAATAGAGTTCAGGGATTTTAAGGACAGTACAAGTCAAGAAGAGTCAGCTTTACCAGGTCAAACCAAATGACTGAATAAGTTAAAAAGGAAATTCAGACTTGGAAAAGGAAGTTCTATTAAACTAAAAGTATTTTAAAAAATTTTATTATCCTTTATATCTAATTTTTACAATTTAAAAATCTATTTTAATAGATAATATGGAAAAACCTTTCTAGGATAATGAAGGACGTGTTTCTAAAGCATGTTCCTTAATCTTTCCTGTTGAAAGGTTTGTATTGATAACACTAGCAACTATTCATGTGTGCTTCCATTTGTTTTCCTGAAGAGAAATGCACAAGTGTCACTTCACTTCAGATAAGATTCCAAGAATACATCAAATAAATAATTCTGTCCAACATCACATTAGTAGACTTTGTTGGGTATATTCAGAAGAACATACGTGAAGGGCTAGCTACTTATAGAATTGTGAGTGGCTCTAAAATACCTACATCACAGAAAAGTCCTGATGCATCATGGGTGATAACCTCTGAAAAGCTTTGTTACTTCAGTTAATCTTTCACCCCCTCTACCCTAGCATCTCCTTTTATAAGGTCACATATAGCATGAGAGTAGGGAGCTGCTGTAATGACTCTGTTCACATGTGAAGTTACTATGATTTCTTGCTTCCCACTTGGCAGTGTTAATAACTCCATTACCATAGATATGCGTATTTGCTTTGCATGGCTACCTATGAAATCACGAGTAATGTAACGACCAACAGAAAATACTAGTCTATGATATACAAGTGGGTCATGCTGTGCATGAAGTAGATCAATTTACCCAAATACCTGTTCTATGCCTAGTATTATGCTAATAAATTTTTATGTAAAATTTCTAGTATAGAGATATTAATAATAAGTACCATAGTTATGCATTATAAAATTAATAAAATATGGATAATAAGAAAGTATTATGTAATAGCTTTTAATATCAATTATCACTAGCAAGGAAGGAATTCAAATTAAATGCCTTTGATTTAAAAGCAGAACATTTTCCTGCAGTGAATCATTTGAAATTGAAACAATGAGCTAATAAACTACAAGATTTTTTATCACTTTAGATGTAATTAAAGCATCAATTAATACTTATTACCCATTTGAAAAATATTACAAATATTTCAAACAACCTATCTTTTAATACATTCCCTAGATAATCATAAGTGACCATCAATAAATGTCAATCCACAGACCATTGTTTCTTTCTGTTGGCACTCAATGTATTACGTCCAGTTTGGATCATTTTGTTATACTTTCTAAACATATCACTTTATTCTTAAATATTTCAGCAACAACTCTAAAATACAAGGGCTTATATATTTTTAAACATTTACTATATCATTACTATACATTATATAATAAATTGTTAACATTATCAAGTATCTGGTCTCTGCCCAAAGAGCCAGTTATTTCATAAATATTTTAAAAATGCACTTACAAACTACTTTTTCTAAAAGGCACTGAGTCCAAAGTTAGGCCTGTGAATCATCTTGAATTCCTGAACATCACAAACAGACCACATGAGGGCAATTATTCATGGGGTGAAGAATCTATTCACTGGACTGAAGTTTACATCTTTTGAGAATCAGGTTTTTTAGGCATTTACAATGATAATGATGTCTTCAGTCTTTATAGAATGGAACTGAGATCATGAACAATGAAATTGTACCTCAAAAATTACTGCTATAGAATTCTAATTACTCCATATTATATAAGACAGTAGTTTTCAGATGGCCTTGTCCAAACAGACATCATTTTTCAAGATCCTTAAACTTAGTTTTGAGGATGGAGACTGACTCTTCTCATTAGTGGACATGTGGATCTAAATAGTTATCTAACACTACCTATGAGTCAAGTCATGGTAGAACTTATCCCTAAAAAGTAAGAATGGTGCCACTCTATGAATTTATCCAAATAAGTTAAATTATAGAAGGACATGGGTGTATTAAAAATGTATTAGAAAAACTAGGTAGGTGATCTTATCAGCCACACTGTCAGGACAGCACAAAACTACTTAAAGTAGATCCCATCAAAGGGAGGCTTTATTAAAGGATTTATTATATTATGTATAATGTGTAATTTTGAAACAATGATAGAAGAATGAAATAAATAACTGCCAATGTCTGGCTTTGGCATCCCCGTGGTGGGTAAGCCAAAGACAGGAAGACATTGAGGATCAGTTCTTAAAGCCACTGACAGGGGTAGATGCAGATACCTACAGGGGCTAATGCTAAAGGCAGCCAGCAATTAGAGAAGTTACTCAGCAAACATTTTTTTCTGAGGAAACAATATCTAAATTACTGGGGTTGGTCCTCCCTGTGACCAGCAAAAAAACTTATGAGCACTTTTAACTTCTTAGGGACAGTGAGAAAGAAAAGGAAAGAGACAAAATTCACACACACACACGCACACACACACACACACACACACACACACACACACACAGAGAGAGAGAGAGAGAGAGAGAGAGAAAGACACTGAGTGGATGAAACAAATGACAGAGTCTAATAAGTTCATACACACCAATACATACACACATGCATGTATATATACATGCACACATAGATACATACAGAACTACAGACAAACATACACAATCACACATATAATGATTAGAGCAAATCTCCAGCAAGCAGACTCCAAACATTTCCCACATATATACATAAATACACACAATTGGTGGATAGGCTAAGCTCCAACACACATCCAGACAAGCTTTAAATAGATACATATGTACACATAGTTGATGGAAGGAACTATGTGTTAACGCACATTCACACTAACCATACACACATACATATACATACACATAACTAATGGCTGGAAGGATGTTCCAGCATACTCTCACACAAACCTTACACATACACATACATATTCAGAATTGTTGGATGCAAGGAATAGTGTTCCAACCCTCCACTGGCACAAGCTTTACACATGTACACACATAAACATAGTCTAACCCACACTCACACAAATTTTACATATATACACATAGGTGATAGATGAGAGAATGTTTCAGCCACCATACTTTATTCTTTCCTCCATAATTAGATATCTCAGTAAATCTTTCCAGCAGTGTACAATTACAATATGATTACATTTTAGCCTTCCTCTAGTGAATGACTATGAAAAGAACCACTGTTTTTCCCAATACTTTAAAAGAAATAACATTACATCATAGTACAGGTAAAGGAATATTTTTTTTAAAAATCCCATGGACATTTGTATCTAAGCAACTTGTTATAGATTAACAAAGTATAAGCAAGCATGGTTGTTTGCTCAACCAGTTTCTCTTACTGGAAGGCAGCAGTTTGCAGTTACAAAGAGAGGAGTAATTGTTTTATTATTTCATTATTTATTATTAAAAAATAATCTTGGAAGAGTCTTAAAAGAATCATAAATATAAACTTTTAAATAAAAACCAGTCATATCTATCTTAAAGTCTCAGAATGCTCATCTACTCATGAACAATACTCAATAAATCATTTCAGGAAGATGCAGGCAAAAGTGGGTAGAAGAAATCAATCATCACCAGTCCAGCCTCAGTGAGAGTCACATCAGCCAGTGCTGCCATTGTTCTTGTTCTCTGATCATAAAAGATCCCAAATAAAAACTAATAAGAGTGTGCCTTTTTGAGTTTCAAATTGTTTCCCAAAATTTTCTACATCACAGCTAGTAGTAAAAGCAGCTCAAACTAGTTTCACTAACAATTGTATTTTTCAAAATGTTTTCTAAGTGTGGTAGCCATTGCTGACAATCTATGTCTCCAAATTCTTCACTAGGGAAGCTTTTGTACCATTAATCTGCTCCAGCAGCAACGCCTGAAAGAAATCAAGCATTTTTATTTTGAGTGCCAAAGATACTGCCCATTGAGGAACTGGAAGCCCCCTTAAAATTTTCATATAATTCTTAGATTAAGAGGGATGTGAGGATAGCAAGCAGAACAGAACTCCATCACAGCATAAAGTCCTCAGGACAAGTAGTACTCAGGGCTTTGCATACTGAGGCTCACCCATATGGCTATAGTAACCAATGGGCCACATTCCATGAGTTGTAAAGTCTTTCTTCCTGCATAGCCCTAAGTAGTAACCTGCATTTTCCTTGACAAGAACTATCAGGAAAAAGCATAAGAACTTGGCAAAACATGAGTGAATTCATCATATCTGTGTATTTGCTGGTATTCAATAAATTTAGCTACTGTAGAGTGAAATACATTTTCTTCTGTTTCTCTCCTTGAACCCTCTTGAGAAATTGTTAATTATGGTAATCTCTTGTTCCCTCTGTATCAATTGTTCCTGTATTTAAACCTAAAGTTTATGTTAGTACTTAAAAGGTGTATTTTGAATCATTATATTCCTTTATTTTTTCTTCTCCAAATATGGTCATATTGGTTAAAACTGGCTTTCACCATTATTTTACTCTTTAATTGGCATATTGGAGATGGTTTGAAATGCCTAGTATATTAATGATGCTGGAGTCCAGGGTTTTACTCTAAAAAATTCCAATATTGCATCTCTTGCACTGTAGCATCATGTACCAGAGTGCATAAAAGAATCGTGTGTTATGATTGAAAGATGAGTAGAAAACCTTATTGCTCTTGGGTCATCCCTGTTTTCTTATTCTCTCTGTCTCTCCCTGCTCTGTCTTTTGTGAATTATTTGTGGCAGAACCAGGGCATCCTTTGCCTCTGCAGTGTCTCACCATCAGATCTGAGTCATTGCTCCCACGTGGAATCATTTAACATGATCTTCACACTCAGTGATTTCTACACATCATTAATTGTTGATCTCATTATTATGACTACTAACATTTTTTATTGATTGTTTGGATACTGCTTTTTTGGTGGGTGTTTTCCTATACATCTCAGGATGTTTGGCAATATCCATGATTTCTACTCAACCGATGATCCATTTACTATTTTAAACAAAAATATATTCTCCTGAGTTTGCTAAGTAAACTCGAGACAAAATTCTACTTAGGAAAAAATCTATCAATCTAAATTGGAGTATTCATTTCTTTCTTGTCTTTGTTTATATATACTTGCCATAATTTAGAGTAATTCAAAATTAGTATATCATGTCTCCAATTATCTCTTTTAATCAATGACACTGGAAACATTAATGAGAATACTCTATACCTAAAATGTACTATGGTTTGCAAAACACTAATGATCTAGGTGTGTCAATCCTTCCAGAGGTGTTTGTATAGCTTGGTTACTAAGAAGAATTGGTTATTTGGTTTAATTTGATAAAGTTTTTCTAATAAAAAGAGGGAGAGTAGTTCTTTGTCAAAAATCCTCAAAATTTTCCATCTTCCATGTTAATGTATCCATTGGTAATATTATTGCTCCTGTTTTATTTCTGCAGCCATTCCTAGAAAAGTCTATTTCACAGCAAAATTCCTGGTCCTCTGGCTCCTGTAATCTTTCCACAATGATCCTTGGAGCTGTGACATAGATGTTTACTTTGGAAAAGGGCTTCCCTTGATCTCTTGATCTCTACATTGTGTTCAGTTATGGTCTCCCAGGATAGTCTCCATTTGTTCTAAAGGAGCTTCTTTGAACAGGAGCAGTAACTGCATGTATCTGTTGGTTTAAAGATAAGTTAAAGAATGTACAAAGAAATTATGTTGATCTAGCAAAATCTTAGTCATAGATTCTTTTATAAAGTCTATGATCTCATTACTTGCAGGAAGTTGGCTAGGTTTCCAGTACCAAGCATGGTTTTCACTTCTTGAGTAGACTTTATGACCAACTAGACAGCTGTTCTTTGTCACTGACAAGTGAGTGTCACTTACACATTCATTTAAAATTAAGAGAAAAGTGAGAAAAAGAAAAATAAAGGAAAAAATAAAAATTATTCTTATTTTTAATCTGTTAGTTTACAAAAGAGTAACTCTTGGCATGTTCTGCATATAACCAAAATTTACTGATGACTTCCATTTTATTTTCACAATAATGAATGAATCATTTAACAAAATCACACTACATCCATGACATTACGGTCTTCGAATGAATAAATTATATTATGTTAAACCAGTGTTAAACTTTAGTCTGATTCCTTATTTATTTGGTTTAAATATGACAATGTTATTCATTTAGTATTTTAGCATTTTCTGTAGTGAGACAATCCAGGTTAATTCAACCACTTAAAAATTCTGTTTATATTTAAGTTCACACATTTCTCCAAGAAACCATTGCCCTATTTTTGAGAAAATAGGTTCTTCTCTCCAGCTCTGTGGAGGATCATGCAAAAAGATCTCAAGTTTCAAGCCAGCCTAAATTACACAAAAGCCTTTAATTGATAATACACAAATTAAACATATAATCATATATAACTACTTAACTTGTGATGATTATATTTATTTTCTTGAAACAATACAAAATATTGTTCATACTGCATAGTTGAAATTTTGGGATAAAAACATCTGTTTTCTATGACATATTTAAATTATTTACACAAATAGTAGGGACATTAAAATTATAGTAGGTGTAAATTATTCTAGTACCGTTACCAGCAAAAGGGAAAGTTGCAAATGATTAATATGTTAAAAATGCTAAAAAAGATATTATAAAAAAAGAATGATTGTTTAGATTTATTTATTTTATTTTTTAGTATATGAGTGTTTTACTCACTGGATGTTTATGTACCATATGCAACAATCGACTGGAGTTATTGACAGCCATGAGCTGTCCTGTGTTTGCTGGGAAACAAACAGAGATATTCTGCAAAAACAATAAATGCTCTTATCCTCAAAGCTATTTTTCTAGCCATTTTCCAGTAATGTTTTCTAGTTGGATAGTGTGACTGTTAATAACATCTGTTAAATACTCAGCATTAAATACATATATTTTCATTAACTTTCTCCTTCCGCAACATCAATGTTGGATGCAAAGAAAGCCAATATTTTCAATAAGACACAAAAATTCTTTGTTAAGGAAACCAAACATACATTGAGCAGAGTAGCAATAAATTTAAGATAAAAAAATAAAGCTATCTATCCACATTAAAAAAGAATGAATCAAAGAAAATCACATTAATTTGCACTACCTGTAGAACAAATTAGCAAATGTTGTGACCATCTGTGAAAGACACCAGGGCCACATAAGACATGGAATTATTTAATGTGTTAAATCCATTTAAAATGTTTGTATCCTGTTAGTTCTAACATAATTACTATGTTAATTTCTATGTGTTTTGCATATTAAACGGAGCACACTCTGGGAAGCTAATGGCCGCTATGTCAGCTTTTTATTAAATCACAAAATAAACATGCACAATCCTGCTTCTGAAGATAATTAGTTTAGCATTTCTGCCAGAGTTTAAATATTGGGAATGCTTTGAAGATTTGACTTCCATTTGGAGTGGTGGTGGGCATGTACTGGCTGCTCTGTGGCTCTTCAGAGCCTTCAAAAGGTAAGCACCTGAAACTGGTGAGAATTTGACACACTGTTTTTGGTTTTAACATTTATGTATGAACAGTTCAGCTGTATAAAGTAAGCAGAAGACATGATAGCATACTTTTCTTTGAAAATTCACCGTTTAATGAGATGAGTTGGGAAACACTAAATCTACTTTGTCGGTGCAGAGCTTTCAGTCTAAGTTTGGAATAAGATGTGCTGATGAGAGAGGTGGGATTGGGGGAGTAGGTGAGGGCACATCCTCATAAAAGCAGGAGGGAGGGGGAGGGGATAGAGGGTTACTAGGGGGTAAGGGGTAAGGGGGTAAAATCTGAAATGTAAATATAATATCCAAAATAAAATAAAATGAAATGAAATGAAATAAATAAAATGGCCAGATAGCAGTGGTCTTAAACAGAAGTCCCAGAAAAGGGACAGCATTTTCAAAAACACTGGTTCCTGGGAGAATATGCAATCCTAGTGAAGAAATAAGAAAATAAGGCATTTCAAAACAAAAGAGAGGCATATGTGGATAGCAATGGGCTCTCTCAACGGTTCCTCAAGGCCTTCTTTCTCATGCCCTCTTATTACAAGCATTATTCATTAAGCATTTTGATATGGCCTGCCACTTTAATTCTGTGACTTTGGGATGCACTCTACGACATAAAGGATTTCAGAGGACTGGACTCTTGAACATTAACCTTTTGTTTTATTTTGCTTTTCTGTTGCTTATCTTAGCTATTTTGTTTTTTTTAATGTTGCAAAATTGCTATTGTGTTCCTTTTGTTGACTTACTGCAACATTATCTTAACTCTATTACCTTAGGTGTCTCCCTTTGACATCTTTAGATCCTCTGTGGTAAATATACGTCATATTAGTTCTGTCATATCAGATCGAAAACCAAGTGACATAATTTATTTGAGGAACAAAAGACAACTCAGAGCATATGCTACATTGTTTATATGAATATAATTTACATATATTAAGACTAAATTAGTGTTATACATTTATCAGGCATGGTCATGCATGATGATATACGTGTTTATTTCTATTTTTCAATGACAAGAAGAAACCTAGCCAAAGAGAAAATACTAGTTGTAGCATTATAATATTAAAATATTTTTTAAATACTAGGTGTTCCTAAATAATTATTTAATCTATTAATTTTATATTTTATTTAATTTTATGGTTAAGTAACAAATTTCTCTATCTGCTATGGATTATTTTCAAATTTTATTTTATTTTGTTTTAGTTGGTCTTGCAAAGAAACTACGAGATGTAAAGTGAGGATAATGGATAATAAAGGATCTATGTGTTGAACTATGGCGAGTCTAAAACAGTGACAATTGCCTGGGCTATACAGTCAGTCACAAATCAGCCAAGACTAATGAGGGAGATCCTGCGACAAAATACATACTGAGTGGGAACTGCATGACCAATTTTATCTAGTAATAAAGACGGAACCAAATACTAGGTCTCTTGGTACCTTGCATCCTTGCACAAACCTTTCCTACAATGGTGGCTTTCTTTCAGACTGTTGTGTATTCCATACAGTGCTTTTTCCTTAGTAGGCCTTTCTTCTACCTGATTCCTATAAAGAAAAGACCATAACTGAGAGATTAAGAAGACCATTAGGCTTGTATCGGGCCCTTTTATAATACACACCTGATACAGTTGGGTATCTGCAATAGGAGACACAGGTTGCTTTATGGGCAGATACGTGATGGACAAAATGACATAACTGAACACAGACATCGCAATTAACCTAGACTTGAGCACACAGACTTGTTGCCTTCTAAACAAAACTTTTACGTAAAGTCAAACATGGCAGTTACAAATGCTCTCATTTGCATGGATGGATGTCCACAATAGGTTACTCTAACTAAAGGGTGTAGACGCCAACTACCCCTTCCTCCTACAAAGAAAATTTTAGTTCCACTACTCTTATTCCTCATATGGGCTGTGCACTTTGGCTCTTGTAGCATACCCTACTCTACTTTGAAAGTGAATTCTTTCACCCAATTACCACTTGCCTACACCACATCTTTCCCATTTTTTAGGGTTGGGTTTCCTGAAAACAGGCCTCTGAAATGCATCAGGTGAAAAGCAATCTTTCAAAGTGATTTTTATGTTTAATGCTAAGAATGAAGTTAAAACTTTAAGGGTTTATATAAAATCCCTACATAAAATTTTCCTAAAGCCTCTGCATTCATAAAATGCTTTTTAATTTTTGTTAACTCAGGAACCTTATCATTTTCAACAATTTCCCTCAGCTATATTAAAGTTGTGCCTCAGGCAGCATCCCTGAGTGGATGCTGAAGATGCCTGATGAAGTGTTTCTGGGATGACTACATGCAGACTCTCCACAGTTTCTCCAGTGTACTTCAGCAACAGCCCGTGCCACAACCCCTCTCCGCCACACACACATTTTTCTCTTATTATTTGGGAAGGCATTATATAGCTGTGTGATTTCAGGTAAAATCAAACATTGTCCTTTATACTAAAGAACCTCTCTTTGCAACAGATAGAGTCCACCACAGAAAATCACAACCAACCAAAACATTTCTTATTCCTTAAAAAATCCAGAACTAATGCAATTTAAACAGTTACTGACTTGATTGTTCTTTCAATATTCTCTTGAATTGTCATGAAATATCCATTTTGCTCCTATGTATCTTAACAATATTTTTTTTCTCCAGAGATTTTCCTATCTGTGCTTCATAAGAAGCCCTGGCAGATAATCTCTTCTAGAAAACTATGAGTAAACTTATAGTTCATTCTTCACAGATGCACAGTTTTCATGTATGTCCCTGGGCCTGCCATCATTGTGACTATTTTTGTAATATTTTGACAACATCTGATATCTCTAAATATTATCTTCTAAGTGTCTTTCAATATCTTACAAAATAAGCTAACTTTCTACTTGTGGCCAAATTAGAAGAGTATTGAGGGTAAATATAGTCTGTATTTATCCAAGGAGTTAAGGGGAGCTGGGAGGAGTAGAGGGAGGGGAAACTCTGGTCAGGATATATTAAAAGAATAAGACCGGGCAGTGGTGGCGCACACCTTTAATCCCAGCACTTGGGAGGCAGAGACAGGCAGATTTCTGAGTTTGAGGCCAGCCTGGTCTACAGAGTGAGTTCCAGGACAGCCAGGACTACACAGAGAAACCCTGTCTCGAAAAAAACAAAACAAAACAAAACAAAACAAAAAAAAGAATAAACTTTTTTTCAATGAATATTTTTAAAAAATGGTGAAGGGAGAGAGAAAAGTTATGGAAAGAGAAATAAAAAATTGATTAAAATGTAAATGAAGTAGATGTTTATTTCTCTCTCAACATCTTAAGTATAATTAAGGAAGCTGACAAAAGAAATGAAAATCTAAAATGCTAACACTCTCTAGGCTGCTGACATTGAGTGGCTCCCTGATTTTAAAAGAATGTGGTAAACAAAATCTGTCTGAAATTCAGCCACAGTGTGTTTGCAAGTTCTGAACAATGTTACACATTTCAGAAAGGCACATTTCACTATGTGAAAATGTCACAGGTGATAAAAATCAGATTTATCTATATCTGCTGTCTTATAAGCCTCAGAATTCAGACTGATGTATAATCATTGCTAATGTCTTCTGTTCAATCACACTTGTTAGCTCTGTCATGCTATTTTCTACTGACTGACATAGCCATCCTTTTATTGTGCTTCCACTAACCTGTTATCTCTAGATCCTTGACTGTGTGTTCGATGAGGCAGAACTAGGTTAAGAGAAAGTGATGTTATTGGCGCTACATACAGGTGGCATAATGGGTAAATTCTGAGGCTGCAACACTTATGACATATTTTCATATTCACTTGAGAATAACTGTCTGTGGATTATTGTCTGTGAAACAAATCGAAATGCTATCCTAGAAGTCATAAGTGGTCAATAATTCCTTATACCGGGGTGGGATTCACGCTATACTCACACATGCCTTTAATCTAAGAGGTAAAACAGAAGGGACTTAACTTTCTTGCATTTAAAGACACAAGAAACTACTTTCAAAACAAGACTGTGGTTGTATGATATTAACTTAAATAGTGAATAATTCTGCATGATACTAAAACAATTTTGCACTGCCAAGGACACTATCATTTAAGAAAGGAGGCAGACTGCTCAGTGAGGAAAAGGGTTGTATTATAGTTACATCTGACAGAGTGTTGGTATCTACAACATACCAACCCAAATGAAAGTGAGGTGTAAAACTGAAAAGAGAGTCTAATAGTTGAAACATAAATGTCTGACAAACAGTTAAAAATGTTTCTATATATTTAATTTAGTCATCAGGGAAATGTAAATTAAAGTAACTTTGAGAATTCATCTTACTCCACTCAGAATTGTTCGATGAAAAAAAATAGAAACATCTAGTGAGAGAGAGAGAGAGAGAGAGAGAGAGAGAGAGAGAGAGAGAGAGAGAGAGAGAGAGAGGTGGGGAGAGGGAGAATTATTCACTGGTGGAGAGATTGAAGCTGGTCTTACTACTATGGAAATGAGTGTGGAGATTCCTTCAAAAGCTCAAACAGTGTTTCCTGTGCTTACTGTATGACCTAATCATCCCATTCTTCAGCCCCCATTCATCTTTTATTATTATTATTTTATTTATTTACACTCCAAATATTATACCCCTTCTGCCTTCCCCTTCTCGAGTTCTTCACCCCTTACCTGAGTTCTTCAACTCCTTTCTCTGACTGTTTGCTTCTGAGAGGGTGAACCCCCACACACATCCACGCACACCCACTCACCCACTAAGCCTCACCTCACTCCCAATAGCATCCCCCTTCCCTGGGGCATTAAGGTTTTACAGGATTAAACACATCCTCTCCTACAGACAAAGAAATCCTTTGCTTCATATGCATTAGGGCCCACAGACACACATGTATGCTCTTTGGTTTGTTGGCTTAGTCTTTGGGAGCCCTGACAGGTCTAGGTTAGTTTATACTGTTATTCTTCTTATGGAGTTGCAATCTTCTTCAGCTCCTTCAATCCTCCCCCAACTCTTCCACAGGGGTCTCTGACCTCTATCCAATGGTTGGCTATAAGTATCTGCATCTGTCTCAGTCACCTGCTGACAGAGACTCTCAGAGGATAATCATGCTAGGCTCCCCTCTCAAACACAACATGGCATTAGTGTCAGGGTTTGGTGTCTGTACATGGGATATATCCCAAGTTGGGCTAGGCACTGGATAGCCTTTCCTTTAGTCTCTGCTCCATTTTTGTCCCTGCATTTCCTTTAGACAGGAACAAATCTGGGTCAAAAATGTTGAAGGTGGGTGGGTCGGCCATGTCATCTACTGAAGGTGGTCGCTTCAAGTTCTATCTCCCTACTGTTTGGCATTTATCTAAGGTTCCTATTGAGTCCTGTGAGCTTCTCACATTCCAGGTCTCAGAGTTTCAAGAGGTTCCCCCAACCCCTGACAGCTGCATATTTCCATTCATTCTCCTGGCTCTCTGGGCTTCTCTACTGTCTTGCCCCATACCTGATCCTGCCCACTTTTCCCTTCCTCCTCCAGTCTCCCATCCAGGTCCCTTGCTCTCCTCACTGAATAGTAAATAAACCACATTTTCTTTATTGATTAGTTGGTTGAGGAGCATGTGGGTTGTTTTCATCTTCTGGCTATTACCAATAATGTTTCTGTGAACATAGAGGACCACTTGTCCTTGTGGTATGGTGGATTGCTTTGGCTAAATGTCCAGGAGTGGTATATCTGTGACTTCAGCTAGAATTATTTCCAATGTTCTGAGCAACTTCCAGACTGATTTTCAGAGTAGTTGTACCGGTTTACAATGCCAGCAACAATGGAGGAGTGTTCCTCTTTCTCCATATCCTCACTAGCATGTGCTGTAGCTTAAGTTTTTAATCTTAGACATTCTTCTTGGTGTAAGGTGGAATATTGGGGTTGTTTTGATTTGCATTTCCCTCATGACTGACTCATGCTCTAAGATCAAAAATTAACAAATGGGACCTCATAAAACTTAAAAGTTTCTGTGAGGCAAAGGATGCTGTCATTAGGACAAAACAGAAACCTACAGATTGTGAAAAGACCTTCACATCCAGTAAAGGTCTACTATCCAAAATATACAAAGTCTAACCCAAGAAGTTAGACTCCAAAAATGTAAATAACCCAATTAAAAATGTGGTAAAGAGATAAACAGAAAATTCTCATCAGAGGCATCTTAAATGGCCAAGCATCACTTAAAGAAATGGCCATGGCATTTTTGACAATATACCCAAAGTATTGTATTTCCTACTGTAGGTATGGTTGTTCATGTGTGTGCATTAATGTTTTATTCATAATAGCTGGGGAATAAATAGCCTAGATGTCCAGGAACTCAGGTATGGATAATGACAATATGGCATATTTACAGAATACAATGCTCTTGTACTGTTAGAAATGATATTCACAAGTAACTCGAAGGATCTGAAAAAGCATGGTGACTGAGGTAACTCAGATCCAGGAAAACAAATACCGCGTAATTTTCCTCACTTGTAATTGTTTGCTTTGGATCTTCAGTTAGTGTGTTACATTTGGAAAAAGCAAAATTAATAAGTGTCCATGGAGGCAGAAATTGAATGGAGAGGAGATAGAAAAAGTGATACACAGGGATAAAGGAGGAATAATAGAATAGAAAATTTTTATTGGGTTTGAGAGTAGGGGGACAGGATAGAACATGAAAGTATTGAAAAACCTGATATCTAGTACAATTTTTGTGCAAAAATAAAACCATGTACATTTTAATTAAATAAATAATAGCAATATTATACAAAGCTCTACATTATTCAAATTTCTTTTTATATGTGCATATATATATATATATATATATATATATATATATTGCAACTTATGAAGATAAAGGATATATTTGCCTCAAGGTTTCAAATGATCCAGGCCATGCTTTGTTGAGGTTGAGTCTTTGATTCTTTGAGGAACAGCACATCACAAGAAAATCTGGCAGCAGAATACCACTCACCTTTTTAAAAAAAGGCAAATTAGAACAATGAGGGCACAGTACGCAAGTGTTCTCCTGGAAAGCTCTCCCAATGACCGTTCACTATTATCCACCTCTTAGTGCATCCACTGCCTGTCAATAACAGAGATTTGAGGGGCAAGTCTTTAATAATGAGTCACTGGAGAACATTCAAGACCTAACTAACATACAACAGATTATTTTTACAATATTTAAAAGCAAGTTATTAAAATTATATTTTATCAAATGCTAAACATCTGAACTGCTTCTGTGTTTATCTCACTAACATAGTCAAGAAGAATGTTTTTCGTCAATTTTCCCAGTTAAGATATTACGATAGCCTTAGTACTTACGGAAATAGCCATTTAAATGTATGTATGTTTTCATTTCTTTTTAACTCATTATGCTTTATTGGAATTCTCTGAATATCTAAAGACCTAATGTAGAAAAAAATATATTATAGATAACAATGCAATTCTGAGAAGTTTTACAAGTGATATGTGGTTTTCACTCTTTCAACTACTCCTAGTAAATGTTCCAAATCTCCTTACAACGTTGACTCTTCAAATTTACCAGAACTAGGTCTCTGAACCTCCCACTTGGTTTGGCGAACATTTTCTCCTTACTTTTTTTTTTTTTTTTTTTTAACCTAAAGAAATAGATCTATGAGCCTACAGGAGCAATTGCTAGTTGGTTTTGTTGTTACACAAGTATTGTAACTCTTTTATATTTCTTTAAGATTCACCTGTGTTCTATGGTGCAATAATAAGCCATTAGTTCATCTAGTACCCTATGCATTAGCCAGCATTGAAGTGGTAGGTTTTTCTCAGCATCTGTAATTCCCTTGCCAGAGGCTTTTAGCTTGATAATGGTGCCAGGTATGGGTTTTATCCCATGCAATCAGACTTGGTTAACACTTGTTCCCACAACTGGCCACCGTACAGACAATAAGAGACTGCAATACGCTCAGCTCAAGGGGCACACATATATACTGCAGCTCCCTCCCAAGGATCAGAGATTCATATGGAAGAAGGGGCAACAAAATGTATAAGAGCCTGAGGTTGTGAATGATGACAAGGAAATAGTATTTTTTTGTACACACCAGGGCATCAGCACAGATAAACTCACAGTGGTTGTAACAGCATAGACAAATCCTGTGCAAGGTCACACCAGCCAAAAATTCCAGTAAGGAGGAGAGACAGATCTCAAAGCATGTTCCATGGGATTTGTGCAACAACCCCCCCCCACTCCCAATATAAGGCCAAATGTCCATAAATACTTGAGAAGCACACAATTACCTTGTGTGATGAAAACCCATAAGAACGATGTATACTTAGGTACATAGGGAAGGAAGAACAAGAGTTCTGGGGAGGTGGGGTAAAATAAAAATCTATTGTATTAAATTTTCAAAGGACTAATGAAGACACTTGACATAAAAATGACTGTTGCAGTATGTTAATCTGCTCTATACTTCCCAGAGTGTCTGTGTGCTTCTAGCTACTTCCCCAGTGTTCTAAATTTCCAAAAGAAAGACACACATACACAGCTTCATATTTTAAATACCTTAAAAAATCTCAGGGGCTAGGCTAGTCCCTAGTTAACACAAATTCCCCTCCTATATTCCTGAGTTAATTCTTACTAAGTCTATAATTGTTTTTTTATCTTTTCTGCTCAGGACCCCGATGGGAAGCCCTCCTAGGGCATCTCTCCCTCCTGCATCTTTCCTGTGTGGTCATTCTCCTATGTCCTCATCATAGAAGAATCCCACTTTGTCCTTCCTCAGTCCCTTCCTGGGAATCTTAAACATCCCATCACTGTCTCCCTGCCCAGCCATTGTTCACTGGTAACTTTATTGACCAGTCAAAAGTCAGATGTGTGCAGGCTTCCTTAAGTTCTACCTGTGGGACACTGCAAACAGGTATTTTGGGTAACATAATTACCCAAGTGACTTCACTACATACCAAGATAGCTGACATTTACAATTTGACAGGATATAGAATCATGCATGTGATAAACTTCTGGATACCCATTGGAAGGATTGACTAGCTTAGGTTAATTTTTCACACTACTCGAGATATTTTATTTAATTAGCTTAAGTAAAGTTGAAAGAACCACTCTGAATGTGGGTGGCACCATCGAATAGCTGCGAGGATAAAAAAAGGTCTAAAGAAAAAGCTTTTGTCTTCTACTAGGTTATCTCCCCATACTTATTCACAACACTATCTTCAGTGTACCTGGGTTTATCTAGTACTGGTGTGTTCATCTATCCATGCTGCTGCTGCTGCTGCTGCTGCTGCTACCACCACTACTACTACTGTTCTTATCCTTTGATGACAATCAGAATCTTCCTTCTTTGGTCTTCTAACATGTCGAAGACCATGTCTTCTTCAGAAATTCTTCAGGACTTTACCATCAGATTGGTACAGCTTTTGGAATAAGCAGCTACACTTTCTCAGTCTCTTAAGATAGCCACTGAACATTTTCCATTCTAACCATATAGATTCAATTTGTTCTATACCTCTTCAGAACCCTAGTACACATAGCAAATAAAACTACGGAAATCACTGTTTGTTTTACTGCAAAGTCCCTACAGTTATAGCGGAAGGCTTTCTGAAGACAAACTGCAGATTTTTCACAGCACATATTTCCAAGGAATGTGAATTGCTTGAAATTCCTCTGCATTCCATACGAATGCTTTCTAAAAAAAAAATATATATATTTTTTTTTCTGTGTGGAATTTGTTGCCGTTCCTCTACCAAGCCCTTTACTATTGACACCTCCATCTAGACTGGGAAATGTCTTTGATCTCTCTCATTCTAGATTCACTAACAATTTCCTGTGCATGAGATGAAGGGAACAAGTCTCTAATCTATATTTTCCTTTTTTTTTCTATGTAGCTTAATCTTCATTATTTTAGAATATTCCATGATTTCTAGAGAGGTGAAACACTATCTTATTCCACACATTTTTGTTGTTTATGTTCTTTTGAATGAGTGTGGGATGACTGGATCTTTTGTCACTGTGGCTTTTGTCTCATGTTACTCTGTAATAAGCTGTTCACTGTTTATAGCTGAAGAATGACTTCTGACTATTGCAGCAGTTTGAAATAAGAGAAAGAGTCATGAATGCCCCTCCCACTGCCACAATGTTCTCTGTGACCATTTAAATATGTGCTAAAATAACATATTAATCACAACAATAAATTATAGAAAAGGAGACTTGTGGGGTGGTAGGCTGTGAGAAGCAGCTGGGCACCTGGTCGAGCACAGGCCTTGAACCCTGGAAGGCAGGTGTTCAGCTCTGCTCCTGGGGCCTGGTTCCTTTCACTCAGCTTCAGCCCTCCACAGACCCTCCCACAGAGAAGTGTATGGCCACCAGTCTTGTGGGAACAGTGCCTCAGCCTCTCCCACATGTAGATGAGGTATCCCAAGCTCTCAGACCAAGCCAAAAGGCGTTATCTGCTGTCAGACCCTGACCCCCCCCCCTCCTCCCCAAAAAAACACTGTATAAAAGAGCCCTATTCTGGAGAAGTAAAGATGTGCTAGAATCACCTCATTGTCCGAGAGTTTCTGTCTCAAGAGCTATAACACTTGGGAAGAGATCTGCTCTCCCGCCCCTTCAGGACCTTCCTCTCCTTACCAGCTAGCCAGCTTCTCACTGGCCCAGCCCAGGCTGGCTCAGCGAGGAAGGACAGGTGCAGCACCTGGGAGTGACTGGGAGGCAACAGCAGAGATGGAGACACGGGTGGAGGCAGCAACAGCGGAGGCAATTCCCCCTCTCTGCTCACACTATATCCCCTTGGCCTAGACCCATGCACCAGGCCAAGCCGGAGATCTTTGTGGGACCCCCTCAAGAACGGGGACCCTCAGAGACTCCCTTCCTTATGTATTTATCAATCCATACTGTTTTCAATGTAAGATGCATGGATTATAAAAATTAAAACAAAACAAAACAAAAAATCCTTGAGCCCAGTATTGAAAGCAAAATTAACTGATGACCTAATTTCTTACTAGCTTTGAAGAATCGTCATTAGTATGACCTGTGTCTTCTTGACTCTTCTTCACAGAACATTCCTGTTTTAATATTACATGCAGTGTTTGCAGGGTCATGAAAAGATTTGAATCTCTTGATTTAGATAGCAACACACATTAAGCCCAAGGGTTTGTTAAGTCAAACAGGCAGTTAAAGGTAATTACTCTTTTTTTTTTCCATTTAAAAATTAGAGAACATTTACTATGTGTCACATATTCATTTACTTGACACACTTACAATAATTAGAAAAAGAGATAACAAAACAAAAACTTTTACACAGGTTAGAATCAAGTCAATAAAAAATAACAATAAACATTTTTCATTAACAATGAGTAAAATTGCACAGCAGTGATACAGAGAACATGTAAAGGAGTTTCTTTACATTTTTTGAGAAACTATGAAAATAAAATGTTTTTTAGATCATAAATAAAGAAGAAAGCAGGCTTACAAGATCCTGAGAGGAGTGGTTTCAGACACAAGATAGAGGAAATGAAATTATGTCCTCATACTGTGCCTTTGTCAGTCTATGCAAAACTCTTCCACTCATAAGATGCCAGCTTCTTGGAGAGAGCACAAGATCTATGTGCTCACTGATAAACACCAGTGAAAAGTAGAAATGTTGAACACTAAAGTTTGTCACTTCAAAGAAAGAATTGTATAACCTGCATCTGCCCAGACAGCTTGGAATGGATATGGTTAATAGCCTGGTAAACTCTGTGTACATCTGCATGCTGTGACCACATCAAATCTTTCCCCAGGCTCTTAATATGACATGTAGTTGATCTATAGATCCTATCTCTATGGAAGTGGCGACTTTAATTTTGAAAAGAGTTTCAATGTAGGAATGTCTAAAGTTTTATTATGCACAAGATTGTGTCACACCAAAAAACTTTTAACAAAATTGTCCTATACTTACACATGCATAATAGATATTTCCTTGTATCACACTCTCAAAGTGTGGACCAACACCTTTTACTGAGTTGTGTTAAACTGGACGAGATTCTTCTTGACCCGCACATATCAAAATTTATGCTAGCCATCGTATTTGCAGAGATTCTCCTAACCTTTAGATACTTTCTATAACCAGGGGAGAGCAAATTGGAGGATGCTATACATTTCGACATTTCAGATCTCCATTGCTTGCCCCATGCACTGGTATACTCTTCCATTAACTAAAATACACTGTTAAAAACTCAGTTGCCAATGCAATATAAGCCACCTAATATTCATTTGGTTCTGTGGTTGGTTCCTTTTTTTTATTAATTCATTCTTTTTATTTTCCCCACAGAGACATGGTTTCTCTGTGGTTCTGACTGTTCTGGAACCAGGCTGGGCTTAAACTCTACTTCTTGAATGCTGGGATTAAAAAGATTTGCACCCACTACTTGGATGCATTCTTTTTTCCTAGTCAATGGATTACTGCAAAACTGATGACAACTTCATTGGTTGTTTCAGTGGTCAGAAATTTTGCCAAAAATGCACTATCTTTGCAGGAGTGCCTCTGGCTGTAATGTTCAGTTCCCTTCCAATGGGGCCTTCTATAAACTATATATACCACTAGAAACTTCTCAATTGGTTTCTTTTATTATTTTATAAGTCATTTTTTTTAACTTTAGGAAGCTAATTTTTGTGCATTCTATGACTAGTAATTGTTTATAATGTACAAGAAGAAAACATTTTATCAATCTTTCTTTCTCCTGGTATTATTTTTGTAATACTATAATAGATCTTTTGAGAATCACGACTTGTGTATTCCTGATGACAATAGTCCATGGCAGACCTCTGAGCATTCTCTTACATTTACCAAGTATCTTACTCATCTTGAAGCTTTGGATTCGCAAGGTGTTGCTCTCACTGTCCCTTACCACGCATAACCACCTTGTGTCAAGGAAATTTGAAAATTCTGTTAGTGAAAATTCTTTCAAAGTCTGCTTGTGACTCTATATCTTCCTTATCATAAGGTTCATATGGATTGTATCTGGCCAATTAGCTTGACAGCACTGTGACATCATGCTCTGCATGTGATTTAGATATGTTTTCTATTCTGAAATTCAAACCTTATTAAGATTAGGCTATATCTCAGAACTCTCCCTAAAACTTTAAATGAATCCCTAATTTAAATAAAATTAAATAAATAATAATAAACATTCAATTTGGGAGCTGTCAGTACTTACAAGATTTTCCCTCTCTCTTTCTTGCTTTAATAAAATAAACATTGAAGTGTGATTCTGTAGAATTCAGCTTTATCAAATTCAACATAATTGTGTAATAATCTCCATCTCATATGATTATTATAAATGCTGAATAAAATAATTTATATATAATATTATGTAACATTCTAATTCAATACTTATCATCTCTAAGAATAGGAATATTTACTATATATCAACTCTACTGTCTTTAACTATAATTTTAAAATAACAAGTGGTGCATCCTATCTTTTATTGACTCAATAAATTGAATGAGAAAATGCCTCTGAGTTCTCTGAAAAAAAAAAAAACCCTCCGTACATACCAATATAAAATATCCAATACATTTATAAATGGTTCACTTCACAATTGTTTGTCTTGATGTTCTCATCTGTCAATTACAGTACAAACTACAGAATAGGAATTGAACAAATACCATTTATGATTGTAGTTAATACTCAAATTGATTATTTGCTTATGCACATGATGATCCTCTCTGACACTGGTAATGCAAAAGCAAACACCAAAATACAGCTGCTTCCAATTGGAATTTAGAACTTAGATAATAAAATGGGCATTATACATGGAATTTTATCAAGTGTATGAAATATATTAATGCACATAGTTACATACATCTCTGATTGTATGAGACACACTGAGAGTTCCCTTGATAGACTGGATCAGAAATGCTATGACAGTATATAAGCATTCTTTATTTCATTTTAAGAAACTTGAAGTCTTTGAAAGATGATAAAACATTGAGTTGGGCAATCCAGACAATTTCTATATTTGCTTCAAAAAGCAGTATATTCTAAGAATGTAAAAACACATTTGCTAGGCAAAACACTCAGAACCAAAATAAAATGGAATGAGGGGTATTCTTGGCAGTTTTTCCCCATTTTTTTTTTTTATTGCTTATCCAAATTGGTTTTGGAAGATGTACTTTGGACAACTGAATTATGAGCCTTAACTTGAGTATTGTTGATCAATTTATCTTCTGTGCTTCAACAGGATCTGACCGCGAGCCAAAGTCATAATTCAGTTGTGAACACATACTACCTAGGGGAAGCATCCTGCAAATGAAAATGTAGAAAGCCTAGTATATAGACAGTGCTCCCCTTTACTCTAATATTTTAAAGAAGAATTTTACAGTTTTCTAGTCTGGAGTTTATTTAGCACTAGAAAAAAAAAGGTGAATTTACAAAAGAAAATGAGTTTCTGTCCTGTGCTAACTGGACTACATTTTAAATTTTCCTTCCAGTTATAATGTTTTTCTCAAAATTGATATATTTGTTGTACCCCCAACAGCAGAAATCATTGTTCATCCTTTTATAAGTAATATCCAGTTTGCATTTTGACCCACTCAATATCCTGTTACATACAACCAAACCAACTCAAGCTGATAATCTTTTATAATTAAAAATTAGGTGAAAGTCATTCTCTGCAAGAAATTTGTGTGTGCTGAAAAAACTAAGAGACATTTTTTAGCTAATAACATCATTGCCTGCTAATCTAAATAAGTTATACAATAAGCAGTCATAATGCAACATTAATTACTGCATACATATTCCTGTTAAAATTAATATTACATATTAATATATTTTGTGGAAAATATTATTACTTCCATGGGTATTGGGATCAATGACTATGTAAGAAAAAAATCTGGAAATTTAGGTATGTATTGCAAAATTATTTACAAATAACATCTATCGCTAACATTCTATTTCACTGCCACCACTTTTTTGTGTATTCCTATTATTAACTAACACTCACAAAACTTTACATCACATTTGACAAAGTTTTGCTATCATTCTTTTGACTTTGAGAGTTAAAAGATGGGTGTAGAGGTGTGATCCTGTCATGCCAACCCAAGATAGGTTAAGGCAAGAGAAATTTTGAACCAGTCTGGGAGACACTGTAGCTTTCATGACAGCATGGGTGACACAGAGAGACCCTGTAAAAATAAGTAAACCTATTGTAATAATTTTTCTGAATACTCCATTTCCTATGTTTAATATTTTCATAGATGTATGTAAATGTGAAAAGAGATATAACATTTATGTTAGTCTACTACATGGCATCACTCTCAACTCAATCCTATTTGGAGAGATTTGTAAGTCAAATAATTAATAAAAATTGTTCTGTATGTGGTCCTCAGTATGACAGTGAAGTGCTGTGAAGTGGTCCATGTCAAATTATTTACACTAATGTCTCAATAACAATTTGTCAATAAAATAAAACAGAACTAATCAGCTAATATACAAAACAGGCAGAAAAAGACAAAGATGGGGGAGAAATGAAAAGCAGGAGATGAAAGTGCATAAAAAAGATTGAGAGTATGGGTTTCTGGATGTGCAAAGATATCTGAAGAACCAATTTTTTCAGAAGGGCATCTGTATCTCCAAACAGATTCTTACATATTAGTCGTTAAAACCATGAAATTATAGGTTGTTTCTGAGGACTAGCTAAGTTGCTATATCTTTACAGGACATGCAAAATCTAGAAGCACAAACACAAAGGCTTTTTTTTTTTTTAATCTAAACAAGAAGTTCTCAAATAAAGTGTTTGGTTTTTTCAAATGTCAAATGGTTCATACTCCAAAGGTATTCCTGATGTCTGGAATAGTGTCAACCCAGAAAAAGAAAAGAAAACTGTGGTCAGACATAATATAATATAATATAATATAATATAATATAATATAATAATAAATTTCCACTTAATTAAATAATCTTGGATTAAGAGTGTTGAATCATATGTTTATGCCAAGTTTAAGGAATGAGATCCCTATTTCCTAGTGACCAGTACAAAGACTCAGAGTGGGGAATGCAGGCTCATACATTTTATGATGTGACAGAGTCAAACAAGATGACAGGCATGATTGAACATCAAATGTGCATTTGATGACCCCAAGAACACACTTCTTCCCCCTCTGCCCATTGGCTGAGTACTCAAAGAAATACCATCTTTTCTGTACACCTGAGAATTTTATAATCTAGTCTGTCCTCAATTTATAGGCTTAGTAATCTAGCACACTGGCTGTACTTTTTCAGTCTTAGATCATTCTTTTTATTTGAAGAAAAAATTTCCAAAGGGCCCAGGCAAAGCACTGCCATATTAAAAATGGAGTATAGCATTTTATTTTACATCCCAGCACTCAGGAAGCTGAGACAGGTGATTTGCCACTAGTTAGATGCCAACCTTGGCTATAAAGCAAAACAAACCTTCAGCACAACTTGCATTAAGCGCCACTGAATTTTGTTATTTCAATGCTTATTTCCCAATCAGCAGACACACATATTCAACAAGTCTAATGACAAACTATTCTATACTTGAAAAAAACTCTGGATAGGTAGAGAGATACAAAGATAGATTATAGACAGATTTTATTTTTTCATGAAAGACTTGTTGGCTTTATGTGTTTCAAAAACTTCCCACATATTCTTGGAGAAAAAAAAAATACTGACCTAAAATAGTGATGTAAATTTAAAATAAAGAGACAAAATAGCCTTATTTGATACTTAGTTATCATCTCTACTGCTATGAAGAGACAAAATGACCAAGGCAACTTTTTAAAAGGACAACATTCAATTGGACCTTGACTACACGGTTAGTCCATTATCATTCATGCAGGAAATATGGCACCATCCAGGCATACATGGTGGTGGAGAAGGAGCTTAGAGTTCTTCATCTTGATGCTACTGCAGCTAAGAGAGACTGTTTCTTGTAGGAGGTGGAGCCTGAGCACTAAGAACCCTCAAAGCCTACCCCCACACTACTGTATTTCCTCCACTAAGACCACTCCTATTCTGACAAGGACACACCTCCTAATATTGTCATTCCCTGTGGGCCAAGCATTCAAACACAGGAGTCAACCGGAAATTCAAACCACTACATATCCTATATGGGCAATTCAGAAGTTTAATTTCCTGGTATAAAAAAGACGACAACTCAGCCACCTGATCCAGGAAAGTCAAGGAATTATTGCACAACATAGAATGCACAACAAAGCTTTTCCAGCAGCCAAGACAGAAACAATTAAAACACTGGAAGGTGAGGAAGATACTCAGAAGGGAAGAGTTAAGATAATAAGAAAGCTTCTTCAAATGTAACAAGAGCCTTGTTGGAACTCAAAGGATATCAATGTTCTTAAGCCCCTGACCCATGTTACAGAGATAAAGCTGCCATGTTCTTCCTCAACGCCTACAACTCCACATGCACACATCAAGATGTACTTAAAGAGACACTTCCAGACCATACAACATGCTTCCCTTTATGCTTGGTTTCCTCTCTATCATAGTTTGTGCAGCTAAAACCTTATTTATGAGCAAATCCCTACTTTTGAGCCTATCATAAATGTATTCACATGCTTAATGGGAAAAAGTTAAAATTAAAATATTATTTCTCCTACATAAAATATTTTCCATATTTGAAAGAATTATGTAGAATATCTAAGTCTACATGATTGACATGGCAAGTCGTGATTACCGTTTTTATTATTATTATCTCTATTACTTTAAAAAAGGAAGTCCTACATGTTTGTTTATTTTTTATGTGACAAGAAAAGGGAAAACAGACAATATATAGAGATCTTGCTCATTATATGTTTAAGCATATTTATAAGCTATTTATAAGTTTGTTTATAAAATATTTATGCTGTTTAATCGCTAAGATCTATTAATTGATTTATCTTTAAACAAATGTGGTTTTCATTTTTAAAATGAAAGTGATTTTGAATAGGAAAGACTATAATGTAAGATATAAATGATGAAGTGTTCAAATCATAAGAGACAAAAACATTTTTCAAAACCAGTGTGTCACACAAAAAAAAAATCTCATTACAATGAAGAGAAAATAAGGCACCAAAGGAAAGAAATAAAATGTTTAATTGCTTATATCTGTTTAGATGAATATATGCAACTTTACTTGCTCATTTTACACGAAATATTTGTTTTAAGTGCAATAAAACAAAAGACAAGAAGATGTAATTTTGGCAATGAATTTTCATACTTAATATTCTAATGCATAAAACCAATAGAGTTAAATCTTTATTTGCCAGAGTATTGGTTATGTGATCGGAAAAAAAGGCAGTTTAACTCATAATGCATATCGTTCAATGTTATAATAGCTCCCTTACAATAATGTGGAAATTTTGGTTTAGAAAGAAATATGTAATAAGTAGCTAGTATCATATGCTGAAAGTCAAGCCATATTCTAGGATGTTTTTTCTTATAAAAATAATGACAAGTTAGTAGAGTAACAATGTACTAACTGAGCACAATGAGACTCAGAGCCATAAGTCAAATATAAATGTTATCATGGTGAACAATCAAATTCTTGTTTTCGGGTAATGCAACCCTGACTTTTTTGTGAGTCTTAGAATTAAAGGAAGTGAGTTTCAAAAATGGGGAAAGAAGAGTAAAAGCTGCTGATATTACATGATCTTACAAGAGAGCAAATCTAAACCAGTTATTATGTAAACACCTGAGGAGACAGGGGTTTTAATTCACCCTGTAAGCCACACAAGTTTAACATCCATTCCAAAAGTAGGTAAAATATAAGGAATATTTAATTTTTTTATTGATGCAGAAAGTGAACAAAACACAATTATTTAGGTAATTAAATAAAATCTATTGACAGGAGGGCACAAGTGTTCTTGCCAAACACCAAGGGAGAAGTATTAGGTAATGATAGTTTCTTCAAATTTTTACAAAATATGAATAGCTATAATTAAGATTCATCAAATACTTCATCCTCTCAGCAATGTAGGGAAATAGTAAAGATTTTTATCTTCATGTTGAGGTCATGGCAAGTGCTATGTGTTATGCTTTGGAATGAGATGGAGAATGAAGAAAATTAACTTAATAAAAAATTAGGTTATTGTAGGTAGGCCATAGCAGCTAATAGACTGCCTAGAAATAACTTACCTCTTTGAACAAGAAACTTTTGACAGGAGAGTGGATGGGGAGTGGAAGAGGAGTGTGTATAAGGAATAGGGAAAGCTTGGGAGAGACATCAGAAATCAGTGGCAGGAGGGGAATCTCTAGGATTTTCCAGAGAACTGTAATGGTGGAGCACATATCAGGGAGTCTATGTAGGTGACTCTAAATGAGATTCCTAGTAGTGGAGCCTGAAGTGGCCACTTCTTGGAACCAAGCAGGACTTTCAGTAGGAATAAGGACACCAATCTTATGCTTAGACCCAATGTGTCCATCCTACAAGATATATAGGGACAAAGATGGAGTAGAAACGGAACTACCAACTAATGTCTAACCCAGTTTGAGACCAATCTTATGGACAAGAACCCATCCTTGGTAGTATTAATGATACTTCGCTGTGTTTGCAGACAGGAGCCTAGCATAGCAGTCTGTTGAAAGGCACCACCCAGCAACCAGTGGAAAGAGATGCAGAGATCCACAGACAAACATTAGATGGAGCTCACAGAGTGTCTTAGTCAAGGTTTCTATTCCTGCAAAAAACATCATGACCAAGAAGTAAGTTGGGGAGGAAAGTGTTTATTCATCTTACACTTCCAAATTGTTGTTCATCACCAAAGGAAGTCAGGACAGGAACTCACAGAGGGTGGGAACTTGATGGCAGAGTGGATGCATAGGTCATGATGGAATGTTGCTTACTAGCTTGCTTCCCCTGGCTTGCTCAACTTACTTTCCTCTAGAACCCAGGTCCAGGGATGGCACCACCCACAATGGCCCTCCCACTTCACCACTAATTGAGAAAATGCCTTACAGCTGGATCTCATGGAGGCATTGCTTCAAGGTAGGCTCTTTTCTCTGTGATAACTGCAGCTTGTGTCTGGTTGACACACAAAACAAGTCAGTACAGGGAGTCTTATGGAAGAATTTGGGTATGGATTGAGCAACATGAAGGGGATAAGAAGACCATGAGAAGACCAACAGAATCAACTAACCTAAACCCTTGGGGGCTCCCCCAAGGAGACTGAATCACCTACCAAAAAGCAAGCACGTGCTGGACCTAGAGCCCCTGCATATATGCAGCAGATGTGCAGCTTGGTCTGCATGCAGGTCCCCCAACTGTCCTGGAATCAGTTGCCAGCCTGTGGATTTTACTCCCCTAACTGAGCTGCCCTGTCTGGCCTCAGTAGAAGATATGCCTAGTTCTATAGTAACTTTACCTGCCAGGGTAGAGTGATTACAGTGTATGGGATGGGGGCTCCTTCTTCTCAAAGGAGAAGAGGAGGTAGGATATGGGGTTTGTGTGAGGGGAGGAGCAGGACAGGGTGGGGTAGGGGATATTGGTAGAGGGGAGATGATCTGGATATAAAGTAAATAAATAAACTATTAGTGAAATCAAAACAAAACAAAACAAAACAAAATAAGAAAGAAATCCCAAGGAGAGGTATTCTGTAGTTTCAGGAATGGACCAAGTTAAAGAATGAAACAGCAGAAAGAGCAAGGTCTCATAATTCTGCCAATTTTTTTTGAAAACACACACACACACACACACACACACACACACACACAGGGGGTTGATGGCATGGTGAAACAGAGAAACAGGAAACAGAGAAAGAATGATTTTCTCAATGGAAATGGGATCCAACAACTATCTGAGTTTGTCTGGCATAGCCGAAACTTTTAAATGCTTAGAGATGAGATGGACTCTCTTCCTCCTTTAGAATAGGCTAGGCTAGGCTATCAACATAATTGATATAATCAAGACAAGGCAGGGGAGGAAGTTTATTGGTTCTACCAACTGGGTATGCTTCCTCCTGGTGAGAGATTTGAAAGTTCTCCAGAAGAGTTGGCCAGAAAAAGCCCAATCACTCTTTTTCTTCTACAGAGTTAAATGCATCAGGATGTCCACTATCTTCTTAAATGCTTAAGTGAAAAATACATTAATTCTCCCAGAGCCTCTTTTTACTGTCTGACTCCTAGTCCCTCAATAGCAGAAACCTATTCCTTTCAATAACTTTCTTATGATAAACGTTGACACCAGAATGACTTCATGTTTTTTAAAAGAACTCTGATGAGTAACATAACAAGCAACTTAGCTGTGTAAAAAGAAACAAGAGTTTGGTCTAGTAAGGTAGCTCCAAAGGCAAAAAGCAATTGTTCCATAACCTTGATCAGACTTAGATCCCTGGAACACACACACACACACACACACACACACACAAACAGATGCAGTATTTTACTCTGTAATCCCAGCATTACTACAGAAACATAAGATTCAGAGACAGGAGACCTATCCAAAAGCCTGTGGGCCAGTTAGTCCAGAGAATGCAGAACTGTAGGATAACAAACGAAATCCTGCCTCAGTCAAGAATTAGGTAAATTCCAAAAAACTGGAGTTGTCCTCTGTCCTCCACACAAATACTGTGATATGCCCATACCCACAATCATACACACATATAATAATAATAATAATAATAATAATAATAATAATAATAATAATAGTGATGAGAATAGTAATAAAGTGAAAAGTATAAAAATTTTAAAAAATGTGTCAGAAAGAAGCTCTAAAATGTAAAAAGTTGTATTTCTACCACATTGTTTAATTTAAATGCACACTTAAAATGTATTTTTTTTCTGAATCCCTGATTGATCAGAATAGGGTGGGCAATTTTATCTAAACACAAAACTCTTATTTTGGTAATAATTAAAATTGAAGGCTTATGTGTTATAGAATTTAAACCAACCACACTAACAAATGCAGGTAGGCTTACTCATATTAGTACTGACTCTAAAAAGTTACTCATTGATACAAAGGCTTTCTTTTAAGACTTAATATATTGTGTGTGGATTACAAAACTATGATCATACAAAAAATAATTTATTACCACCATTACTTTCATAGTTGAATACTTCTTCACCTTATTATTAATATCTTACCCACAGTTAGCTCTACTATCTCAATGCCTAATTCTTTTCAGAAACGCATGTTATCCTCTTCTATACTCTTCTTGACTTTAATTTCATTTTTTTCTTTCTGCAAAAAGTGAATGAGATATAGATTTTATGTCTTATAAAACTCCATATTATAATGATACCCATAGGGAAATGGATTTTTTTAAAATAATGTGCCTACTCTATGTGTAGTTTAAGAATATTTTTGAAGTCAACCTTTCAGAAATTTCCACAATTAAGTACGACTTTTTATTTTCCATTTTCCTAATGTATATTGCACCAAGTAGCAATTTAAAAAATTCTAATGCTGTTATAAATAAATTTGAGACACATGAGGCTTACCATAGTCAAATAAAATTCGAAAAATCAATTACAGAATTCAAATCATGTTTCATTTGACATAGTATATTTGAAAATTGTCCTGATTTGCTTAAATTAGCAGCAACCCCAGTCATTAACATTTATCTCTCAAGTACAATGAACTAAGTAAGAAAACAAAGAAGTGGAGAGGGAACTTCAAGCTATTATCTTAATTATCTAAAATAATTATTTTAATGTAAGTATGGGAAACAAGTCAATTGATATGACAGATCTAAAAACTCATCCCTAGAGTTCAACAATCTGGATTTGTGCCATAGCTGCTTATTGAGAAATTTTTAGCCATGGCTTCCTTGGGTGTAAATACATCTTCTTATGAATATCAGCATGAGACAGATGGGGCTGGGCCCTATACCCAATGCATTGAACTGAAATAACTCTCATTCGTTTGTCCCTTTGATCAGATGATAAATTTTGTTTCCATTTTCAGTTTTTCTGTATTTGAGTTTGCAGATTAATCCAACTTGAAATCTTATTCTACATAAGAGTATACCCTGTCAAAGCATCAGAAGCCATTGTCCGTTCTCTGATAAGACACTGAAAGTTTTCCATTTACTTTGAAATGTCTTGAATCACTGATGACAGGTGATGCTAAAAGAACAATTTTAATAAGTCATCAAGTTCTCCCAGTCTGCACATATTTCTGGCAGTACAAGAATATTGTTGCCTGCCATCTGTGCAGAAAAAAATTTGGATTTTTGTTCAGGGTCAGTTAAAATGTGCTTAAAACGCTAATGTGTATCTAGGCTTTGATTCTTGCTCTAAAACTTGATTGTATACTACTTGGAATTTGAAGCGGGAGCACTAAAATCTCTCTTCCATGGCTGACATATTGTATTAATAAAGTAAAAAAAACCAATTTTTTCCATGATAATCAGTTGCTTCATTTTATGAAAATCTGAATCTAAAAGCATTTTATTTGGTTCATTTTGAATATATACCAAGATCGAGGAATAATTTAACAAGCCAAGAGAATTGTTAGATGGCCCAAGTACAGCAAGGAATGTTCCTATGCGACTGCTGTGTAATCTTACTGTAATCATTTAAGTACCATTGTCACTCACATTCTGAATGACAAGAAATCAGATCATAAAAGCCAATCCATAACTATTAACAATAGAACTAGATGGTTGATGTAGGTCACAATCGTGACAAAACACAATAGGTTATAGAAACAGGAACCAGTAACATTCTCTAATTTTTATGTAGAGACAAAGAAATTCCTATTTCACCTCTGAATTATATACATGGTTCTTAAGGATGAGAAGAGCTGAAAGGGAATATGTTCTATTTGTTCAGTGTATTTACATATAAATGACAAGGTGTGCATGTAGAAAGGAATCTTAAAGTCACAGAAAGCCCTTATGGATGCTTTCTCTTGGGTTCAAAGCTGATCACACACATAGATGTATTCAAACATCTATGGTATCTTCTCATGTCTACAGAATGACCTTACAGCAATGTGACCCTTCACAGTTTCCTAACCATTACTTCTGGCTTGGTAAATTCTGCATGTCTTTTATTCTAATTATACTGAACATTTATTTTTGTACTTTTCTAGAGTTAAATTTTACTCCAACTCTTCTAGAATTTTTCTAAGTTCAGAATTTTCTACCTGAGTTGCTTTCTGTCATTAAAAATGTGAATATTTAGTTATTTTCCAAATCATTGAAACACAACCTTCTTAGTGAGTTCAGCTCTTTGCCATCTCTAGTGAACCACATTTATTTCTGAAGTCAACTATATACTTTTTTCCTGGGTAGATTGAATATGATAACTTTGAGGCTATGTTTACTAGCATAAAATGGGAAGATAATGAATTTAGTTTTTTTGTATGTAAAAAATTTAAGAAATGAAAGATGTGTAAAAGACAAGAATTGCAATTATATATTGGGGTTATTTTTTTGCTAAATTAATAGATATAGCAGCACTTGCTCTCTCAAAAAGGGAACTGTGTAAAATAATTGGTGTGTTACACTGTGTCATGACAGTGACATTTTTACTATCTATGTGAACTCTCTAACATCGTGTTAAGGAATTCAAATAGACACAGTAAAACTTACTCTGAATCGACCCCAAATTAAAATACTATAAGGGAATATATAATACCATTTGTAAATGCAGTTGAAAAAAAACCTTCAGTAAATATTTTGGTTATTAGAAGTAAATAAAAATCAACGATCATAAACTTTAGCTACATATATTTTATGAGAAAAGTTATCATTGCACTACATGTTCATTATGGTGCAAAGATAAGTAAAAAGGCCACATTAGATTGTATCCAGCAAATGTTAATCCCACCACCTGCTTTCTTTCAAATTCAAGAATGTGCTTTTCCATTAATAACAGAAATGCATAAATACCCACAGTGGTTCTTCAGTGTAATTTGTGTGATAATTTCTCTCTCCTCATCCTCATCCCCTCTCTCAGATATACTTGTTCAAATTGTGTTTGCTACTTACAGGCATAAGGTTAAGAATGCAACCTATTCTATCAACATTACAATTGTCTTTATTGTTTCCTTTCCCTTCTCTTCTTTATCTACCTGGTTATATGAAGATTAGCATCCTGTTAGCACTACTGCTTCCATGGATATACTCAATTAATTTTTTCTTAGGGGAAAATAGTCCAGCACTGAAGCTCAAGCTCACAGTAGGCTGTCACAATGTGCTGCATAGAGATGGAATCATCTCACTCTGAATGCAGTAGGGTTTAGTACGGGAGATAAGAAAGTGGCACCTTGGCAATCTGTGTAGTAGAATATAACAAGGAATTGCTATAAGAGACAAAAGAGTAAATTAGGAAAAAGGGAAGGTGGCAGTACCTTGAAGAGGATTGCAGATTTTTAAGAATTTGCCTTTTTCCCAGGTAAACAAAACTATGCTTATTTAGAACATTAGCAAAGATTTTTCTCACTTGAAGTTATGGGGTATTTCAAACAGAGATGCAAGTGCTAATGTTGGCAAAATTCAGAAACATATCCACCCTGAAAAGATGACTGATTCCCTCAATACCTCTTCCCAATATTACTCCAATTTTGGATTACACATTGTAGGAGATGCACTGTGGAAGATATAAACCGAAAATATTGCTGCATGTCTTAGACCTCCATCTGTGCTGAGAATCTTGTTGTAATGATATAGAAACTATATCCTAACACCAGACATGGCAGTCTAAAGAAAAAAGGAATGTAAATACGTGTGTGAAGGGAATAGGTTGACAGCTGAGATACTGGTCACTATTTAGTAACAAATAACATGATGGTTCAGAGTATACTGGCTTTAGTTAAACTCACTGGATACCTAGGCGTGAGACTGTAACGGCTGCTTTGTCTTCTTCACCTTTTACTATTTTTCCCTTGTACTCTGACTCCCACCTCTCACGGCTTCTTATATATTGATTATATTTATTGATTACACTTTGCTTTTCCCTGAAGCTCTACCACTAGCTGTCTAACACATAAGCAATGTCAACAACAAATGCAATCACCATATTTAACTGTATAATTTCTAGTAGAAGAAGGAAAGAAAAAAAAACTTTTAAGTTTCATGTTTTATTTTACCCAATGCATCAAAAAAAGCAGACTTTCAGCATATAGTTTATATGAGCAAAAATATTTTTGTTATCTTTTGTTTTCATTAAGAGATAAAACCTGGTTGTGAATTTTGAACTTAAAAAACCTTTGATGTCATTAGCCACAGTTCACAGCCTGTGTCTGATGGGGAAGATGCAGCTGTTGCTTTCCCTCATTTCCACCACTGCCTAGGAAGCTACCTTCCTATATTATAGTGCAGAGAAAAGCTGCTCTTCCATATAAATTTGACATCTCTATGACGTACTTCCTAATCTAGCACAGCACTCGGCATCCTTTATGACAGCAGTTTCATGCTATCAGTTTAAATGCTGTCATGCCTATTATATTGACATCTCCAGGACAACTCCTCTTTATAGATGTCCAACTCCTCCTCAACTTCCATGGTAGACTGGTTTTAAAATCTCCTAGTTGCCTATATCTGGGTGATTCTAGGAAATTTGTCTTTATAATTCATCAATCTGTTCTTCTTCTACAGATAACACATCATTTGTGAGGTCAGTTTGCTTTCCCTTTCTGTTTATCGCACTTATTCCTCTAATGCACAGTAAAGATGAGAAGATAGTCAAGTCTCCTAAGGCTTCAATGGGCTGGGGAATATTAAATAGATCAAAATGACATCTTTCACTTGCAAAACGGAGGGGCCTAAGTTCTTGCAACTTAAAACTAGAACTTTCCTGTGATGAAATCATGGTATATTCATAACAGCCAAGGAGTTAAGAGGCTTAAAAGAGCCTTCTAGAGGTTGTCATGTTAACACTCTGGGTAAAAAACTTGTTGATATCATTAATGATTAATTCTAAGTACTCACTGGCATGTTCAATGGCTGCTTGGTCTAATTATGTTGCTTTTGTTATTGAAGTTGATTGTGGTCAGAATATTCACGAGAAAGGCAAACACTTAGAAACAGAGGTATGAAGCACTTCCAAATTAAACTCAGATGATCATCAAGAAAGAATTCAGTCTTATTAAAGGACTCAACAAATGTTTCTACTATGCATAAGACAGTGAGAATACCAGGGAAGGAAAAAGACAGACTGGGTGAAAATGTGCACAAAATGTCCAAATAATGTAAAACATAGACATCTCTTTAAAATCAACAAATAATCAAAGGAGAATGTATTTGAACTAACATCTCACCAAAGAAACTGAAAGACTGCAAGAGGAAGTTGTAAATTAAGCTAAGAGATACAGACTTTCTCACAATCATGAGGTCTTGAATATAATTCCTAGTACAAAAAATATATACATAAAACAAAATAACCCATAGCTATATAGATATTTGTATTTTACTGCTACTGGGTCAAAGACTGCCAGTTTGATTCAATGCAGTGACACCTGGGATATCAACTACAATATGGGTCAGGTCCCATACCTGTAAATAATCAGCAATATAATCTGGACTCCATAGTTGTAATGGCTAAATTACCTGTCAATTTGACCTCATCTAGAGTCAGATAAATCCAAGCATCTGGGGACATCTGTGAAGGATATTCCAGAGTCTATAAATTGAGGTATAGAAACCAACCCTAAATATCAGCCACACCTTTTCATCCTTATCATAGCAGTCTAAGTAAGACGGCCACTAGAAATTGGCATTTCTGTCAGGAGGCATCCATTGTTACACCGCCCAGATAGTAGCTTAAAAGAGAATCTAGTGAGTCTCATACACATAGGCATACATATGTAATTCACACAAAACATGCATATATGTATGTATGTGTATGTATGTATGTATGTATGTATGTATGTATAAAATTGGTTCTGCCCAGATAGTAGCTTAAAAGAGAATCTAGTGAGTCTCATACACATAGGCATACATATGTAATTCACACAAAACATGCATATATGTATGTATGTGTATGCATGTATGTATGTATGTATGTATAAAATTGGTTCTGCTCATTTAGAGAACCCTAAGGCATACAGTGAGTTTTTGTTTAGGGGTCTTGTCGTCCCTTTCTCTGGTTATTTGAGTGGTGTTTTAGTTTGGGGGATATTGTTTGTTTGGTTTGGTTTTGAGAGAAAGAAAACATGAAGCTGAAGGGTAGGGAAGTGGGAGAGACGATGGGAAAAACTGAGAGAACAGAACAAATATGATCAAAATATATTATATAAACTTTTCAAACAATAAAAAAATTAAGAGAAAACCCTTCCAGCTTGCCCTCAGCACTCAAATTCAAAACCTACATTATCTAATGTTCTATATATAAGTAATGCAGTTCAAAGGCTGTTAGTTAAAATGATTTTTTCCCCCCAAGGAGGTTTGGTGTCTTTATTCTATTGAAGTCTTCAAGTATTTAGAAGAGGCCCACCCAAATCAAGCAAGACTCATGATTTATACTGAGTCTCAGAATCTAAATATTAATCTCATCTAAATCTGTTATCAAAGAAAACCTTACAATAGCCACTCAATGGCTCAATCGAATTGAACACAAATTTAAAAGTTATATATTCTTTTCAAGAAATATTTTTATAACAGACAACTTCTGCATCTTATCAGAAAGGAAAAGAAGGCAGCAAATTTTAGTTAAAAGATATTATTCAAGATCTACATGCATGCTTTGATTTAGAAAAATGAATGAGTGTTTCAAACATGAAAAGAGTACCTACGACATAGGCAATGTTGCCCTATTTAAGTTATCTGTCATTGAACCTTAAATAATTAAAGACATTTACAACAAACTGAGCCTCTCTGGCATACTTGCTATGTACAATAAGCTCAGGATACCCTACATATCCAATAGACACATGCTACCTGGAAATATGAACCTTGTATTATATTTGTATAACACAGAGAAGAAGTTAATATTACATTCAACATTCATTACATTGTGTGAACAAAGAAAAATTAAATGTTATCTTTTAAAGACAATAAATTTTCTCTGGAAAGCAACTTATCTCACTAAATAGTTGGTTTCAATATTTGTTCCTCGCCTTCCCATATTATACTTGTGAGGTCTCAAATAAAACACATTTCGTAAGTGTCAGAAAATGGGGAGATATTTTGTTTAATTTATATTGAAACGATACTGTTCTAATCTAATGAAATGGGGCCACTACTTCTTGGAACATCATTTCTGATTTGTCTTGTTTTTATTAAAGACTGTGACTGGCATCTGGTATTTCTTTTAAGAAAATTATGTCCAACAAATAATTGTAACTTCAGCAACACAAAGGAAATGCCTGGGCACTGTAAAGCTTTTTAGAGTGTTTCTTTTATAATTGTTTAAGCTGAAAGAACAATGAGGTAGAAAATTGCATTGTTACACTGTTGAAAAATAGTGACGAAGTTTGCACATAATCATGGGGTAGAAGAAAAATAATGGTAAGGATACTTTAAAAAAATTAAATTGCTGTTGAACTATATACCTTTGGCAACAGTTTGCAGTTGTATTAGGCTGTGTCTTACTTCTTGTTTCCTATAGAAAAAATCAGTGAGATTTCAACAAATCAGCTTCATGGGTCATGTAAAATGTCTTATTCCATGGAGTTGTTTAAGGTGTCAGAATTTATCAATTACAAAATTGTGAAGAGAAGGCAAGAACTGAAGTAATGCTATATACCAAGAACTATAGAAATTGATTCAAGCTTGGTTTGGTCCTTTGTTCTTATCATTTTTCCCTATTTATTTTACACAGCAACTCTTCACTATTGTTGTCCAAATGCTACCTTGAATACTACCAAGAGTTAGTAGAGCTCAGTAACTCATGGGATTAGTAATAGAATGAAATCAACCATGTCCCAAGCTTACACAGTGCTTCTCCAGTAGACCAACTCTTGGCAGGGAACATACTTTACATCACTGTTCAAAAAGGAAAATCTAGAAGTACATTCCCAAGTGATAGAAATAATCCTTTATTCTCCCATAAAGACTTTTAAAGAGCAGGGCTTTAGCTCTTTCAAAGTTTGTGCACATGTATGGCTGATGCCTGCAGTGCTGGTTCATGAAGTAGGGGAAAGTGAGCTCAACATTCGAGGTTTGAAAAGAGGAATGACACAACACTTCCATCTGCATGAAGCCCTCTTGAAATGGAACTGATAGAGTACCATATTTGAACACAACCATATTTTGATAGACATGCCAGGATACATTAACTACAAAGCACTTGTCAGAATTGACCTACTGACCTGATTAGTGGCTTGGCTCAACATTATCCATCTGGAAGCTGGAATGTGTCTGCCAAATACAATGGTCAGAGTTTTGGCAGGGTTGAAATTGAGCTGTTCTTTCTAATGGAGCCTTGCTAACAGGTTCATTTACCTCCTAGGGGTACTACTTGAATGTCTCAGTAATGTCATGCTTAGTGGGGTGGAAAATACATAGGCTTTGGAGCTTTACACACCAGAGTTTGAATTGATTTGATCACTTAATAGTTTGTCAATTACAGTGCCACCTTCAGGCTCAGGATCTGTTAAGTCTATGAAATGGGAGACAATGTTCTGTCTCTGACTGAGTTGTTAAAAACATTAGAAATAGCACTCTGTGATACAAGTACAAAATGTTTACTGAGTTTTCATTGTTGCTCAGTGATATATGAAGTGTTTTTCAAAATCATCTACATTGAGAAAAGACGGCCTTACCTAGATACTATTATTATCTCAGCTGTAAGGATGAAATATAAAGTTGAAGGCAATACAATCACTTACAGTTGGCTGAAACCTAAGAAGTGTCTACAGTGTAATTTAGTGTTAGCAGTCACTTCAAATTGTCCATGATTCACAGTGAGGGAAAAGTAACTTCTCTCATCATTGTTAGGGTTTATTATCCTCTGTTTTTTGTGTAAAGAAGGATTCACTAAAGACCCATCAAATTTCACAGAGTGGGAAAAAGCTCCTGAAAATATTTCTAGTTGTTTTTATGCTATGTAAGATTGTGGACTATTCCTTGTGAGATTTATTTGGTTTTGTGTATATGTCTTTTCTGTGTGAGAAATCATCCTGCTTTGATTTGCTCTTTTACAAATTCATTGTAAGGCAAGAATATTAGTTCATATCTGACATCATAGTACTCAGAGAATTATGAGTTTGAGGTCATCCTGAGCTATACAAAGAGAAGACCTCAAATGGAAAACAAACACATTGTAACAAAATTATACTTGGAACAAATTAAGTCCAGAGGTGGACAGAATCAAAGGATAATGTAGCATATTTACTAAGATGCAGAAAACAGTGCCACAGAATCAAGAGACTAGGTGACCAGTGTTATTCCTGGCCAAGATCAAAGCTTGTTTTCATGATTCTGATTCAGATTAAGCCCATAAAGATTCATATATATATATATATATATATATATATATATATATATATATACAATTTCCCTATTGGAAGTGTACACCAAGTCAATGTCTTTAGTAGTGTTTGTCAAATGAATGACTCCTGAACCATAATATGTGTTTGTATGTGTGTGTGTGTATATATATATATATATATATATATATATATATATATATATATATGAATACATTTATTCTAGTTTATCATAAAATTTGTACACACTTAAACTTAAAAATGGTCCAAAAGTTGTAAGTACAAGCAATACATTGAGTGTTCAACTAAGCTGTTTTCCTGGTGTAACGGTATTTGACATAATAATTCCTCTTGATGCTGAACTGTGGTGGATATTCATTGCTAGCCAGTTTGTTAGTAATTAGGTAAATGGTAGGTGTTGCTAGGCAGTGGGATTTGGTAGGTGTTGTACTGTGGTGGTTAAAGAAAGATGCTTCCTATAAGCCTATATGTTTTAATGCCAATTCATCAAGGACTGGGACTTCATGAAAGCAATGAGGAAGAATGACCTTGTTGGGTGTATGTGACTCTATTGGAGGAAGTATATAACTCGAGGTTGGCTTTGAGGTTTCAGAATCCCAAGTCAGACCCAGAGGTTTGCTCTCCCTCTTTCTGCTGCCTACAGTTTCAAATCTAGAACTCTTGGTTGCTTCTTCAGCATCATAACTGACTGCATGCTTCCATGCTTCCCACATTGATGATAATGGACTAAAATTCTAAAGCTTTAAGCAAGACCCAATTAAACTCCATCCTTTATAAGCGATATCATGACTATTGTTTCTCTTCACTGCAATTAAACTGACTAATATACCTGACTTATATACTTTTAAATACATGAAAATAAAAGAAAATGAAAAAAATGTGTCGAGAAATCTAACAAAGTCTTAATTTCACTATGCTGGATTATAACAAAACTGAAAATAAAGGAGTCTTCATACTCAGAATAAAATATTTGAAAAGGATCAAAAATATAATATTATAGGAAACTATCTCTTTCATTGAACTACTTTGGTTTACCACCCTCAACCAGTCTGTTGATTCTATGTATAATATGAATAGTTTAAAGATAAAAAATGCTGGGCATTTCTAGTTCTCTAAAACTGTGGCTGTCCTATTCCATATTTTAGGACAGTGACAACAGTTGGCACAGAGACTTTTCCTTCAATTAATCTTTTCAATACATATTGTTTGACAATGGACATATGCCTTCAACTTACTAAATACTTCTATATTAATAAAAGACACAGCCAAAGACAGAAGTATAAATCCACAATAATTTGAGCTTTGTCTTAAAGAATGCTTGTGAATAAACTAGGCAAAGCTACAAATAACAACAACATCAAAAATACTAGCAAAATGTACAGTCAGTTTTTGACAACCTGACCAAGAAAAGCTGCTATAGAAAGGCATTTGACTGTTAATACCCATGAAACAATCTCTAGGATCATTCATAATCAGGTGCACACATACATGTCTAAGAATATTTATTTCAGATAACCAAGTGTATAATACTACAATAATGATGGTATCAGGGGCAAGAAAGCAGATTAAAAACATTACCTAGCTTCTGAGAAAATATTTACCATAAACTCTAGTGTTAATTAACATAATAGATCTATTTTTGGTTTGCCAGCTTGCCATATATATAGTTATTTGGTAATATGAATGTTATAGTAAATAACATAGATTCAAATGGATCCAGCTTGACTTTAATTCTAGATATCAAGTATAATGGATACTTATTCTTAAATGTCAAAATCTGCTCAGTTAAGTTTACAACAAGATGACCAACATGTATGACTGAAGAGTATAAGATAGTAGTCTCTAGATAGATGGGTTGGTTTCAATCTTGAGATAGTGTCTTGTTGTGTAGCCTAGGTTAATTCCAACCATCCCATACATGTCTATAAATATCCCTAGTCCTTAGACACAAGATATGTGTCATCATTTCCAGAAGTTAATGGACATTATTAATTCACACCATAGTTATAGGATTGAGGCATTTACTCAACATGTCTTTGTATACTGAGATGTCCTGTGGAAGAAAAGGGAGAATAGAAGTTGAGAACTGAGAAATGTTGACAAACAAGCATGCCCTGGTTACTGTACTGCAAAGGAGTAGTTCTTGATAGTTAATAACAGAAATTGCACATAATGCAATGTTTCTGAGATCTGAGGTTTAATTAAAATCTGTTTTTTGCAATAGTGTATGAAATGAACTTTATGCTCACATAAGGATGTGAAATAATAAGTAATCATCCAAGAAATTGAATTTTCCATGGTGAAATAAAAGTGGTCATTTAAGTTATAATATGGAGTGTGGATCTACATTAGACTCACAGTGAAACAGTTTATTTCTTTCTTGTTTGGTTTTGTTTGTTTTGTCTCATCATTTCTCAATGAAACCCTCACACTACAGAAGAGGTGGAGGATTCATTTAAATTTACAAGGTTATTGGTGAAAAGGAAACATGTTTTATAACTTTTCTAAATAATTTTACCACATACCACTAAGTATGTCAAGAACATACTTTACTTCCACATGTCCAGAATAGGGTCATACTTAATCCTCCACTGAAATCTGTCCCCACAGCTTTTGAGTAATTATCGCAGAGTGCTCTGCCATTGTCTCCTTGATGAGAATCTCATGCCCTCCTGTCTTGACAATATTAACAACATGAAAACAGGTCTACCTAATTCTTTTTCTTCCCTTTAATACAGTGAAGGCAGTTTTATCACTAGGAAAAAGATGGCCTTCTAAAGAAAAATGGGGCACTTACCTGGAATATGGTAAAATCAATCTTCAACTGAAAGAGAACAATATTTGGAACTGTAAAGTATCTGCAAAATCGATTGTTCTTGACTTGTAACTCTAATCATATAATTTGCTTCATTCGCAACTTTCAACATGTTCTAATTGCCAAATAAATTATCATAGTTTATCATTCTGCTCTATAAAAGCTACCAACGTTGTCTCGTCTCTCTTTTGAGTTATTTCCTCAATTATTTCTCAAAAAACAATTATCTATATTCTGGCTTGACTGAATAATATTTAAATTTTCTGCTAATAATATCTTTATGTATTTTTGAAGTTTTAAATTATCAATATACAGAGATCAAAGCAAAATAATTTATCCCCCTTTAACACTACATTTGAAATGAAAAGGCAAGAAATTATTAGATAAATTTGTATTATATCCTAGGAATGAATTGTGTCAATATAAATAACAACTAGTTCCCTTTGTAAAACTGAAGGCTAAATTCTCATCTTCATATGGATTATAAAACCTAGTGTTATAGAATTAAGAAGTAGAGTGTATGGAGAAACAATTATATTATGAAGACTTTATGCTTATACATGAGCTAGTTGCTCTTTATAAAAGATGCTGAAAGAAAATATCCCTCTTGCAGTGAGAAAAACAAATAATCTCTTTTAAAAACACAAAGAGAGAGTTACATCTAGAACTTCATCTTGGACTTCCTGACTCAAAAAGAGCTAGAATTAAATAATTTGCCTGCTAAGTCTACTTTTCTCAACTCACTAAACTTTGCACAATTGAATAAAGCTTCCTTAAACAGCACTTGGTAGAAAGAATCGCAAGTTTTTGTAAAGGATTCTTAAAATTGTGGAATGGCTTTGGTACACAGTGATGGAAGAAATTGGGAGTATTTGGAGGTGAATGTTTGAAAAGTTCATAATATTCTTAGTGGTACAGAGGGGTGAACCCTATAAAAGCTTGGAAATAGAGAACTCTGGAGATAACCTCATTCTACACAGAAGTAAACTGCAGTTGAATGGACAGTTGATAGAAATATGAAAAAAGAATCATTTATCAGGAGTCCTCAGATGGAAATAACAAATGGATGATTGAAAGCTAGAGGAAAAGCTAACTTTCTTATAAAATGACAAAATTGTACTATAACATGTGTGCCTACTGTTGTAGGAAAGGTAAGATCTAGAAGCAATAAAATAGGGAATTTAAAAAAAAGAAATACATAATGAAAAATTTGATTGTATAAAATAGCTTTTGGTTGTTGTTGTTTTTGTTGTTGATTACAGAAAAATAAAAAATTAGACAAAAGACAGATTAGGGGAATCTACACATTTGTAAAATTCCCAGCTAGAAATGATATAAGAGATTAAAAAAAAATGTTGCTTAGAGAGAGCACTAAAGACTATCAGGTGACCACTGGATAAGAAGAAAAAAGCAGAATAAAAGCCCCTCATGTGCCTCAACAAGACAATGAAAATATGATCCCATTGGTGTCTCTATATTCTTTGGAATAGTCATTCCCCCAGAAGCTCATAAAGTCAGAAATTTGGGTTCCAAATAATTTCAGGGCTTAATCTTTGATTCCCCCAAAGTGTTTTCATTCATGTTTGAGTATTCAGAAGATATTTGGATACTCTAAAAGGCACAGAGAGTAGGGGGATGTACATTGTTTGAGAATGGCATCTTGAACTTATGTTTCAAAGGATACTCTGGAAGAACATGGAGGCCAAGTAGAACTCATGGACCCAGGCAACAAGTCACAAAGACACACTTACTCCAGAACTTGGACCTGATTATGGTGGCCATGGTATGAAGAAAATTCAAAAGCATGCTAACAAGAAGGTCATCATCAGATAGAATGTGCTATCTGATGAAGAACCTGCAGCACCCAAGAATCTCAGCATGTTCATGGTATACACTTAGAAAGCCAATGTTATTGCATACAGGAAGGCTGACCAGAGTATACAGCTGAATCCAAAAGTCAGATTTAACTGATCTCGGTGGGAGCAGTCTCTTAGGGCAATAGTCTTTATGCCATAGATATCCTGCAGGGAGAAAGTTATGATGGATATCTTCTTCACATAGTATCAAAACTGACACAGAGATTGTAGGGAGGTCTTAACAATTGCTCTGTGCCTAAACACTGGGGGTGAAGGCTTTGCCACTTTTTTTTTTAAGACTAAGGTCCTTGATATGGCTATTCCCATGTCAACAACATACATTCACATACAACTTCTCTCATTCAGGGCTTTCATCACTCCTATACTCCTGAAAAACAGAGCTATTTCTGTTACCTATTTTTATTATTATTATTATTGTTGGAAAACGTACTAACCCAAAGACTCCAATCCACATGTACAAAACTTGACCTGGTGGCCTCTGTGGCTTTTGGAGCTCAGCCTCACTGAGTGTGCCCAGATGTGGAACATGTGGTGCCTGGGGGCACATTCCTCCCCCCCCCATATACTCTCATACACATACAAATAATTTTTAAAAACAAATAAATAAAATTTAAAAATAAAGATGACACATGTTCGGACAATAATGTCCCAAGTACATGGACAGAGTTAGCACCATGAGATGAAAAGGAGCCACTTCCTTGTCTTCCAGTAGGTGGAGACCTAGCAACAGGTTGCCATCTTTGAAGTGGAAAACAAGCCTTCACTGGAAATCTGTGGATTCCTTAGATTTGAATTTGCCAGATTTCAGAACTGTAAGAAATAAATTGTTGCTCTTAGTTTCTTCAGTGTAAAGTGTTTGTTTTAGTAGTTCAGGTTAATGAAAAATACATCATATTCATGTTTATAGTAGGATGTATTTTCTTCTTCCCTAGTTTACCAAAAATACCACTTCTTTGAATATTTTAAATAACCAAATTTAAATCTGAGTTTCTTCCTTTGGCTTTTAATTATCAGTATTATTGATGTCTTCACTGAGTATTTTCTGTGTATCTGGATGCTCCAATTTAAATTTTATATCTTTCCTTATTCACTTTGTTGGGAAATTAGATTTGTCATTTTAATGTCATTTTCAAGTATCTGTAACTGTTGATATAAAGTCTCCGCTTTTCACCAATTCATCCCCAGATCACAACATTCTACATTAGATGTTTACTTTAAATGAAACCAGTTTGAAATTTCTTATGATTTCTGATTGAAAAGTTACTTGGGTATTTTATTTGTTGGTTGGGTGGTTGGTTTGTTTTGTTTTTATTTTCTAGGAATTCGTAGGTTTTCCTGATTTTTAATTGCATTAAACCATTTGATTTTATGTTGGGTTGAGAATATATATAATATGAATGATTTATTTTCCTTTCAAATTTTTAAGGTGGTCATTTTTCCTTATTTATGAATATGACTATGTGTGTGTGTGCATGGGGTATGTATGGTATGTATAAACATTTGTATGTGCAATTGTGTATGTGTGTGTGTGTGTGTATTCATAAGCATGTATGTAGAGGCCAGAGGGAGGTGTTATATGCATTTCCATGTCACTTTGAATTATTCCTTTGAGAGAAGGCTTCTCACTGTGATGGTCAGATGCTATTCACAGGGCCAGAATTGCAGGTGTGCTCACACACTTACTGTGAGCTTTTGATGCTGGTGCTGGAATGTGAGCTTGAGCCCTTTTATGATTGTGCAGGCAGTACGCATTTACCCACTTGGCCATCTTTACAGCCTATCAAGTAAGTTTATATCACAGAATGTGTTCTAGCCCATACTGTTGCTAAATGAATTGTTCTATAAATGTCAATTAGATTAAGTTGATTGATAGTTTGGTTTAAGTCAGCAATATAAATATGATTTTATGCCTCCTTGGTGTATCTGTTACTTAAAGATGGATGTTGAATCTTCAATTACAGTAGTAAATATGTCTGTGTGTCTAGCAGAGCAACAGTATTTAACTTTGGTGGTTACATATCATGTAGTTAGGCACACACACACAATCATACACACACATTTTAATCATTGGAAAATTGAATCCTTTATGATATTTAAGGCTCACCTTTATCTCAACTATTTTTTACTATCCAAAGCTAAATTTATCTAAAATTAACAGATAACTATAATGTGACTGTGCTTGCCCTAGGCATAGAATATGATTTTTATCAGTTACTTTATTCCATGTAACTAAAATATCTCACTTTTTATGGACCAAACTTATTTATTGAGATACTTTTATTTTTCATCCACCCACACACTCTGTTTAATTGGAAATGGGTCTTGCTATTTAATCCAATCTGTATTTGAATGTAACAATTCTCATGCCTTGGCTTTGTAAGTGCTGAATGTGTAGGTAGATGCCACCATACTCAGCTTTAATTGCTATGCTTTCTTTGTTATAATGTAAAGTTATTTATTTAACACAGACTAATAGTATCTGCCCTGTTTCTCACTTATGATGATAGTATTTGTTCTTTTACTTTGCAATCTTTCTTTCTCCAAGTAAGCTGTTTCAAGTGTTTCCTGCTTTATCTCCTCCTCTAGTATATGAAATACATTTATTGTTTTTTTGTTTTCAAGCCAACCAGTTTCCTAACACACACAATTCTCCTCCCTCAGCTTCCCAAGTGCTTAAGATACAGGTGTATGATCATCAACAATATAATTTACTTTGTTTTCCTCAGAGTTTTCAGTTCAAGTTTTTACTAATCTTATTCTTTATTCACAAATTGAACACTTTATGCAGTGCTCAGATTTCTTAAGGACAGTCTTGGTGGCTTCCTCTGATATGATTTTCTTCTGATTATGCACTAGTATGCCCATCCCACTGCTCACAATTAACCATCTGTTCATGCATGCTGTCTACATCCCCACCAGATCCCTGAACATATTAATCATAGTTATTTAAAATTCACTATCTAATACTCCAGCTCTCTGTCATTTCTGAGTTTGTATCTGCCGGTTACATTACAGGACAGGCTGTGTTCATTTGATTTTTGGCATGACTTATAACTTTTTGTAGTGACAATTTTGATCTTCTATGTTAGATGACAGAAAAAAAGGCAAATAATTTTCTAGTATGATAATTTGTTTTAATGTGACAAAAACCAGGGCGTCTTCAGTGAACTTTGTGGGTACAGATCCTGAAAGCTTCAAAGTCCCCTAATGTCCATGCTACTGCTTCACTGCACAACCTGGGTTTCTCTAAGAAAATGTCTTCAGAGGAAGCTTGTGTCTTGATGACTTTCCTCTTGTAATTTACTCTTCAGATATTGAATTATGTACATGATGAAATAATATTTAGGAGGATGACAGATTCTCTTGTCATCAGATGATGGATTTTTGAGTAGTCTGTCATGGGCTGCAGTGCTCACCATGTTCTCAGCTCTTTGGTTCCAAATAGGTGAGGAAAAAAATGCTAGCATCACTTGAAAATAATTAGCTTTTTGTTTCCCGCATTAAATAAAAGCATGGACAACGTCTGCCTTGACCTTGAATTCTCTCTTACAGAGATTATTAAATTATGATGACAGATCTCATTCATTTGCCAGAAGCAAAGGAAAATCTCACATTACCGCTGTAAGAAACTGGTAGAATTTCTTAAGATGTGCTTTCTGAAACAGAGAGCTCCTATTCCTTCAGCTGATCACATTTACCAGTTCTGCTTCTCAGATTATCTCTCTATTATTTTCTGATCTTCGAAAGCAAGTCATGTTATAAACACTCTGGATTCACCTTCTTCTAAAGATTATGAGGACAATTCCCTCATAATCACTTTGCTGATGAACTCGTGAAATATTTTTTAATTCTTTGCTTTTTCCCCATATTTTACTAGAATAGTGATGTCTTCCAACATTTTTTTTTTACATAGGTACACAAACCAAAGACTGGTAGAATGAATATATTATATTGTTAAAATTGTTAATGTATATGTAATATAAAATTATATATATTTGAGCCTACCAATTACTTTTGTTTGACTTTTAACATATATGTAGCAGATATGTTTACCAGGTAACTTATTCTCCAGATGCAACTACAGTGTTTTTTTTGTTTTTTTGTTTTTTTGTTTTTTTGTTTTTTTTGTTTTTTTTTTTGGAAGAATTGAGTCAGGCTTAAGCAGAGGCAAGAGGGTAGTGGGACTTGATTATTGATGGTATAAGAGTTTTTAATTACATTAATAGCTAGCACCACTGCTTTTGCAATTGCTTTGATACAAGAAGTTTAGACAGTTTTGTTAATCATTTAGAAAAATTGTTACTAATGTGTTGAGTATTCAAGAAGATTTAGATAGGCATTTGGAACAATGGATTGATGCTCTCTATCCTATTCAAATTATTGAAAGGAGTTTCAGGGTTTAATAGTAAGGAGTCAACTCAAGTGCCATGGCAAATACCAATGGATTTGTGTTACTTCTAAAATTTACAATGATAGTCATTATAATTAGGAAAAAGTTTAAAGACAGTTTCAGGGTATCTAGCATAAGTATAACACCTCTCTGGATGTTTTAACTTTGCATAGTGAGATTATGCATTTTAAAAAAACTGCTATGCTGAGATTTGATGCTGTAGATACTGCTGATAAAATTATCCATGGCTTGAGGTCAGTATTTGCATTTTGGTCAAGTTTCAAGAATGGCATATCTAGCTTGATCATGCCAGCCCTTTCTGTCCTGGGAATACTTTTATTCCTGCTCATTGTGATAAATTTTGTAATTAACAACATCAACATGTTGGCAAACAAAGTCCATCACTTGAAACTGAAAATGGAATGCTAGACAGAGTTATTAATTTAACAGGCTGGCCGAATCTTACCTGTCCTTGGCTTGCCAGCTGTTAAGTTCTGCATAGAGTCTTACCAACCTAAGACAGAAGTGACTTGCTTTTGATAATTTATATTCCACGATGGGTGAGGAAGGCATTCTTGTCAAAATGACCCAAGATAGGCTCAGTCTTGTTTATGAAATTAAAAAGGGGTAGATGTGGAGAGCTTTTGGAGTTGCTTGGCAGAAATCTGACATTGGCCAAGGACAAGGAAATGGGCTTCAGGCAGAAATCTGACATTAGGCTAGAACAAAGAAGTAATTTCAGGAAGGAAACTTAATTTTAGGCTAGAACAAAGATGTAGGCTTCAGGCATGAAAATGACTTTGGACTAGGATAGGGAAGTAGGCTCAGGTATTTTGGTTACCCTGATAAGCCCTTAGGAACAGTAATCATGGGACTTTGTTTATTGCCTTGATTATTCTTTGACTATTTGTATTTATTGTCTTGCTTGTTCCTTGACTATTTGCATCTATAGTATTGCTAGTTCCTAAACCTAGAACTGACCTTAATACTTGCATGTAATTAAAATGGTATAAAAGCAGAACTTCTGGTTTTGTTCCAGTGGCTTCTTTCTGCTTCTGCAGAATCTGTTCTGTTGAATCAAACTGCCATTGCTGATACCTGAACCTTGTTTTTGAGTCAATTGAGCTCACAACAAAGATTAAGATTGCCCCAAAACAAATATTTCTAAACAGATTCACATTCTCTTTTGCCCTATTTACCATTCCTTTCAACTACTTCTGGTGGGTAGTAAGCTAGAAGAGAGCTTCAAGTGACTTTGTATCCTTATTAAGCTAGATTTTAAAAAAATGTAAGCCTATAGGAGATAGCAGAGTCTGCAGCTATAGTTGACAGAACTGAATGCTAAGAGGGAGTAGAACCTGCCTCTTGAGGGAAAGTGGCTTTGTACATAAAGGTATTTATTTTTTTACTTTGAACATTTCTTTTTTATAACTTTGATAAAAAAATTGTTTTAAAACAAACAACCAGAAAAATAGGAATCTACAAATAATAAAATAAAACAAGATATACAAAAACTAGCAAACTGGAATTATACAAATAAAACAAGAAGAAAAAGAGCTGAAGGAAATACATATAGATACACAGACACATATCTACATACAGAAATCCCATAAAAATTAAAACCCAAAAAGCATAATATATGTGATAAAACCATATGAAGTTAAACAGAAAACATACATGCCCTTATGAAGCATTATGAGACAAAGAACAATCCATTGAATTTGTTTTATGTTTGCAATCTATTGTTAGGCATGGGGTACCCTAAAGAGTGGTTTGTTTCTCAAATGAGACAACATTGAAGAACAATAATTTTTTTATTTATAAGTCTGTAGAGATGGCTTCTGGGTTATGAATGGAGGCATTTGTTCATTTGTTTGCTCTGTACTAGGAACCAATCTTGCCCAGACCTATGAAGTTCCTGCATACTGTGCCACAGTCTTTACTGGTGCAAATGTGCACTGGATCACTTGTCCTGCTTATTTTAGGGACTTGTTTTTGTTGTTGTTGTTCTCTCTCTCTCTCTCTCTCTCTCTCTCTCTCTCTCTCTCTCTCTCTCTCTCTCTCTCTCTCTGTGTGTGTGTGTGTTCCATGTTCCATCACCTCACCTAATCACAGTAAATTTAGAAATAGTTTTTTTCTCATTTGGAAATACACTTAGATAGGAAAAAAAAATCATTCTGTCCTGGTAAAATTTTTGTTCTTTTTGCATTCCCTTCTTCAGGATTATCTGAGTCCTGAGTAGAGAAACTGATAGAAGAATATTGTTTAGGGCTGAGTACTACAAGGTTTCTCACTCTGTGCATAATGTCTGGATTTGAGTCACTATACTTGGTCCCATTTCTGATAATGGCTGAGTGAGGCACTAGTCTATGAGTAGGAAGAATATCACTAGGATCTATTTTATTGTTATGCTTTGATTGTTTATAATAGTAGTACTTGGTTTTTACCTTAACACTTAGGCTATCAAGTCATTGGATCTTGATCACTCAAGCAGACTAGAGTAGGGCTCAATGTTCTATGTTGGTATCACTTTGACTTCACTATGTTTAATGATTTGTGTGTGTCTTCAGCAATAAGGTCTTACTGTCAGGTTGTAGAGAACAATATATGATATGGTATAGATCACAACTTGGGTTCTCTGGGGTTTCCTATGGGACCCAATTGGCTAACAGTTGAATGTAACCTGTCTTGATACTGGAATGTACCTCTCTAGTAGCTTATCAGTCCTATTAAAACTAAAGTAATGTGAAGATAATTTAAATTCAATTTTCCTGGGATAGGATAGATACATTAGTAATATTCAAACATCTTCCACAGTGGCTCTGTGATACAGCTATAGTGTATCCATAATGCCAAACTTAATCCTTTTCCAAAATTGAGTGGGTTAAAAATCACAGTAAAATTAGAAATAATTTTTTCTCATTTGCAAATATATTTAGCTAGGAAAAAAATCATTCTGTCCAGGTAAAATCTTTGTTTCTAATCAATTGTCTCACTAAGGAAACAAGGATGAGTTAAAGTGTGATGTACAGGTATCTATAATTCTTCCCATCACACAGATGGAGCATCTTCTCAAAGCTCCAGAAGTATGAGTGGAACAACTTCTACACCTTGTTTTATTACAGTCAAGGAAAATGTGGTTTAATGGATGACCAAGACTTGTTCTTGCTTAGCACAGGAGGGGTTATTGTAGCCTGAGAAAGAGTAGAGAAAAATTATTAAATAGAAAGAGACTTTGGAGACAGAAGACTGAGGAGATAGAAGGAAGATAAGTGTGATTGACTGTCTATATACATAGCCTGCAGAAGTTTAACCAGATTAGGAGTGATCTTCACATTCTGTTTACCATGGAGGGCATAAGAACTGATGTATGAATGATAACAGTTTTCTTTCCTTCTCTTCTTTTCTGGTCTTCTTTTTTTCCATTACCTTATATAATCTCTCTTCCAGTTTTTTCTTTATCTTCTCATCTTACTTATTTTCTGGTTTCTTTTTGATATAAGAGCAGAATTTATGAGAGTTCCATGTAAAATTGTGATGAACGTCTTGATCTTAGATTTTTTTTTCACGATGATGATTCAGTGAATCAGAAACTCAAAGGGGGATTTTTCTTCCTGTCCCATTATGGCATAATGACATATATATATATATATATATATATATATATATAGAGAGAGAGAGAGAGAGATAGAGATAGATATAGACTTCTATCACAAAAAAATACTGTTGTTACTGTATTTTTCTTTTGGTAGCATGCAGAGTAACTTCTAGTACCAGGAACACTATTCAGAGGGTGTGAAGTCAGAAGGGCTAGTCACCAGCTTGACTCCTCATGGTCAGTGAATTGTGTAGTTTATCTTTAGCAATGGAGTATTACCATACTTTGGGGAGAATAATAGCCTAGACAATAGTCTGGTGTGTTTGAGAGTCTCCATGGAGACCCTTTGTCTAACCACATGATAAGATGTAACTTCCTTTTTAGAACTGGAGGCTTCATTTAGTGACAAGAGATGTTCTGTTGGGGTTCATTTTCTCCAATGAGTTTTTTTTTTAATTAGGCCCTTTTCATATATGTAGATGTTTTAGGAAGCTTACATTGTACTAGATTTCCAGGTAGATATTATATTCTTAGGCCCAGAGTCATTTTTGTTTGCATTGTATTTACATCCACAGATAAAGGACTATGGTTTTACTGTTGATAACTTTGATATAGTATTAAAGGATAAAGTAGCTGATATAGCAGAAATTGGATGATAGAAATGTCATATGTGGTCTGAGTTACCTCACTCAGGATAATATTTTCTAGTTCCATCCATCTGGCCTGCAAAACTCAGAATGTCCTCATTCTTAATAGCTGAGCAATATTCTATTGTGTAAATGAACCACATTTTTGTATTCATTGTTCTGTAGTGGGAAATCTGGGTTGTTTCCAGCTTCTGGCTCTAACAAATAAGGCCACTATGAACATAGTGGAACACATGCCCTGTGGCATGGTGGGGCATCTTCTGGGTATAGGCCCAAGAGTGGTATAGCTGGGTCTTCAGTGGGAAATAAATCTATTTCCACTTTTCTAAGGAACCTCCACACAGATTTCCATAGTGGTTTTACCAGCTTGCAATCCCTCCAGCAATGGAGGAGTATTCCTCTCTCTCCACATCCTCAGCAATCTGTGCTGTTACCTGAGTTTTTGATCTTAGTCATTCCTATTGGTGACTCAATTCCACTTGGAAGGAAGAAGAAAGAAATCACAGTGGGGGGAGGGAGGGAGGGAGGGACCATGAAAGAGGGACAGAGAAGGGAAGAGAGGAACACAAGTTCAAGTTTGAGTGGGGGTACAGGAATGAAGCCCTGAGAGCCAACAGAAAGAATGGAAACAGGCAACCTCAGTAGGTAGGAGGTGGGGGGACCCTCTAAGAATGTACCATAGACCTGGAAGGTAAGAGTCTCTCAGGACTCAAAGGGAGGGACCATAGATGAAATGCCCAACAATGGGGAGAGGGAGCTTGTAGAGTCCACCTTCAATAAAAAGACAGGGCATCATGTAGAGTGATGGGGTTGTCATCCCACAGTCAAAAACTATGACACACAATTGTTCCTGTCTGAAAAAACTACAGGGTAAATGCCTGAGGGAAATGTGGTGCAGTGACAGGCTCAACTTGGGATCCAACACAAGGGGAGGTCCCATGGCCTGACACTATAACTGATACTATGGTGTGCTTACAGATAGGAGGCTAGCATGATTGCCCTCCAATAGGCCCAACAAGTAGCTGAAAGAGTCAGATGTAGATATTTACACCCAACCAATGGACAGAGGCTAGTGACCTCTATGGTAGAATTAGGAAAAAGCTGGAAGAAGCCTAGGAGGAGGGTGACCCAATAGGACGACCAGCAGTCTCAACTAACCTGGACCCCAAGATTGTTCAGATACTGATCCACTTACCAGGTGGCATACACCAGTCTATATGAGGCCCCCAAACACATATACAGACAGCAGAGGACTGCCTGGTTTTGACTCAGTGAGAGAAGATGCATCTAATCCTCAAGAGACTTGAGGCTCCAGGGAGTAAGGAGGTCTGATGGGGTGTTGTGGGGTAAAGACATGCTTTTGAAGATGGAGTGGAGAAGTATGGGATGTGGAAAAGGGGGCAGCCAAGGAAAGGAATAAAAGACTGGACTGCAAAATTGATTAAAGAAATGAGAGAGAGAGAGAGAGAGAGAGAGAGAGAGAGAGAGAGAGAGAGAGAGAATAAAATATAATAAAGTTATTACTGCATGAGATCATATTCATTCACAGACTACAAGGTAATGGAAAGACCCATAGCTTGCACATTAGTGTGTTTTAAAAGATGTATGTCAGTGCCTAACTATGCAGACAGTAGATAGAATGGATAGTAAGTTAATAGCCTATTTGAATAGTTAACATCATAAGATTTAGTATGATTTATTGCTCAATGATTACTCTAATATATGACACTGTGTCATTTATAGAAATAAAAAGGCATGCTACAGTTATGTTCTCATGAATACTAACTTTCTGGAGAGTCTACCTGAATCTCATGATTATTAAATTTATAGCAATTTTTATATACTTTGCCCCTAGTAATTAGGGATTTGCACAGTTCAAGTATGAATCTTTTATTAACTATGGATTTTAAAGCTACTGTTTTGAAATATTGTGTATTGCTGTCCTATTGATATTGATATTTTCATACATAATCAAATGAACATTCTGTTAAACCTGAAAGATAAAATGTTAAAAATGCCAAGCTGGGATTATAGTTAGATATCAGGCCTGATACCTGGTCATCACTACTTAACATTCCTTTAGCCACAAGCAAAGCTCAAACAAATTTAAAATTTAAACCATAAACAGATTAACCAGAATAAATGTCTACAAGAATCATTCTTTTAGCCTATCTTGCTTATTTCATTTGTCCCCTGATACTTTGCTTTGGATTTTTCAGTGAAGTCATAAAATCTCCTTATTGTCTTTTATTAGTACATGGAGAGAAATTACTGGCGTTTTCTTTTAACATGGGAAAGTCACAACCCATTTATTTTTGATATGTTACCACAAATGCTTTATTTTCTGCTTGTCACTGTGCTGGATTGGAGAAAAACACAATTAGTGAAAGAGACGAATCAGTATCCTAGGCTTTTTCACACTTTACAAATGGTTACAAAGTGATAATTAACTATGTGCTAACGACTAGGTGATAATGCTCAACAGAATAAGGTGAAAATTAATTGTCTGAGATAAGATATCGCTGGAATGGTTCATTTCCTTAAAAGCTATTGAAGCAGACAAAAACTGACATTTTCTCGTTTTGAGTAGCATAATGCACTATCATCAACTCAATTGAATTGAACCACTCCTAGTCATTACCATCATCTTTCATTCATGCTTCTGCTCATTCAACAAACAATTATTGAATAACAACAGTGTGTCTGGAATGTTTATAGATGCTGCAGATAAAACAAAAAAAAAATAGATAAATGTCTGCTTCCATGGGAGATTTACTATGTCATTTTCTGTTGCCATCCATGTCATTACTGCCATCTCTGATATCACTAATTTCATCATAGCCCCATCATCATCTTTTGTCATCAGCATTAGCTCAGAAAAGAAATTCCGTACTAATAAAAGAAGCACAATGAAGGGACAGATTAAAATAACACTATGTATGTAAGGCATCTGAGTCTTGAACTCATTCTGACCTTCTGCAGTGTAAGTTTAAAATATTATCTGCCCAGAAAACAAAGAAAAACTAAAAATAAATGAATAAGAAGAAAGAAAGGAAACAAAAAACAGAAAAAGCAGAAAACAAACAAAAAAATCAAAAAGCAAAACTACATGTTATTTCATATGATTTTAAACATCTAGTGTTCTGGATGGCTGCAGCATATTTTCTGAGTAGTTTTGTGGTAAAGTGAAGATGTTTTAGTCTAGGTTTCTAATGACTACGTAAATGTGTAACTAGAAATAGTCACTGGAGGCACCAATGCAAGAATCTCCCAACCCCTCTATATGCTGAGCAAGGTTCTGTTCATAATCAGAGTCCCTTCTTCCTCACCTTTCCCTTACACTCACAATGGATCAACTTAACCCTCTCTTTATATATTGTTTTCGTATTGTTTTTATTTTTATTGGTTATTTTATTTATTTACATTTCAAATATTATCCTCATTCCTAGTTTTCCCTCCACAACCCCCTCTTCCATTCCATTTCCTCCCTGCTTCTATGAGGGTACTCCCCCAACCACCCACACACCCACCCACTCCTGCCTTGCATCACTGCCCTAGCATTCCCTTACACTGTAGAAGGGGATCCGGCCTTGACAGGACCAAAGGCCTCCCCTCCCATTTTGCCAGAATGGACTAATTTACTTAACCTGATTCTGTTCACTCTCTGATACAGTTCTCACTCTCTTGCAGCTGCTCTTCACTTCATTCCTATGTGACTGACTGCATGTCAGGTATGAGGAAGTGGTAAACACTCATAATATTGATGAGAATTGGGAAAGTAAATTAGGGTGGCAATACTGGGAATTGTAGCATAGAACCTAACTTGGAACAGAAGCTAAGACTAATTTGTTAAGTGTTAAAGAACAGTAGTTGAAATGATAAAGATGTCATAAATAAAAAGAAGAAGAAGAAGAAGAAGAAGAAGAAGAAGAAGAAGAAGAAGAAGAAGAAGAAGAAGAAGAAGAAGAAGAAGAAGAAGAAGAATCATCTTGGTACCATTCACTATAACTGATAATATAGGTAGGAATGAAAACTTAAAAGAATGAAGGGGTGGCTCCACTGAGGATATTTCAGTAATGTGAACACTTATGGAAAACGCTTGTGCTTCTGAAATTTAAATATTATAGTATTTGAAAGCAGTGATAGTCATACAAGAAATTCACCTGTCTGTGTGTAAACAAACAAGGCTGTAATATGGTCCTCTTTTGTAAATACTGAGGCCAAGATATCAAGGAAGCAGCATTAAGCAGTAGTTTTGTCTTTTGAAATACTTCAGTATTCAAGAGGTATCTTTTTGGTTGTATAGGTAAGAGAAGGAAAGGAAATTGATGCTAAAAAGCAAGTAGATAACACATGAGAAGACAGAAGTCCAAAGATGGAATCATGACAGTGAAAGACAAGAATGAGAGAGAGAGAGAGAGAGAGAGAGAGAGAGAGAGAGAGAGAGAGAGAGAGAGAGGAGCAAAGCAGCAGAAACACAAGAGAGCTACAGATTCAGCAGAAAAGATAAGAGAAACAAATCGAATATCTGAGCAAGGTCAGTATAAATGAAAATTGGTATCTTTCTTGCTCGGCAGCTGATGTTTTGGATGAGCTTAGTTCACATAGCCATGGGAGATTTACAGAGCGAGGGCAGACTTTAACAGACTGGCAAGCATCGATATGAATAAGTAGAGGTATTTTTTATAAGTTCTTTCTGATAATGATGTGCATAGGTTCTCAATTATGTGTAACCTCTGCACTAGAAGGGATCACCTAGGTGCCTGCCATGCCATCTGTCTTAATGTTTCTATTGAGGCCTGGCCTTCACTGTCACCTCCTGGGAGAGAGCTATCTGACCATCTGTGCTTCTTTACTGTTTCCCATTCTAGACTACTCCTGTGCCAATCTTTCTACAAGTTGTATGCAGTGATGATCATCTTAGATTTTGTTTTAATTCATTATAAGGCTTATTCCCTGTGAAGCATTCACAAAAAAACTACAGAAGGACAGGATTCTGTTGCTTCTTTTTCTCTAGTTGCACCCTTCCTTATACTGCTTCTTTACATTGGAGTCAGCACTACAATATCAATTTTTTGCCAGACAGCACTTTTTTTTTTTACAAACTTAACTCATTATATACAACCATAAGTCTCCTATGAGGTACAAAAGTACCTTTTAGGATTTCTGCACACACTGTCCATAGCTTTAAAAATACATGATTCTTTCGCTCAATTATCCTAGTTTGAATGTGCTATCTAGTACCTGGATACTATGAACCCATGTGCAAACTAAAGGAAAACTCAAAAGCTGCATGTCTATTTTCCTTTAGTTTTATTTTTTTCCCTTGAGAGTTTATTATTTTTTTAACTTGCTTAAGAGTTCTTTAGTTTCTATTTCCCGTCATTCTTTTTTTTAAGATTTATTTATTTATTATGTATTTGAGTACACTGTAGCTGTCTTCAGACACACCAGAAGAGGGCATCAGATCTCATTATAGATGGTTGTGAGCCACCATGTGGTTGCTGAGAATTGAACTTCGGACCTCTGAAAGAGCAGTCAGTGCTCTTAACTGCTGAGCCAGCCCTCTATTTTCTTTCTTGAACAGTAAGAACCACAGTCTAAAGATGTTGCATGTTATTACTGCTGTGTTAACATCTAGAACAATGTTAGCATATACTCATGAACATATATATATATATATATATATATATATATATAATGTTTATTTTTCATCTCTCTTTCAACATCTTTAAAAAAATGAAAATATGCATGCAAAATTACCTTAATACTATCAAGCTCAGGATTTAGTAAGACTATCCTAAGAGCTTCAAATCCTAAGGTTAAATTTTAAAGAATTTGCATTCATTTCTGAAAAATTTCATAAAGGAATTATGGCAAAATGCAGGGTGTGTGTGTGTGGTTATTTTATGGGTACAGCAATTATTTCTTTCACATATTCTAAAAAATCCTCTTCTATTTATCTACTACTATGTCAAACTTTTAAAATTGACAATTAAACCTATTTTCAGGAACTATTATATTCTGAAGGGAAATTTGAGAGATTATAGTAAAAGAAAGATACATGTGTCCCTCTGTATTATAATTTAACAAACTGGGGTATAAATTACTGTTTGGAACCATTTATGTTCACCAATAATCCAATGAATGTTCAGTGATTGCCAAAAAAAAAAAAAGTTAATTACATCTTTTAAAATTTTAAGCAGTATGATGTGTTTAACTCTGAACTATTGTTGAGTATTTAAGCCTCACATATTCATTTTTAATTTTGATTGCTCCAGTGAGCCATGCAGCTTTTCACTAGAGATACCCTTCAGAGAAGAGCTGCAGACCCAGCTAACTCACGTGTAGTACTTGCCCTCTACAAACTACTTTCAGTACAGGTGCTGTTATTTTAAAGACGTGTTCTTTTGAAAAGTATATGCCACAATAAAACAATGTGAGAAGCATAGATTCATCATGAAATCCACAATAATCTCACAGTTATTTATAGTACCAAGAAGAAAGTTACCTTGTCTTATAGAATTTCATATAATGTGCCAATGTTTGCAAATGAGTCACCTCATTTTATACCCACAGTACTATCATGGGGGAGGGGTCTTATTATCTCTAATTTCAGATGACAAAATGAAATAATGAAGCAGCTAAAGGACTTATTTCAGATCATTCAGTAAGTGACTGTTGAATTAAAGTCATAAAGTCTTACTCAGATTAAATAAGCCTTGAATTTACTCTCATGTGTGTGTCACAGAGGTAAGCACTAGGGGAACTCACAGATAAGCATGAGTAGAACCAGGAATGTTAAACACATAGGATTGCTCCTTCAACAGAAGAGATGAATAACCTGTTATTTGCCCAAAAAGTTGAAAATAGACCTAATTAACAGTCTGGAAATCTGTCCATTCTCTGTGTGGCTGAGACCATACCAGGTCCTCTGCAAGACACTTATGAATTTGTCAATCTATATAATCCTTCTTTATGGTACGTTTCACATTGTCCACACAAGATTTTGTTAATTCTTGCCAGTCAAACTTAATCAAAGTATGCTGTGATTACATATTCCAAAATTTTAACTACTTGGTGTCAGAATCAAAACATCTTCTTGCCTCCTCTGGATCATTACTGTGTGGCAATGGTGGGTACAGCGATCTCTGCTTCCACTGAACCACATGCTATATAGAACTTGCGCACATGTGCACTCCCACACACAGAATGCTCAACAAACGAATAATAAAATATATTAAAATGAGTAACAGCTCAGAAATAATTAACCAGTAGTATGGTAACATATTCTACCATCATTGTTACTCTTAATTATTTGATTTATATTTGAGTTCTCTCTATATTGTGAACGCTAAAATTCTGTAGAATTGTGATTTATCAACCATGTGTTTTGTCACCAAAGATCTATATTTTTTACAATTGCTTCACAATAATATCATTGGCATTATTGGGAGCAGCCTTCAATGTACTGGTATGTAATTATATTTATAACTCTACAAAAAGACAGTGCAGATAGTCTAGTACTCAAAGCCTACAAATGGTAGAGAAAACTCTTGGTATAAACAATATTAAGACCAAATACTTGTTTGTTTGTTCTCACTTGCTATATAACTGAATTTAAAAACCTTAAAACATCATTGGGCCACAACTTCCTAAATTTTACCATTGATGAAGCAACAAACCTTCCTACAGAAGTGCATAAAATGTTCTCTGTATTAGGGAAGGCACACTGGGTCATATTTGGTTTTCATATTCACTCTAAGTACCAGTATCAAACCATAACAAATGACATGGTCACGCAACATTAACTGTTGGTCTAGATGATGCTCCAGACCAGCTGTCCTCATTGTCTTATCTCTGAATTCCTAGGTTGCTTCTGCCTATATGCTTCTACAAACATTGTTTCGGAGAAATAATGGCACCAAAAATTATTTCTCTTTCAATAAAAGTGATCTTTGTAATGTGGGCTTATGTTTGAAAATAAAATCACATAGCTATATATAGGTGGCTGAGAAAGTTAGGATTTGAGCATTTTCTCTCACCTCAGATGCACATGAAAATTATTTATTAGCAGATGTTAGTTTGACCAAGCACAACTAGGTTTACAATCAACACAAAGGCTTCTTAATGTATGTTAATCATAAAATGAATTCATCCAATCACTGTGCACTTAGAAATCTGCATAAAATTTCCTCTAAATACTAAAAAAATGACCTATTGTATTACCAATTGCAGTGCTACTGGCTATTTGCTTAAATAACTCCAAAATCAATTGGTTAGATAAATTCTTTTCTATCAGTTTCTATTGCAATACTTTTTACAATAGCTGAGTTACAGCAAAACATAGGTGTTTAACAAAAGAGAAATGGATGAAGAGCTTGTGGTGTATATGAATAAACAATGAAAATTATTTTTAGTCATAAGGAAGAGTAATGTTCTCTCATTTGCAAAAAAATAAAACAAAAACAGATAAGGTTGGAATAATTGTGGTGGTTTGAATAGGTATAGCCCTCCTAAATACATGAGTTTAACTGCCTGGCTTACATGGAGTGGCACTTTTAGGAAATATGGCCTTGTTGGAGTAGGTGTGGTCTTCTTGGAGTAATTGTATCACTCTGCAGGCAGGCTTTGAGATTATATATGCTCAAGCTATGCCCATTCACACAGTATCCTCCTTGATGCCTGCAGATCAAGACATAGGATTCCCAGCTCCTTCTCCAGCACCATGTCTGCCTGGACACTTTAATGCTTCCCACCATTATGATAATGAACTAAACCTCTGAAACTGTGAGCCATTAAAGGAAATGGTATCTTTTATAAGAGTTCCCTTGGACATGGTGTTCTTCATAGCAATAAAAACCCTCACTAAGACTGGTAACAAGGACTGGAATATTATTACTATAGACCTACCATGCTTTTATTTGGAGGAATGTGGATTTTGTGATTTTGGATTAGAAAAGCAAAATGTTTTAAGTGGGCATAATTGGGAGTTTCTTATAGAAGCAGGGAAGATAATGGAGCTAAAAGTGATTTGAAAAGTTGGGGCATGTCTCAAGAGGTTTCAAAGGAAAATTTTACTATGTTGCCTAAAGATTGCTCTTGTGATATTTTGGTGAAGATTGTGGCTGCTTTTGTCTTTGTCTAAAGAGTTTGCCTGAGTCTAAGTTGAGATTGATTGCATTGGCAAAGAGATCTGAAAACAACCAAGCACAGACTTTGTCCTGTGGTTCACTCTGATCAAGAGAGTTTTTGATGAAGTATAGCAAGCTTAGAAATGAAATATAAAAAATGGTTCAAGGATTAAAGTGGCACTAAGAAATAGAAGAAATTTAAATCCTGTGTTTATGGAAATAAACAGATTAAAGATATTAAATGGAATTAAGGGAGTCGTGTCCTAGGGGCAAAATCTCACTCAGCTAAGTTTACGTCTTATGATAAGAAATAAATTAAAAAACAAAACAAAAACAAAAACTTAGGTCCACAACAAAAACTTAGGTCCAGATGTAGTGGTACCCAGCATTCTGGAGACAGAGCATGTGGAAGTTTGAGTTCATGGTTGATCTACAGAGCACATTTCAGGACAGCCAAATTTGGACAGTAAAGGAAATGCTCAAAAATAGAAAGGTAGTAAAGATGTAACCGAACAAGGGTGTATGTTTCAGTCCAAGTAAACAGCAGAACTTGGCATCTTCATTCACATGACTCTGGCTTTTGAGTCAAGAATAGAATAAGGGACTATGGAGTCTCCCTCAGTGACTAAGCAGTAAGGTTGGGGACAGATGTGTAGCAGTGGTGTCTCAGCATGGAAGCCCAAGGAGACCATTTTTTTTAAATGAAATCTTCCCGTGGTACCAAGACCAGGTGTCTCAGGGATATCCCTGCCTGGAGGCCCAGAAAGGCCATTGTATGAAGCTATGAAAGTGAAGCCTATATTGCCTTGGAGACCCAAAATTATAAATGCCAGAGACATGGGATTCCAAGGGAAGAAATCTGCTAACAGGCAATGGAATAGAAAGAAATGTGCTGCAATCAACCTGTGTGGGACCATGAAGGATTGCTTGGTTCCTGGTTAAGCACAGGCCTTGAACCCCCCACTCTAATAGGACTACTGTAAGTGTTTGGCCTCACTCCTAGACCCCAGGCTCCTGACATGCAGTCTAAGACTCCCATTGATCAGTGGCTTTCAGTCATGTAAGGCAACACTCCTACCAGCCCCTCCACAGGTAGAGGGCTTGACTACAGGCCTCAACCTCAAGAGATTTCCATATTAATGAGATACCTAAAGGCCAGAGGGTATAGCCAATTAAGCATTCCTTCTTAGGCCCTCCTCCTTCCCTATTTAACTCAGGTCTGCCCTAAGTTTCCCTGGGGTGCAGCCAGATTCATCTACTTTCCACCACTACAACAAACCATTTAAAACCATGGACTTCATCCTATCTTTGGAGCCCCGCCATGGGGAACTGTGGAGAAGGCCTTTGAATATTGAGCTGCTGTTTAATCTCCCTCCAGAAGACCTCTCAACATTCCCACCACGCCAATTCAACTAAGCTAGCTGACCCAACCGAACAAGTCCTGGTAACAGAGTCTCGAGCTAACAACCCCACAAACATAGATAGCTGAGAGCAGTGCAAGGTCTGAAAAGATGCAGAGTTTGGAGTTTCTTCAACTGGTTTTCTATCTTGCTTTGGTTCAGTATTCCCTCATTATCCTCCTTTTCCTTCATTTTGGAACACTAATGTAGATCCTCTGTTATTGTATTTTTGGAAGCGTGTGATCTGATTTTTAATTTTCATTTTATAAGGGATTACAGTTAAGAGATTTCAAAAATCTCAGAAAAGACTTTGCAGTTTGGGCTTTAAAACAAGGCTGAGACTGTCATAGACTACAGGAAATGTTGAAGTTGGACTGAACGCATTTTTGCATAATATTATGTCTACAAGCCTTTGGGAGCCATGGACTAGAATGTGATGGTTTAAATAGGTATGTCCTGCCATGTATACTCCTTTATTTCAAGGCTTAGCCCATAGGGAATATCACTACTACAAAGTTTAGCATTCTTAGAGTAGGTGTGTTCTTTTTGCAGAAAGTGTATCACTGTGGATGTGGGCTTTGAGGTTATATATGTTCAGGTTATGCCCAGTCACAAAGTCTCCTCCTTGTTGCTTGTGGATTAAGATGTAGAACTCTCAACTCCTTCTCCAGCATCGTGTCTGCCTAGAGGTGGCCATGCTACCCACCATGATCACACTACACACTACACTAAAGCTCTGAAAATGTAAGTCAACACCAATTACATTTAGTCTTGTGTAAGATTTGTCATGGTCATGGTGTCTCTTCACATCAACAAAAATTCTAAGACAGGATTCTTATTAAGCAAATGAAGCCAGCTTCTATTTAAAAAATTAAAAAAAAAAAACAAACACCACATTTTTTCACATGTGACTTATAGATTCTATATAGAGAAATAAAGTTAAGACACCAAAGTAGAAATGAAACTGTTTACGAGAAGAAAAGGGAAGAGTAAGTGGGAATGGACTCGACAGAATATATTCTTGTATAAAACTATTTGTCTGTAACATAGTGGGACTAGAGATGAATATACATAGTGAAATATCTTAAATGATTAATAGAATCATACTTATATAGATCACAACACCAATTTCTATTTATGAAAGGACAGAACTTTAAAATTCATGCTCATGTGGATTTCAATGCCAATAGCTTTCAGTTCAATATTTTCTGCACATTCAGGTTATCTTAATCTAAAGTATGGTGCATTTTTACCTGTTTTTAGAGAATAAGAGAATATCCCCACTCCATCATAGAGTTCTCCAGCCTGAGGAAGTAAGGGCCAATAGTTGCAATGGGATGACCTAAGAACCTTCAACACTGTAGGATTTATTAGTATAGAAGCATGTTTAGATCATTCTACAGTTTGCATTGAAAGACAGAAAGCACTACTTCTATGACTTCAGCTTTGTACTGATGTACATAGACAACACAGTGTAACTATAGATGAAGGATCCAGAATTAATATATGAATGTGTACCAATTGTAATATGGCAATCCAAGAAGCATTCAACATTTAGCATTTTAAATTCATTAAAAATGTGTCATTTGAATTTTGACATTTTTTTGGTGCCTTTGATCATTAGTTTTAATTCTTTGTCCTATATTCATGAAGTCTGGGAATGAAGATCATTGTATGGTCCAGTCCAGATGGCTGCCTCAGCTGGTTTAAACAGATTCCTTGGGTCTCCTACCATGTTCACTTTAGTATAATACTGTCACCATGACACGTTTATATTTTGATTTCCCTACTTATGGCTAATACTTTTGTCATTTTCACCAGAGTGCAACTCATGACTAGGAGGAGTCAACTTCTTATTGTAATCCCCAGAAATACCAATAGTCAAGGAAAAATTGATGTGGTAAACATCACTTCTTTCCTCAAGAGGACATAGTCACACATATTTACTCCAACGTTTCCTGCAATGTAAGCCTCAGTTTAGAATTTGAAAACCACAGCTCTACCTATGTTGTTTTCCTATCCTTGCTTGCTTCTTTTCTTCCCAGCCTCTAATTTTTTTCTTATGAATATTACTTTAACGAGGTAGTTTCACAAGATACTTCATCTCAGTTTCTGCTTCCAGGCCTAAAATGGTGAACATACCCAAGCTCATTAATATATTAGGTTCCTGAAAACAGCTAACACTGCAGACATAGGGAGCATTCTTTAAAAGCCTTTTCCAGTAAATGTGCATTCAACAAAGGAATTATATTATGAAGTTTTAAAGCAATATATCCCTTACCCTGAGGGTCTGCAATGAACCAAAGAATAAGGATGCACAATCTATCAAGATAGCAGTTCCATACAGTGATCCACTGTGCTCACATTGCATGACGATTACATTAACACTGCAGTAGTCTTTGAGTAGTAGGATACACAAGGCAGGCTCTTGTTAATTCTTAAAGCACCAGGACTTGAATTTATCAGGTGTTCCTAGGAGTTTACAAGACAGCAATAGAGGAAATGGTCCTGAAATTTTATTATTGTTGAAGTAGTAATACTTTAAGCTTGGCATCCGATTAAAAGCCTTCTATCCAAAATCTTGTCAATCCAGGAAAAAGGTGGCAACTTTGGGAATATTTCAAGAACTGGGAGGGATATATGCGTGAACTAATCATCACTCACCATGACTAAAGAGTACCTCATATTTATTTCACATATTAAGATGCTGATGTTGAGAATAGAGCACTACAAATTTTGATTGATTCTGGGTAATAAAGGTGCAGAAAAGTTTAGATTTTATGTTTATAAACATTTGGATGTTATTTCAGTGAATTTATGCACTATGAAATAGATCATGCGTATCATAGGCACCCAGATTTCTAAATCCATTTCCATTGGTGTTTCATCCTTTGTGACAAACCAAATTACAAAAATCTGATAACTTGTACTAATCTACAATGGTATATGGTTGGGTAGAAATATTTACTACAAATGACTCTCTTAGGAAGACAGGTGGACTTGCTTTTTGTGAACCTCTCAGAAAGCAGAACCTTCTGTACAATAAAACTGCGTTTCTGCAGCACGCTGAACATGTGGGCTCAGACTCTTCTCTGCTTCACCGACACACTCACGTTTATCTGCAAGTTTGCATTTTAGTTAACCTCACAAATGGGAAATGTAAAAGTAATATTAAAGATATGAAAGATGAATGATGACTGAGCCATTATGAGCTTAAAATTCAAGACTTTGAATGCTTTTTTAAAAACATTTTACATATAAGTACTGCTGATTCTGCATTTGTTATGCCATTTGACTATCCAAAAGCTCGGTATGGATATTATGTGAAACTCTTGACAATTCAAGTAAAAGATAATCTGATTTTTGTTTTCCCAAACTGATCAATAATAAATGAGAGTTAAAATTTAAATCCAAACAGTGGATTGTTCACAGTACATTATTAATAAGGCACATCGTTTTAGCATTTTCAAAGTTTGATACATTATTTACTGCCTCTACTAGTAAAATCCCTAACAGGAATGATAGGATTAGACTCTAAGTAAAACTGGTTTGAGCTTGTTAACCACCCAAATAAGTAGCTGGTTTTGAATTTGGTTTTTTTTTTTGTTTTTGTTTTTTTTGTTTTTTAAAAAAAGGTATAACTTTTGTTCTTCAGTGCCTGAGTAGATTATTCTTAAAGTTTTTCAGTTGCTTGCACTGGCCTAACTTGTATAGACTCAAGTGAAATGACTGGTAACAATTTCATGTGAATCATAGTTTATAAAATGGTTTGTAAATTGGCCCACCTTCAGAGCACCAGAGCCACATTCAATCAGATACAACTGTAAACCAGCAGAGTTAGGAAAGTTCTTTGACTTTATATTAGTGTTTTGTTGTTTTTAAATATTTTTTTGATAATTTTATTGCATTTACTTATTGTAGCATGTAAATTGTGGCAGCACATCTATGTGGTTTGCAGGTGGAGATCAGGTTGCAACCCACTGAATAATTCTTTTCTTCTAGCATGTGGGCCCAGAATTAATTCCAGGTTCACTAGGCTGGCAGCACATGCTCTTGTCAACTGAGCCATCTCACAGACGTTCGTTTTCCTTTCTATGAGACAAGGTCTCTTGTATCCCAGACTTGCTGAGTACTTGCTATGTAACATAGGATGAAATTGAAATTTTGATCTTTCTCCCTCTACCTTCAGAGCACTACATGTGTGTGTGATATAATATTTAGTTTTATTTGGTTCTGAACATCGATTCATATATAAAAGTCATGAATGAAAATGGGAATCAGTGAAAAAAAACACAAATAATAATAAAAGTGTGATTTGAATAAGTTTTTGAATCTCATATATATTACACTAATTGAATTAGTCCCGATTATTATTTCAAATTAAAATTTGTATATTAGTAATTTTGATTCATATATGGGCTATAAGAAATAATAGAGAAAAAAATTGTTGGACACTTTACATTCAGACTTAATATAATACTACAGTCAGATTGATAACAATGGTGTAATTTACTCTTTTTAATCAAATTTTTCAAGTTTTACTAATATGCACATCTGTATGCACAGTGTGTGTTCAAGTTATTTACATGCATAGTGTTTGTGCATTTTGTTCATCGTATATATATGCATGCATGTATATGTATCATGGTGTAGGTATGTATATGGTTTGTGTACATATTTCTATATTTGCATGGTGAATGTGTGTAAAAATATATATTGCATAATATGTTTGCAATGAATGAAGGAGCTGAAGAGGATTAGAACCCTGTAGGAAGAACAGTATGAAATAATCTGGACCCCTCAGAGATCCCAGAGTCTGGGCTATCAACAAAAGAGCTTATATGGGCTGGTCAGTGGCCCCCACGCACATATGTAGCAGAGGACTGTCTTGTCTGGCGTCAGTGGAAGAGGATGTGTTTAGTCTTGTAGAAATTCGATGCCAGTTTAAGTTGCCAGAACCCACATGGTGCCTCACAAGCATCCATAACTATATTTTCAGACAATCTAACTCTGGCTTCTATCCAGTATGGGCACAAGGTATGCATATAGTGTACTTGTATGCATGCAAAGCATCCATGTACATTAGTATAAATCTAAAATTTTAATGTTTAATATGTATATATTACTTGTTCCTTTTATGGAGAACTCTCATGATATTGTGCTCAAAAGTTTGGCCTGTCTGGTTTCTGAAGAATTTTGTCTTCATTTTTTCCTCAAAGTTTAATAGTTTCACAATTTAACCTTAAACACATTATATTTTTGTGACGGATTTTTCCATACACTAGTCAGGGTTAGTTTGTTGTCTCTAGAAGTCAATATGTGTACAGCCCATTTGCTGAGTCTACTATTCACTATCTTTGCACTGTTTCTTTTGTTTGTTTGTTTTGGTTTTTTGTTTTTCGAGACAAGGTTTCTCTGTGTAGCCCTGGCTGTCCTGGAACTCACTCTGTAGACCAAGCTGGCCTCGAACTCAGAAATCCGCCTGCCTCTTGCACTGTTTCTTAAATTCACAAGAATTACTCTTTTTAGTTTATATATCTAGGTTGGGTAGTGGGTTACACTTCTGATTGAGCATTACCAAACTTATAAAGCTTTTGATTAACATTTAAAAATATGTATAAGAGCAAAAAGGAAAAGGAGGCATGGGATAGGGGTTTTTTAGGGAGAGGAAATAGGGAAACGGGGTGGCATCTGAAATGTAAATAAAATATAAAAATAAATAAAAAATTTAAAAAGAATTCAAAAAAATTACTCTTTTTATATTATTATTACACACTTATATGTATATTATATGCATATGTATTCCTAAGTATAATCTAATAAATTTCCTTCTCTTTTTTCCTGTTCCTCTTCCTCTTCCTTCTCTTCTCTTCTCTTCCTCTTCCTTCTCTTCTCTTCTCTTCTCTTCTCTTCTCTTCTCTTCTCTTCTCTTCTCTTCTCTTCTCTTCTTTTTTTTCTGTAGATAATTCTCTCTCTATGTTCCAGGTCCATTTTGACCCCTGCCTTGCCTTTTAAAAAAAAAATTGGGGATATTCCTTGTATATTCTAGATATTAATTGTCTGTCAGATGTCTAATTGGCTAAGATATTTTTCCCATTCTTTGAGTTTATTTTTCACCCTGTTGATTTTTCTTTTTATCTATGCAAAAGCCTTTTAATTTGAAATTCCACTTGTCAATTGTTGGTCTGAATTCTGGGTGTAAACAGAGTCCTATATAACAAGTATATGATGTTAACTATTTTAGAAACTTGTTTATATACTGTAGAGTTGAATGTGTGTAATCTTTGGTCTTTGAGTGAAATATTTCTTAGATATCTGTTAAGTCCAAATAGTGTATAATGTTAACAAATTTTGATATTATTTTGATAATTCTTCATCCAAATGTCTTATCTATAAGAGAAGGAAAGATATTGAATTCACTTATTAATGGGTGGATACTAATCTCTGTCTTTAAATTTAGTAGCATTTTTTTATTAAATTTGGAACATTACAGTCTGATGCACATATGTTAGGTAAATACTGTCTTCTTGGTAACTGTTCCTTGATTAGAATATGATTTCTCTACCTTTTCATATTACTATTAGTTAAAAATCATTTTGTTATTATGATAGTGATTCATGATTGCTTCTTGTTCGCATTTGGTTGGGGTTCTTTTGCCCATCTCCTTACTCTAATGCAGCATCTGTCTTTAAAACTGAATAGTATTTTTCATAGATAACAGATAGATTATTTTTTTCTTGTTCCACTCAGTTATTCTGTGTGTTTTAATTGAAGAATTGATGCCATTGATATTTAATGATATTATTGAAATTTGTATGTTGTAACCATCGTGTTGTTGTGTTTTGATTTTGTTATTTGTCTGTTCCCATTGGTATTTTGTGTTTTAGTAATTATTGCTTCCTGTCCTTTCCATGGTCTCTGTGCTATGTGAATTTTTCTTTTCAAACCCAAATACTACGTACTTCATTTCCTTTATGTTTCATTTGTTCTATATACTATTTTTAGACTGCTTGTGCAGTGGAATTGCTTTCCTTCCATCATCCATCATGGTAGACATCTTTACTTGGCCTATTCTTCTAGGTTGGTGTTTGGCATATTCGTAGCCTTTTGGAACGTGGAATGCTTTGGTCAAGGCTCTTCTGACTTTCAAAGTTTCCATCCAGAAATAAGCCGTTATTCTGTTGGGTTTTTTCCTTTATTTGTGACTTGCAACATTCTTTGTTTTTTTTAATATTTTTTTCTCAATTCATTAGTTTATTCACATTACATCCCAGTTGCAGCCCACATCCATCCTCTCCTCTCAGTCCACCTCATATCCCCCTCCACCACTCCTACTTTCCATTTTCCCCTGAGAAAGAAAGGACCCCCCATGGGTACTAATCTACCTTGATTTGTATTTTTCTTTTGAAGCGTTCCATGTACATTGCTGGTTGTTGTTGTTATTCTTTTGTATATTTAGTAGTTTAGCTATCATATGCCCTGAGATTTTCTTTACTGGCCTTGTCTATTTTGTGTGCTGTATGCTTCTTGTATTTGTATTCATGTGCTTTTTCTTAGTTTGGTGGTAGTTTTCTTTTATGATTTGGTTGAGGACATGATCTATGTAACAGACTCTCAATTCTATTCCCTGATCTGTGTTATGATTTGAAGATTTGGATTTTAATGGTATGCCACTTTTCCTTTGCGCTCCTTACTTGGCTGTTTTGTTTGTTTTGTTTTTTAAAAATTTATATTTCTTGTTTATTTGGTCTAGAGCTACTATTTCTTCTTTGAGTTTTGTTAGGCTATGCTCTGCTTGACTCATTTCACTTGTAAGGCTTTCATTTGAGTTTTCTAGCTGAGTTGCTAGGTTTCTCAATGACACTAAATTTTTAAGCTTAAATCTGAATTAATCTTCTGATTAAATTCTATTCAATGTTCATCATTTTTATGAGATTTATGTTTATGGTTTTTTTTTGGGCATCACTCAGGTATTTGTTCTCCTTAATCTCTTTTTCCTTAATTTCATTGAGTAGTTTCTTTCTGTATATTTTAAATCCATCAATTTCTTTGATGAACGTTTCAAATGTTCCTTTAATATCTATATCCTGGAGTTCCTATAGTTAATTAAGATTGTTGGCAAACATTTCTACAGGATTGACAGATTTTAGAGGGAAGGTACTAGCTTGATCTTTCATATTGATGATATTTTTGTAATGAGTGTGGAATTCTTTTGTGAGTTCTTAGTCCATGATACAGTATGTGCAGACAGCCTGTGTTTACCAATTGAAAATTGCCAGTGTAGAGTAAAGTCTAGTGGGCAAAAAGAAATAGATGGAGTACAAAAGTGCTTTCTGGAATGTTAAGGTATATTTGGCTGTGTTAAAAATTTGGCTATAACAGGGAAACATCCTGTGGGTTAAGTGAGCACATATAGAGGAACCTGGTCAAACCCTCCAGCTGCTTTACATGGTTGTAGGGGAAATAGAGAGCAGTCTGGTGCATTGTTTGCGCCATTCATGCTTTTGCTAAAAAGATGTGGATATTATTAGATTTCTGATGTACCTTAAAGAGACAGAAGGAAAACAGAAGGAGGAGTCTACCCTTTCTATAAAAGGGACTGTTTATTGAAGAACAGAGCAAGGGAGAAGGCTCTTCAGGGAGGTGGGGATTCTTAATTAAAAGAAATAAGAGGGCAAAAATCCCTTCTAGGAACAGAAGTGATTGTAGAACTTAGCCCATATTTCTTTTCTGCAGTCCCTTCATGCCAGTGTGGCCTGCTTAAAGTAGACAAGCAGATTCAACGGATGAACAAGCAAACTCCGGCAAGATTATCTGGAATCTTTCAGGAATTTTATTTTTAAAGATGAGGCATTCTATCAGATGGAAAGGTCAAGAATACTAACTAGGCTGGATCCTGGAGGACATGTGGGAATCCTGAGCACAGAATGAGCTCTATGGAAGTGGGGTAGAGGGACCTGTGGGACTTATCTTCACTTTTCAAATAATTAATTATTGTGTATACTGCTATAGTTTCTTTGGCTTCATGGTACTTGGTATTTTCTTATGTCCCTGGAACAGTACAATGGTGGCTTTATAAAATTAGGAATGTTTTCATGGATTATTTTTTTCTGCCCTCTTCCAACTCTCCAGCTTTTTCTCTCCTTATGGTTCTAAGACAGTTTGAACAGAGTTATGACTTTGTTGTCCCTTGCCTTGTCTCCATGCCACAATTCAGTTCATTCTGTGAACACTTCCATTATCTCTGTTACTGTATTTTCAGAACCTTAATTGCCATTTTATTCTGTTTTATATGTAAATTTTAGTTTTCTAACATGCTTTCTTTTTATTTATTTTAAGAACACAATTTAATTGATTATTGGAACCATTTCAGGACAGTAATTTTTAAATCCAAATTTTTGTCAATATGGGAGTCAAGTGGGTGTTAGCCTAAGTATGTTATACTTTTCCATATATATTATTGTTTTGTTATTTGGGATGATGGATATCTGATGGCCAATTTTTCTTCTTGGACTTTTGCTGTTGTTGTTTTTAGTCTGGTGTCTTATTTTCCTTCCTTCTCTCCTTCCATTTTTCCCCCGTTGAGACAGATAGAAAGAGAGAGAGAAGAGAGAGAGAGAGAGAGAATCATATTGTGCATGCTGGCCTAGAACTTTCAGTTTAATTGAAGTTAATCATGATTTCATTATCCTCTTGCTATCATCCCTAAGCAATTAGAGTACAGTCATGTGTAACATAATTCAGCTTCTGACTTTTCTGTATGGTAATTTTAGGCTGTGAGGTTAGCAGGTAATTCCACTGTTAGCTTTAGTAGGCGAGTCTAAGTTACTTCTAAAATAGGCCTCCAATGAGAACTTAATTTTCAGAATATTTTTGTGTTGCTGTTTTGAGATGTATGGTTTTGCTTCCTATGTGTGCTTTCTAATGCACACAACTAGGAAGATCAGAAAAAAATTAGCCTGTCCTTTCTGTCATTAAATCAAAGACCATAATCCATTCATGCTACATCAGTGGGACAAATTGAGGCAAAGAATCACACATTGTTCCTTCAGGGTTACATAATAATCAAGGGAAGAAAACAATTTTGTTCTGAAAATCAAAGTCCTTCTTTCCACATCTCTTTCTTTGCAAGTGAAACCAGCACAAGAGTCACTAATCTAATACACTGACAAAGCCAAAATTTGCAAGTTCTCAGAAACTGTACTTTAACGCAACTTATGGGGATGGGGCAGGGGGCTCTGTATGTGTACCTTAAATGGAGCCAGCACAGAAACAGCAAAAAATCTAAAACAAACGTTTTCTGGGAAATGCCAGACAGAGACAGTGAGGACAGCTGTAGAGCACACAGGATGTTCTCATTAAAGAAAAGCAGTGTTTTGATGGGCAGGTGTTGTCTTGGCAAAAGACTGGCTTGATCCTGTTGTTGGCAGTTTGTCCTCCTGTCCAAACTGATTTCAGGAGGATTAGCACCAAATATAGGAAAGACACATTTAGACATGGGTGATTGCCAGACTGCAAGGAGAGATGAGTTGAATTTAGGTCTTCCTAGTTTGAGAGTAGTGAAAATGGCCAACTCAGGCTCACTCTGCTAGACAGCTGAGATGCAGGCAGGAGGAAAGAAGTCTGCATCTGATAACACCAGCAGTAATTACTGAGGAAACATTTGGTAAGGATCTGCTTTGTTTGGTTGTTTTCAGATACCAATGCAAATAATGAAGTGTTTACTAGACCTGAGGTATCAGCCTCCCTTTTCATGCTAATGAATTCCTCTGTAGTTAAGGCACAGATTATACAAGCTATTGAGGGGATATGAAAGGTTCCAATTCCAAGTGTAAGGACCAGGGAGGATGGGTGCTAGGATACATGGAAGAGTGAAGTGGGAGAATTGCATTCAATAAGGAAAGAACATTTTCAATCTCACTTTAGTCCAAGTGGGTGAGAGGTGAGTCTTAGTACAAATTTTTCACTTCATAAATAGGAAATGCTAAATATTATTATCAGTAGCTCTTTTCTTTTTTTATCTCCATTGAGCATCAGGGTAAGATGGGTGCCTATCAATGTGACAGAGACTAGTTAGTGATTCTTCTTATCTTGACCAGGATTTAACAGTGTTCACAAACATAGGTTGGCTAATAGGTAATGTTTGTGATTCCAGTGATCTTGGTTTAACAAACACATGAATCCTGCAGTGTAAGGGGAAAAAGATGTTTGATATTCACGAAACATTTACTATGTTATAGAAATTCATGAGGTTCCTATGTATAAAATCTTGCTGAATTTCCTTATTCTGGGATAAAATTCACCAGTTGTCACATGAGTGAATATCAGATCAAAGAGTACAGATTTTCTATCACTATTGAATGAAGTGCCAAGCTGAGGTTTGAATTTAGGGCTTTTCATTCAATATTTGTATTCATGAATGGATTTGTAGTAGGGCTTTTTTTTGTAGTAACATGAGGCAGAAATAAGAGACTCAAAAGTTTATAGTCCTAATTGGGGTATAGAATGGGTTTCGGCCATCCTGAGAAAGTTAGTTCAACTCTGCATTAAACTTGTAAAAATCCAAAGATAGCTGGGTGGGTGGGGATAACTCAGTGTTAGAAAAGTGGCTTGGAAAGTGTGCCCTCTTAACTTCAACTTCACATTATTATAATCACTAAATAGAGGAATTCATAAAAATAGTGAATACCTATGTAGCCATTGCTTTAAGAGACTGTTTTACACAAGACTTTCTCATACTCTGGCCTTTATAATGATTTTGCCCCTTCTGTGATATTACATGTGGCTTATATGCAGAAGCTACAATACACACACACACACACACACACACACACACACACTATATATATATATATATATATATATATATATATATATATGCATCCACTGGGGTTAAGTGCCACATTATCTATTAATCTCTGCACCACACCATGGCCAGTTATAATCTTTCTTCTGTGATGGTCTCTAATTTCTTTAAAAAGAAGAACCTTTGATTAGGTGTGGTAGCTACATGTATATTTGGGCCAAATCTAAGATTTAGAATGTAGTGAGAAATAATGGGGGCCCAGGAAAATAATGGTAGTAAGATTTTCAGTAAAGTCCATGATCTCACTAACCTCAGAAAGTTGTCTAGGTTTCCAGTACCAGGGAATTTTTCCTCCATGTTTACTGTATCTTCTCTTCACTTAGACACCTGTTGGCTACCATCAATCTGAGAGGGCCACATATTTCCCTCTATGCATATCTTGTTATGTTGGTAAAGCTCATGGTTGCTGATGTTGATCTTGTTCAAGGCTTACTTCTCTGCACTGAACCACCAGTAAGTGGGCTGATTCTGGGAGAGGATAACTCTCCTCCCTTCATCTATTATTAGTTGCCGATAGTTTTTTCTTTAGTGGTAGGAACCTTTCAAATTTTCTATGTTCTATATTAACATGTCCATTTTATGGTTTGTCAAAGGCACAGTGCTCAGCCTTGAAACCATATACAGATCATCAACAAAAATGGACTCAGCAGATTCTCTCTAGAGAGAGATACAAATAGAAATGATAGAAATAAAAATACAGATAGATACATGCTACTCAAATCTATCAAACTGAAAGTTGAAGGATGGTATCTGGGAGAGAAGGGAAGGAGGGAAGGGTTGTGAAAATGTTTCATAATTCTATTTCAATTAAAAATTATATTAAAAATAACTTAAAGATTAGATTTTTCGATATTGAATGAAGGTATGTTTTCTGTACTTTCGTTTTTGAACTGTTTGCCAGTTTCCTTTATACAATACAGTTCAGTCAATTTCACATACCCTTGGTCTTCTTCCCACTTCTGTCACTGATGCCGTCCTTCTTCATAGCTGTCTTACTACTTTCAATTTCATCTCTGTTCTTTAAAATCTTGTTTTAAAATTCATATTTTCAACTTATATTTCCACAAACATTTCTAAACTTATAAATATCACAAAACAATCATTTTTACAAAAAATGCGTTATAAAATATTTTATATAGAAGTGCTAAAGCACTGTGGAAATAAGTCAAAAGAATAAAACATTAAAGCGGTGCATACTAGACAATCTTCTCTCTTTGATTTTAAAAAATCTCAGAGCCTTTATGATGACATGAGTTAATTACATATATTAAGGAAAAGTGAAAAATACAAACAACTCTAGAAAATATTTTCTCTTAGATATATCTGTAAGCCGAGGAATAAAAACATAAAGATTCAGGGAATAAAGAATGGAAAATGTTGGAGATCTGTAGTGGCATGAATAAGAATGATCCCCAAAGACCATGTGTTGGAATGCTTGGCTCGTAAGGAGTGGAACTATGAGGAGGCATGGCCTTTGAGGACTTACATGCTTAAGCTGTGTGCAGTATGAGACACAGCCTCCTTCTACTATCTACAGATCAAGATGTACAGCTCTCAGCACTTTCTCTGTAACCATGTTTGCTGCTGCATGGCACGGCGTTTCCCCTCTTAAGTTAGAACACAGCAAAGCCCCCACCAACTCCCATAATTCATTTGTCACTGCTCCTCTCTTACTTGAAGTTACACATGTACAGAACTGTGGCTTTCTATATTGTGTTGGGAACTAAACTCTAGATTTTATGTTTGTGCAACAAGTGTTTCAATCACATAAGAATCTTTCCAACCCCTTTCCTGAGATTTTAAGGTTGTTTGGGTTTTTTTTTTTTCATGTGTATATGTTTTGATTGTTACCAGATAATGGAAGACTTGACCTATTTCATAGATGAATGGTGAAGTACAAATTATACTGTCCTTTTGTTAGAACTCTTTCTGGTCTCAACTCCAAGTGAACTCTTATGCACTTTTTGTATAGTATCATATACATTTTCACACATTGTAAACTTTCATTCCCAGCAAACAAGCTTTGAATTTGGGCTGGTGTGTTCTCTTTGTCAATATTACAGTTGATATTTTTCATGTGTAAAAATAATGTGTTTTTGCATAGATTTGAGAATGTAAAGACATAAAAGCTAAGAAGTTTGAAGGAAATTTATAAAAGACATGAGAGTTATCACCAGTCTGCACAGTTACTTATCAGACATTATAACTGGTTTCTAGCTGGTCCAGTCTTCTAGAATACTTACAGTGTTTAAGATTACATAGAAAGTTTGTTTTATTTACCACTAAAAAGCAGAATTGGCCAAACACCAGCCTGGGAGGTTGAATGTCATATTATTGACATTACTATTTTTAACAAGAGTATAAATTATAAGCTTGAAGAGAAGAAAGTAGATAAAAATTGCATCCTTAGAGAATGAATATCTAGTTAACCTTTGGATTAAAGCCAGTAAAAGTTAGTTAATTTTATTTTATAATATATATCATAAATAAACATATATAAAATATTTATACATTTTATTTATGCTGGAATTGCTATTGCTGCATATTTTTTCTTTCTTCTGCTAACTTATTCTTCAAGTTATTCCCCTTCCCTTTTTCCCTGTTTTCTACCTTTCATTCTTCTCTACTTTCTTCTTTAAAAACATTTGAGCTGATGCGAGAGGGCCCAACAATTCTTACAGGACTTGACTTCTACTTGAGCATTTATAATTTCATCTCACAACACGATGACAACTTATCCTGCATAGCTTACAATTGAGTAAGAAATGCTTCACAATATTCTCCTATATATTACCCAACAAAATTGCCCATAATACAGTAACAAAAATATACTAGTTCCCAATTACTAAATATTCCTAGGTAACATTTCAGTTAAAATTTCTTAGTAAAATATCTCAAATCCTTGACAAATTGTATATTTCACTTTCAAAGTTTAAGTGATCTACTGTCATCATCAACATCATCATCAACATTATATATATATATATATATATATATATATATATATATATATATATATATATATGTGTGTGTGTGTGTGTGTGTGTGTGTATTGCCCAGGAGGTGTGATGCCCATGCCCATGGTTAGGAATTCAGTTTGTGGGGTTACTTCTCTCCTTCCAAATACTGGTTTGGGAAACTTCAACTGAGATCTCTAGGTTTGAACTGAGATCATTAGGTAGATAAAGCAAATACTTTTTTAATCTACTAAACCATCCTGTATGCCTTTATTTATTTAATTACGTACTGCATTTTGTTTATTTGTTTACAATAAGTTTTTATATTTGAAGTGTATGCTATCCTGGAACTAGCTATGTAGACCAGACTCTCTTAAGATTTCTCTCATGCATCCTGCCTTTACCTCCTGATTGCTGAATCAGCCACATTGCCTGACTCTATTTCTCCCTAGGAAACATTCCATCACACTTCCTATAATCTTTCCAAACCAACTGTGCTATTTTCAGAAAACACAGCAGAGACTGGAGTAGAAAATGTAGCACAATGAAGAAAGGCCTGTTTATGCTTTATAAAACTAGAGCAATAGTAGAATTGTTTACTAAACAATATCACTTTTAGTAAAAATATGGATTTTTATAGTTGGGCATTCATAACCTTTATACAATTTACAGTAATACTGAATGATACCTTGATGTATTGTCTTACATATAGTCTAGTAACTTAATTATTGAACTCAATCTCACACACATGTGTTTACATACATACACATAGATTCTACAAATAACAAAATAAAAGATAATACTGATGATGACAATAATTAGCTAGTGTATTGAAACTAGACATCACACACTAGATCAAGTAGTGTGATATCAGCATTTTTAATGTAATAACTATTTTAATTAATTATTTAATTAATGCAAGGTCTCCATTCCTCACCCCAGGCTGGCCATGATCTTGTGATTGCCTTCCTTTACCCACAGGTATTAGGATTATGAGCATGAGCCACCATGCCCACAACCACCTTTTAACCTTATAAAATAGATACTGCTTTCTCCTGAGATTGTGCAAATTTAAATAGCCTATAATTTTCTCACATGCCATGTAAGAAATACTTCCAGGTAAAACTGACCTCATTGTAATTGTTTTTAGTTAGGATGATAACTAAGAAGTAACTGTTTTCATGTGACAAAAAAAAAAAAAAGAAAGAAATTAGTAATTATGGTTTAACATTTTTGAAAAACGTTCTGCTAATTTTTGGTCAACTAACACTTATTATAAACACATCTTCTAGTAGCAGATTTCAAACTTATTTTCTTCTAATTATGTGGTAATATGCACCATTTGCTTTTAAGCTCTGTGGGTCTGGGCCAAATGAATTTTCTTAAATATAGACAGACAATGAAGTGATTTGGAACACTTACCACTTTTTTTTTTTTTAAATTGAGCTCTGAAAACAATTTTAGCTTGCAGAACAGAGTTCCTTTGGACAATTAATTTTAAATGGGAAAAGCACTCTGCCTTTTGTTACATGGCTGATTATGTTTTTAAATGTGTATGGCATCCCTGCCATTCTCAGTAATTACATGTCAAATCTTCCTGCCTTGCAGTGTTCCATGTTTGTCATCAGGTTGCATCTATTAGTGTTTTAAACATACTGTGTCCACTTGTATACATGTAGAGCCAACATGTAATCTGAAAATATTGTATTGAATAAGGAGCTCCTTAAATTAAAAAAAAATATCTGTTAATAACAAATCATGTCACATTTTATTTACAGGGGTAATAGGACATGGATGAATGGCTGTTTCAGTGAAAATGGATTACATTTCAACCATAGTTACTGGTGGTGAAGATGTTAATGGGTGACACAACACAGGGAATTATACATGACTCGGGAAATCGACATGGCATGAGGAAAAGTTAATTTCAGAGTTGCTTCAGTAATCAGATCAGCTGCCAGCTAAAAATTGTCACCTCCGTATATTGTTCATTATGCTATTCAATGCTGATGAAGACACTGGCATTCAAAATAGGAATAATTGGGCCTAGGGCTAGGAGGAGTGGGATATGATGTGGTGAAAAGGGATGCATTTATATCTGACCTTTTCGACTTGCTGAAGGCACATTGGGGTGGTACCTGCCATGACTAGTGTAGACTGAAGATTCAATAGAGTTTAAATAGTCTGTTGGTAAACTGCTGGAAGCTAAAATTAATGACAATACTTCCTACAAACAGGCCTTCATATTGGAGCCTGCAAAGCATTGGCAATACCAGAGGAGCCCTGGGGTCTTGACAAAGCAGACACCAGGATGCAGGAGGAAGGGAGGAGCTGCAACCCGACTTTCAAGACATTCCAGGTGCTAGTATGACAGAAGGTCTTAATACAACTCCAGATGCTCAGGTTGAGGAAGGTGCCATGGGGACACTAATGTGATACTTTACAGGAGACACTTTTATAGATGGACCTTCCATTCCCCTTTCTCCACAATGGAGATACAGTGTGACTGATTCTGGTCTATGAATGAGACACAGATCACAGAGTCAAAACAAGAGTCCTTATATCACTTTACAGGAACACATAGAGAATTTGGACTCTACCCTCCCCCCACCCCCGAAAAACATCCTTAGTCAGTGAATAGACTTTTAAGAACAAATAGAAGTATGAATTTTTCTGTAATGGAATTTACAAATTTTCAGTGTGTACAGTTCAATGAGATTGAGCAAACACATGCATAATATACCCATTACTACAATCAACATTGAGACCATTCCTGTCAACTTGCAAACCTTTCTCACTTCTTTGATATGCAGCTCCTCTGACAGCCCAGAGCCTCGGGCAAAGGATAATTTTTTTTATTCTAAAGTATTGCTTTATAAATGTAAAGCTATATAAATAGAACCATATAGAAGTTTTTAGAGGTGTCTTTTGCTAAGTTCATTGTGTGTAGAGACCTATCCATGCTGTCAGATAAATCAATGCTAAGCTTCTTTATATTGCTGAGGAACTATTGGGCACACAGGCTTTCAATTGAGACCCTAAATTTACACAAAGCAAACAGTAGATACTTCAAGTTTCTATAGTTTGAGGCACAACGAACAATGACATTATACATATTCACATGTAAATGTAGATATATGTTTGTTTTTCTAGAAAATATCTAGACATTTTCAACAGATTATAACTGTATGAATCTTAGGCACTTGATCTTAGATGCCCAAAAATTATGTGTGTTGTTACACATGAGTCAGTGCTCTCGGGAGCCATAAATAGACACTATATCCAATGAAGCTGAAGTTTTAGGTGGCTGTGAGGTTTCTAATGAAGGTATTTTGAAATTGAAACTGTGGCTTCTAGAAAACCAATAATTTCTCTTAACCACTGAGATACCTCTCTCACTCTTTGATACATTTAATTGATTTACATAATCATTAAAAATGTTCAAGTATTTTTATTCTGTCTTTGTGCCATACCGCTATCTATGTGCAGTTTGAATTTTGTACATAAATGTTTGGTTGTGGGGGAGGCATGGTGTGTGTGTGTGTGTGTGTGTGTGTGTGTGTGTGTATGTGATTCCGAGTATATGTGTGACTGGATACAAGTTTTGTATTGAGGCAACAGCAAAAGTTTAAGGCTGGTACTTTCCTCAACTTGTCTACCTTACACTTTGTAGCAAAATCTCTGCTTTGAATGCAGAGCTGCTGGTATTTTGCTAGTCCAGGGATCTCTTCTCTTTACTTCCTGAGTCTGGGGTTTTTGTCAGACCCCGCCACCCCCAGTACCTTCCCAGGTTTTTACATAGGTACCAGAACTGTAGTTTTAGTTCTCCTTGTGTTTTGACTCACTCCACTAAGTCATGTCCCCAGTCCCAAAATTTGAATTTTACACTTTTCAAATTGGCATATATGTCAAAAAAAAGTTGTGTTACTTTTTTTATTTTGTGGTCTTCATAGTAAAGATATTTATGTTTTTGTATCATACTAAAGATAGAAGGTTTTTGTAAGTTTGTTTTTACAGGTAAACTTATAAGTCATGTGACAAGAATTTTTCTGCGTAGAGAAAATGCACACATCTACTCACCCAAGACAAGAAGCCCATAAGAAACCAAAGTACAGATAATCTGCAAAGTTCAGCTTGTGAATCGTGAGTTTTAAAGGGGTTACTTACAGGAATCTGCGTGAGGCATTATTTATAAGAGCAGAAATGACTAAAAGACAGCTACATTACGAAAGGCTACACTAGCATGAGTGACAGTTCACAAAAGCTGGGAATCTGGAGCACATTGTACAGCCTAAAGGCAGCTAAACAGACTGGAGAGTGTCATTTTCAACTGACATAGTTGATCCAAACACCTTCCAGGCAGCTCGGCTCATTTCTGCTTTTTTGAGCAGCTGAGATGATCTCAAAACTTTCTTGGCAGCTTGGTACGCCTGAGAAAGACGGTAAGCAGCTAGGTCTTTTTAGTCTTGGGATGAAAGGACCTCTGGAATCTGACCAGTTTAGGGACTATCTGAAGCTATCCCACAGTCAAAAACTCTGACCCATAAGTGTTCCTGTTTAAAAGAACTGCAGGGACAAAAATGGAGAAGAGACTGAGGGTAAGTCGCTCTAGTGACAGGTCCAACTTGGGATCCATCTCAAGGGGAGGATCCAAGTCCTGACACTATTACTAATGTTATCATGTGCTTACAGACAAGAGCCTAGCATGGTTGTCCTCTGAGGGGCCTGATAAGAAGCTGAAAGAGTCAGATGCAGATACTTATAAGCAACTATTGGAATGTCATCAGGGACCCATGTGGTTGAATTTGGAAAAGGTTGGGAGAAGCTGAGGAGGAAGGCGACTCCATAGGAAGACCAGCAATTTCAATTCACCTGGACACTGATCCACCAACCAGGCAGCCCCTGACACACATAGAGCAGAGGACTGCCTGGTCTGACCTCAGTGGGAGAAGACCAACCTAACCCTCCAGAGACTTGAGGTGCCAGAGGGTAGGGAGGCATTGGAGGCCATTCTCTTAGAGACACGGGAAGGAAGAATGAAAGAAAGAACTGTGAAGGTGGGCCAGGAAGAGGGCATCAACTGGATTATCTAATAATTAATAATATTAATAATAATAATAATAATAATAATAATAATAATAATAAAAGAAGCTTCCCTGAAGGGTACAAGGTATCTCGGATAGAACTGCTATACAACACATTGCTAGATTTCTGATATTTTCGTGTTAATGAATTAGTTTCTTCTTATTTGAAGATTTTGCTTTACTATGCTTGGTGGAGATGATCCCCTCAGCTTTAGTATTCGTGGCAGTATCTTTGTGTTTCCTTGTTGTTGTTGTGTTGGTTTGGTTTGGTTTGGTTTGGTTTGGTTTGGTTTGGTTTGGTTTGGTTGGTTTGGTTGTTAGATTTTTGGAAATGTTTTTACTGTGTAGCCTTTTATCTTGGAACTCACTCTGCAGAACAACCAGGCCTTGAAATCACAGAGGTCTGCCTTCTTCTGTCTCCTCAGTTTGGGAATTAAAGGTGTTAGTCAGAAATCCCTGTTCTGTATTTCTTTACCTAAGAGTAGATCATAAATTTATCAGTTTTTAAAAGCATTTTATATTTATTTTCCTCTGTATCTTTTCAGTACTTGGATTTTCACTTTGTTAATGAGTAAAGATGTTAAACATGATATAGCTAATTATAACAATGTTTCATATTTTAATATAGAAAAAATAGATATTACTGTTTCCTCTTCCATGCTTGATGGGGTTTTAATTGATATCTGGGATGTTTAACATAAAACTTCAAACACAAATTTATTACTTTGCAGAAAATCTTAACATGTCTGCTCTATAATATCAATCTGAACTTCAAATAAATGCCATTGCATGTATTTTCTATCAAAATATATTTTCTATTTTTATTCTATATGCTGAATACAGTTCAAACAGGAGTTTTAACCTGAGTTTTAATGAAAACTTATTTTATTTACTTTATTTTTGTTTGGTTTGTTAATTTTGTAGGGTTTTTGGGGGTTTTGTTTTTGTTGTTGTTGTGTTGTTTTGGGTTGTTTGTTTGTTTGTTTGTTTGACAGAGGTACTCCCTATGAATCCATGCTGGCCTGGAACTCACTATTTAGAATAGGCTGGTCTTCAACTCACAGAGATCTGCCTGCCTCTACCTACTGAGTTCTGGGATAAAAAGCATGTACCACTACAACCAGCATTCACTCTTTACTATTTACTATATTGTTTTGGATAATGTAACATTTCACAGACTAGCTCCATGCTCCGAATATTTCAAATGCCATTTGTGCTTCAGTGTCAATATATCTTCTGACTGCTGCTTGTAAGATATATTCATATTAGAAAATGATATCTGTCACTGAAACTTTGTCCTGTGCAGTCAACTTTGAATTACAAGCATCTTGGAATTTGTTTCTGTTACAGAAAGCATAATCTAACACAATTATATTTAGATGTGATGGTAAATCACAAAACTGCATTTTTAAAATATAGGCAATACCCATAGCCCTCCTAATGTTGCCTAATGTGAGATTAAAGGGTGACACGGGACAACTCTAAATAGGAGTTCTCTACCTCTTGTAGTCAGTTGTTTTAATTCTGTAAATTATTGCAAAGAATAGAAGCCTGTGGTCAAATAACATAAGAGCAGAAGACAAATATAGCCTCTGGGTCTTTGCAGTTGAAGCGGATAGGAAATAGTATAAGGTGAATGTATTCGTGTTTAGGAATCATCTGTTTTTACACCTGACACCCAGGAATAAATATAGTTCCTCAAATATTTCTCAAAAGGGTAAATAAGCAATGAGTTAGATTTTAGTTTTATGTTGTACTTTAAGCAGCCCTAACTTTAAGCACCTAGAAATAACATAGTGTAGGAAAGACCCTGAATGTGCTTACAACTCTCCTAGAGTTACCACAGTGTAGGAATGACTCTGCATGTGCTTACAACTCTCCTGGTCACTATAATAAGAATCTGAAAAGTGATCCTATTCCCTAAATACTGAGACACAAACCATGCCATTGGGTTTATTTTGGATCTGTCATCCTTTTGTCCTCTTCCATTGTTGAGTGTTGCTAATGCCATTTTCATGTGTTTATTTTCAATTTTTTCTAGTTTAATACTCAACATTATTTGGCTGTTTCAATTGTGTGATGAAAAAAATATTACAGATAGAAGGTGAGACAGGTTGCTCAGCCTCATCCGATGCTATGGAGCTAGAATCACGACTATCACTCCTGAAAAAAGCTATATGGGGCCAAGGATACAGTAACAATTACATATTCCTTCTTTCTCAAGAATAAAAATGTATGGCATATGCCACAAAGCAGATAAATATATATGTAGCTTTTTTATTGGATATTTTATTTATTTACACTTCAGATGTTATCCCCTTTTCCCACCCTCCCCCCAGACAACCCCTATGCCATCTCCCCTCCTCCTGCTTCTATAATAATATGCTCCTAACTACCCACCTACTCCCACCTCCCTGCCAGTGAATTCCCCTAAACTGGAGCATCCAGCCTTCACAGGACCAAGGACCTCCTCTCCTACTTATGTCAGACAAGGCCATCCTCCCTTACAAATACAGCTGGAGCCATGGGTCTCTCCCTGTGTGCTCCCAGGATCATGATTTAGACCCTGGGAGCTCTGGTTGGTTGGTATTATTGTTCTCCCCTTGGGGATGGAAACCCTTTCAGCCCCTTCAGTCTTCTCTCAAACTCCTCCATTGGGAACTCTTCGATCAGTTCAATGGTTAACTGTGAGCATCTACCTCTGTATATGTTTCAGGCTCTGGCAGAGTTTTCTAAAAAACTCTACATTATAGTTAAAACAAAGTATCAACGATTGATGAAATCATAAGATTCCCTGTATCATCTGATAGAGGTTAGCTTAAATGACATTGGTAATGTCCATTTTTGATGATGTCATTATACTTTACTATTAATAAACAGATATTATGTATGACTAGTATTATCTTTAAAAAGACAGATATTAATTCTAACAATCAAGTGAATCTTTGCCTATTTTAAACTTTACACAAACACAATCTTAAAAAATTTATTGTTCCTGACTTTCTTCTTCAGCCTTTTTAAATAACAATTTCTCCATAGTTGTATGTAGTTGGATTTATTCATTATAATGTTGTACAATTTTCTAAAATGTTTAAACTGTGTTAGATCAAGTACATAAAACACTGTTATACATAATCTCGATTATATGACAAATATCTTGATTTATCTTCAGTTATGATAGATTAATCCTCTATATAGGAACTGAAACTTGTCCAATGCCCCCTTCCTCTCCTTTCTTCCTCCATCCTCACTCCTTTCCTCCTTTCTTCTTCTTTCCCTCCCTTATACAATCCTTCCCTCTTTCTTCTTTCTTCATTTTGTTATTCCCTCCATTTTTCCTCCATCCCACTTCCCTTATTTTCTTTCTCCTCTCTCACCCCTGCTTCTCTTCTTCTTCTCCCTTTCCCTCCCTCACATCTCTCTCCTTTTCTCTTTCCTTCCCTTCTCACTTTCTCTTCCCTTTTTCTTCCTTCATCCTCTCTCCACTCATATTTTTCTGTACCCTTCCTTCTTTCTGCCCTTCTCTTTTCTCCTCTCTTCCTCTACTTTAAGTTCATTCATTTTTCCTCCTTTCCTCCACCATTCCCACCTCCTTCCTTCCTGCCCTCCATTCATTCTCCCTCCCTTTTCTCATATCCTCCTCCATTTTCTTCTTTCGTTCCTCAACTTTTCCCTTTTCCCTTCTTTCTTCCTTCTTGTTTTTCTTTTTTCCCTTCTATTATCCTTCTCTCCTCCCTCCCAACTCTGTCCCTTCATCCCCACTATGCCATTTCTCTTTTCTTTTTCCTGCCTCTCTCCTTTATCCATCACCCCCTCTTCCCTATCCCTCTTGACTTAGGGTTTCTATTGCTGTGAAGATACTTCATATCCATGGCAGTTCTTATAAAGTAAAACGTTTAATTGGAACCTTGCTTCCTGTTCAGAGGTTTACTCCACTATAATCATGAGGGGGCATGAGAAAAGAAGAGTCGCTCCCAATTACCAATATCTATTATCTGTTGGACTGGTAAGCTGAAACTACAATACAAAAAGAAGAAATCTAATCTAAATTCACCTTTATCCCTGGATGATTAAATTGCTCCATGACACCCGTGTCTGGTAGAGTCAGTGCTGTGATTTGTAACTTCATAATGAACGTCCAGTCTGCAAGGAAACTTCTAAATATAAAACAGAGAGGTTACTGAAAGTAGGAGAATTAAGTAAGATATAAACTCTAAAATACTACCTTGGATTTGATGAACTGTACAATAAGTAAACTGTGATATTTGACATTTTCAAAATATAGGCACTTATGTCATTCAGTCTCTCCTCAATCATGCTGTGTATCTGAGTGCAGCCATGAAATCTTGATTCTCCTGCTACCTCCCAAATGCTTGCATCCCTTCAGCCCTGTGTCAGCAATCTCAACTTGGACATATTTAAAACAAACTTTTTCAGTTTCATCAGATATTCTTTTTTTTTTTTAAAAAAAATTGAGTTTCTAAAACCTAAGTTTCTACTGAAGTGGTCTTTCTACACAGTATGTTCTCAATAATCATTTATTTGTTCTTCCTTTTCTTCTTTATCCTCCATCTTCTTTCTGGTTTTGCTTCTTTGTTTTTCTACTTCCTTTGTTAGCACTGGTACTTAACTACTGTCTTCAACTTCCCAACCCCTTCTTATCACTTACAAGATAGATTTCACGCTCCTGATATGTCGCTCTGATGCATGGCTACAAACTGTTACATTTTAATTAATTTCTTCTCTACTTCTCTCATTTTGTACTTAATTTGTCCCACCATCAACAGTGCTAAATCTGAGTCTAATGTGAAATTCTCATGCTAGATATGCTATAGTGCCTGGTGACTTTGATATTTTTTCTGGGAATAGAATGCAAAGTTTGAAGGAGTAGAAATCCTGTAGCATATCATCATAGATTCACACACAGAAAATGCAATGTGCAGACAAGGAACCAAGCCAGTTTTACCTATCAATATGTATATCATTAGAATAGATGTTTTACTCAGAATCTCCATTTCTATTTGACTCTCCTATCTAATGCCAAAAAAGACTCGAGGAATAAATCCTCCTCCCTATTTTATGTAGAGACTACATAGATATGGGACGGGGGCATAACTTAGGACAATTTGACATAAGCTAAAGTCATCTGAGAGGAGAAAACTTGTCCTGAGAAAGTGCTTTCAACAGAAACAGCTATTGGAAAGCATGTGGGACATTTTCTTAATTCATAATAGATGGAGGGAGGAGGTACCAGCACATTGTTGGTGGTGCCACCCTTAGGCTGGTGGTCCTTGGGGCTATAAAATATAGGGTGATCAAACCCATATACAACATTCCTCTATGTCAGGTTCTTATTCCACATTCATGCCCTGCTTGAGTTCCTGTCCTGATTTCATTTGATAATGAACAGTGGTGAGAGAATATAAATTATTATTAATATAAATTATTATTATTAATATTAATATAAATTATTATTAATAAACTCTCTCCAAACATGCATTTCTTTATGGCATTTCATCACAGCAATATTAACCCTAAGACAGAAACATTCTGAATTGTATGCTACCTTTCTCCTAGGTCATATCTGACGATAGCCATAGGTCATAAGAAGCTGTATAATTGAAAATTTAATACTAATAGCACATAGCTAAACACACATGAAAATATTTGTCATGGATAACTTAGAAGCCAGTCTGGCAATTGAGTGAGTATTTGAACTCTATGTAACCAAATGCTAACATTCTGCTTCCTTGCAATGTAAGAGAAACCTGTTGATTCTTAGCACTACTGAGAATCTCAAAAGATCACACTTAAATTAGTATCACTGAACTCAGCCATTCCCTGTAGGACATTACACTTTGCCAATTATGGGACTCATCTGTTCCTCTTTGCCTTTTAGTTATTGAGCTTTTCTTGGCCAGGCATGCCACCCAGGGCCAGCCTGGGCATGAAGCTGACTATCTGGCCTTCATTATTTGAATCTAATCCATTCCCTGAGAAAAACATCTCCCCCCATCCCCCGCCCCCAGCCATAAAATGCATCTGTGTGTTGATTTTATTAGGTTATCTGATTGAGCAGATGCTGATGGCTCTAGAAAAAGGAGTGTTTCCCCCTGCCAACCTTAATTTGTACTGCTGAAGTTTCAGGCAGACCCCATCAACAGAGCTATTTCCACATTTTAACATGGCATTTCAGATCACAGAATAATTTCTGTACCAGGGAACCTGAAAGCACAGGACAATTTTCACCCTGTGGTTCTTAGTTAATATGCCCCTCTTTCAGATTCTATAGGCAATACATTGATTTGGCCTGTGTTCTATTTCAGCAACTTTTCAGTCCCTTCTTAAACAGAAATTTCTATATGTGTTATCTCTGGTTTATTCCTGGGCTTCTTCCTAAGTAGTTTTCCAGTCCTTTAGACAAATTGGTTTAAGAGTTTTGATAGTAACAACTTTCTAAACTGAATCTTCAAATTCCAGGGAGAAAATGAGAAAGATAATACTTTCATTGTTTCTTTCTCCTGATATTTTCCTCTAGTAGTTTCCAAAGATGGATATTTAATCTATGATTAATTGGTTTTATTTTTTGTTTTGCAATAAAAAGGGTTGAAGCTAAGGCTCAGACATAGGTGAGCATTCTAACACTAAATGGTGTTCCAATTTTTTTTTTTAAATGACTCGTTTGGCCTCCTTATGTTATGGCAGCTAGTTAATTGTTGGTAGTATCTGACTATTGTCAAAACAATAGTATTTTGTATTTTTAGAGCTTTTAAATATCTTATGAAATAATTACTCTTTTTATCAGCTAATCATGGCATTTAAGGAAATTAATGTATGTGTCCAGCAATTAATATTACCAACTCAAAAAGAAACAGACAAGAACCCAAAATAAATTATTTTTCTAATTAATTCTGTTACTTTGTGCTTAGACATGGTGGTCAGTCTATTTAAAGCCCTCAACAGGCATGAAAATATTCTTTACAAATGATAACTCTTGAAAGACTTGAAGTAGTTATAACTAAGGTTTGATTTAATTGACTTCATCATGATTAATCTGAAGAAGGCATCAAATGCTTTATTTTGTTGATTAAAAAGCCAGGAGACACAAATGCCCTCCATGTGCTCATAAGTACCCACTTCTTTTCTAAAACCATATTCTTGCTACAAGTCTTGAACCTTATTTTTCTTCTTCATTTTCCTTTCCTAAGTTCATCAGAAATAGACCTGCAGTAGGTAACATTCAGAAAGATCAGGAAAGGGGGAGAGAAGGAAAAATGTAAGCATGCTGCAGTAATCATCTTCACAGAGGGTCCATGATCCCCCATCCTTTAGCCAGGTTCCTTCCTTCATAAAATAGAATATTCCCCAGGATTTAGGTTTCCCCAGAGATGGATTAATTGTTTGTGACCACTGGATCTTGTTCTGCATTAACACTGTGTTAATTGGCATTCCAGTGGCTTGAAAACGTCATATAAATCCAAAGAAATGCATGTGCAGTCAGCTTGACTAGAGAGAAAAAAAATTCAACGTGGCATGCCTCAAAGCCCTGGAGAATCAATACGAGTTATCTGGGCAGAGATTTCATTGTATTTATATTAGACACCTTGCCTCTTTCAAGCTGTTGCCTGGTTTTCTTGCACTGACACATGGGAGTGAGGACAAACCCAAGGTCAAAAACCAGGCGGTAAGCTGAAGGCTGGAAGCATGTTTGCATTTCTGTGACTAGCATGCCCAAAGCTAGGAAGTGTATCAGATGGTTCAAAGTCCTCAACTCAATCCCATTAGTATTTAGCAATAGAAAAATCCTACTTTTATCAACATTGTATGGCAGTAAATCTAACATGAAACACATATACTTTCTGTGACATGGTTTCTCTTTTATTATTTTCAACTATAGAATGCCTTTCCGTAATCAGCTCAGATCAGTTCATACTGGGGATCCACTTCCTATCCAATCTGTTATGGAGTTCGCTAGACAGAGGCTGCAAGAAAAGGGAGTCAAATAAGTGAATTTGGTGACTTAGAAAAAAAGAAACAAACAAACAAACAAGCAAACCAAACAACCCTACTCTCAGCACATGTGATTTACATGAAAACAGATGGCAAAATGTTCTAAATCTTGATGTGTAATTTATCCTACTCACTGGCACGTTTTAATATTGTTTTTTTTTAAATTCTGAATAATTTAATGATTATGATATCCTCCTGCTGGTATGGTCTTATTTTCTTTCCTGCAAAAGGTAGCTAAATGTTTGTTTACACGAATAGAAATATTAATGGTGTCAGTTAAGTTAGGACAGTATATATTTTTATCTGACTTCAAAAACCTCATCTTGTTGCATTTGTTTTCTGCTGGAGGACCTGAAGTGAGTTCCATTCACTTTGGCCATGATGCCTGACACAGGATGGCTAGCCACATGTGGTTAATGAGCTCAAAAAATGTAATTAGCTCAATTGAGAAACTGAAACTGACTTTTGTGTCTGGATGAGCTATGACTGTGAAATGCACACTGAATGTAAAAGACAGTATGAAGATGAAGAGACGCATCACACTAATGGTTATATCTATTAATGGGATAAAATATGCTACATACACTGAATTAAATAGAATGTTTTTACGTTTACCTTTACTTACTTCTTTTGCTCAATAAATTTGATCTCCAGGAAAGTATAGATTAACTCTGTGGCTTCTATTACATTTTTGTTGTGTGATGATATTCTGAAGAAAAAGTAAGGATTTTCACTTGATTTTCCAAAGTCTTCTAAAATTCTGTACAGAGTCAAGCTAAAATTCACTTAATCACTGATCCATTTACAAAACACTTCAAGAAGCCTCTCCTACTTTTATCTCCTGTAGAAGGCTTTGGTATTCAAAACAGATATGCAGACCTGAGATACTGATTTTTGTGCTATTCATATGCTCCACTGAAAGGTGTACATAGTAAAGCTGTAAGCAGACTTACAGTTCTGAATGTCCCCTCACTGCCACTGCCTCAGTTCTGCCTGCCTCGAGACCTCCAGAAGGTCTGCTCTAACCTGAGATCCACAGGTGCAGTTCCCCACCTCACCCCTGCCCCAATCACCTGCCTGCTGGATCTCTAGCAAGGAGTCATAATTTCTGCACTGCCCTGTATGAGCTCCATCCTCCTTCTGGTCCAAAACTACACATGCAGTTGGTTTCGATGTACCACACCCCATGCACAACTCTGCCTACTTCCCAGAAGGTCTGTCCTAACCCAGGATACATAGCACCACCTACCTCCTGGGAGGACTGCTCCCATCCAGGACACCAGGCCAGCGAACACCAGAGAAACCAGATGATGAGAGGTGAGCACAAGAACATGATCCACATAAGCCAATTTAATATGGCTCCACCAGAACCCAGCTCTACTACTACAGTAAACCCTGGATATTCTCACATAAACAAAAAGAGCAAGGCTGTGACCTTAAACTCCATCTAATGAACAAGACAGAAGCCTTTAATGAGAATATAAAGAATTCCTTTAAAGTAATACAGGAATTTTAATACTCTTAATAATGTTTTTATTGTGTGCCATAAATTTGGGTATGTTAAGCCTTCATTTGAATTGAATTCTAGAATGTCTTTAATTTCTTTCTTTATTTCTTCCCTGACCAAGTTATTGTTGAGTACAGAGTTGTTCATTTTCTATGAGTATGTGAGCTTTCTGTTGTTTCAGTTGTTGTTGAAGTCTAACTTTAGTCCATATTGATCTGCTAGAATGCAAGAGGGTAACTCAGTCTTCTCATACCTATTGAGGTTTGTTTTTTTGTAAATTATATGTTCAATTTTGGAGAAGGATCCATGAGGTTCTGGGGGGAAATGTACTGTAGGTATCTGTTAAAAAACATTTGGTTCACAACTTCTGTTCGTTTCATTGTGTCTCTGTTTAGTTTCTGTTCCAATGACTTGCCCACTGGTTAGAATGAGGCATTGAAGTCTCCCTTTATTATTGTGTGAGGTACAAGTGTGTTTTGAAATTTGCTAAAGTTCCTTTTACAAATGTATCCTGTATAACAGAAATTCAGGGACAAAGATGGATCAGAGACTGAAGGAATGGCCAACCAAAACTGGCCCAACTTGAAACCTATCCTATGGACAAACTTCAATCTCTGATATTATTAATGATACTCTGTTATTCTTATAGACATGAACCTAGCATAACTGTCCTCTGAGAAGCTATAACCAGTAGCTAACTGAAACAGATACCCACAGCCAGACATTGGATGGAGATCAGGGACTCTTATGGAAGAGATACAGGAGGATTAAAGGTTCTGAAGACGATGGGAACACCACAGCAAGACCAATAACATACAATTAACCAGAACCTCTGGGAGCTCTCAGAAAATGAGCCACCAACCAAAGAACACACCCAGTCTGCTATAAGACCCCCAGCACATATGTTGCAGATATGCAGCTCAGTTTCCATGTGGGTCCCCCAACAACTGGAGCAGAGGCTCTCTGTACAGCTGTAGCCTGACTGTGATATCTGTTCACCAACAAGCTGCCTTCTCAGGACTCAGTAAAAGAGGATGTGTCTATTCTGACAGAGACTTAATATGCCAGGGTTTGGCAATACACAGAGTATGCCCCACCCTCTTAGAGGAGAAAGGGGGGTGGAGTAAGGCTCTCTGTGAAGGGTGATCAGTAGACGGGTAGTGTTTGGGATGCAAATAATTATTAAAAAATTGAAAAGGCTATGACAATGATCTAATTGGACATGAAAAGCAACAAAATAAGCACTGAGGACATACGCCACATAAAACTACAGAAAATAATTGAAGTTCATAGATGAAAATAAAAAAGATTCTCTAAAAGGCATTGACAAGGAATAATGAAAAATATGAAGAAAAAAATATAAAAACTATGCCAATTCTGAAAGTCAAAATCTCACAATAACTTAAAAAATGATAAGTATGTTCACAGGGAACAAGACGATCCATGGTATCAGCCAGTAGTTATCCAACCACCCATGCTAATTGTATTATTGTGGAATTTTACCATTATTTCAGAAATATAGCTCAACAAAATCTGTATAGCATATGAGCTTACAAGAAAGGGTGTGGTAGAGTGATTAAGGACCATGACTTTATTTTTAAAATCTGCTTTAATTAAAACACTTGTGCATGTGCATGTGCATGCCTGCATGTGTGCATGTTCATCAGCTTGTGTGTGTGTGTATGCTTGTGTGTATGTGCATTTGCATGTGTGTGTGTGTGTGTGTGTGTGTGTGCCTTAGGTGTAAAAGCCTGAATTTGATCTATTGGAGCTGGAGTTACAAACAGTTTATGAACTATCAATGTGGGTACTGAGAACTCAAGTCTTTGGAAAAGCAGAAAGCACTCTTTATTACTCAACCATCTGTCCAGACCCAGGACAAGGTTTTCTAATACTGTTAAGAAGGCCTAATTGTGTTAAAAGAAGGCTGAAACAGAAATGATCCACTTCTAAGCTTAAGAGTTCCAAAGGATAATTGCATAAAAGCATGGAGTTCAGAAACGAAGAACTTTTCTTAAATGCCAGGAGTGAAATATTTGAGGCTTAAGCATTGTTGGTATATATTTTTCAACTGGAAGCAGGATTGGAAATATCAATGTAATCCCTATATGCAGATTTGGATTATAAACTCATGCATTAATTACTTTCTAATACTGTAATAAAACTGTATACTGAGGCAATTTGTAGAAGGAAGACTTTATTTGAGGATTTCAGACTATTACCATCATGATGTATAACTAGGGTAGCAGACAGACTTGTCACTGAAACTGCAGTTGCGAGCTCACAAACAGATCATAAATTGTGAGTAGAGAGTGCCATATGAACCTCTCAAGTCCTTTGAAGCTGAAAAGCCAGCTTCAGTGACACACCTTCTACAACAACACCAGACTTTATAATTGATTGCAAACACAATCACCAACTAGGTTCTAAGCACTTAAACATGTGACCATATGGGGCCACTCCCATTTGAACCATGTCAACTACTCCTTGGCCACCATAATTTCCAGGTCATCTCAAAAAGCAAAATGCATTTTCTCCAACTTCAATATCCCCATAGATTTTTCCATCTCAATCGTGTTTTAAAGTCCAAAGTTTATTGTTTTGTTTTTGTGACTCGCACAATATCTTTGTTATAATCCCCATGTAAAACAAAGGAGAAAATTACATACTTGGGATATACAAGATTAAATTGAAATCATCATCTGCAATGGGAGGTATTGGTGCACCATGAAGAAATACTGGAAGCAAGCAAAATTGAATGCCAGAAAATCAAATTCTTAAATTCTCTAGATCCATGTGAAACCTCCAAGGACTTAAGAGTTGTCCTTCCAGATTTACTAAATGCAAAATGACATTTCATGCTTGGCTGACTCCATTCAGTGTCCCTGGCAAATGTGTCATGACTCTGGCATTCCTACCATTTTAAGATTTCCAACACAATCCAGTTTTATATTCACAGCTTTGTGTACTCAACTTTTCCTGGGCTCTTGCTCTTTTAGGATCTTCAGGGAGGGAATGCCTTGTCACACATTTGCCTAAAAACAGTGCTTGGTACATGGTGCTTATCAACCATGGAGGAGGATTCTATCACTCCTTTACTTACATATCCTTCATGACTCTAAATCCAGAAGCCAATGGAAGACTGCCACATTTGGTCAGTAACTTTAGATAAATACTGCCTCCCCAAGTTTGAATCACATCTGCAGCAACTTTGATTTGCATTTTTCCAGGGAAGGCAGGTGTCTTCCTTTCAGAAGACGGAAATTTAATGGGGATAAGGAAGAAATGGTCTGAGTTATTACTCTGAGAGCACCTGCACCTCTCTCTCTCTCTCTCTCTCTCTCTCTCTCTCTCTCTCTCTCTCTCTCTCTCTCTCTCTCTTCATTTCAAAGCAGACCAGAGCTCTTATATAAATCATTTAAGGACAAGTCTTAGTTTTCAATTTTTTTCAAACTGTACATTTTGTATTTCTTTCGTGGTGCATGCCTTTTTTTCAATGAAGATCTGCATCAGAATAATTACTAATAACTATGAAACATAGTCAATTTTAGACATTGTTGAAACATTTTTTTTGCAAAAACAATTTAGTCTGCTAAAAAATTTATCCCAAGGCAAGTTACTGAGAGGTACCTGAAGACAGTCACTTTATTTTTATTTTTTTTTTTTTGCCAAAATCTCACAGTTGCCATCTGTAACAGTCTCTTTACTCAGTTGCTGACATTCTTTCATTCTGAAGCCTCCTGATCTGCACAGCATGTGTTTCTTCCAGTCCTGTCTTCTAAGCTCCTTCTAGGATAACCCATTAAGCTATGCTTATACACGTCAACTACTTTTCTAGTTCAAAGTCTCAAAGTCTCTCACATCCCTCTAAAAATCAACATGATCAATTTCTTTTTTCATAGAGAAAAGCTCCTCCGTGGCATCCTCTTCTGTATTAGTTGTGATAAAAACACCATAGCCATGACAATGGAAAGCAAGAAGAGCTTATTTGTGTCTTACAATTACAGAGTAATGGAAGTCCAAAGTTATCATGCTGGTGAGCATGGAAGTGGGTAAGCAACACTGAAGCATCAAGTCATCCACAAAGAGAATACAGAGAACATGTTGGGTATAGGGAGAGTCTTTTGAAACCTCAGCAGTGTCACAAATCCTTTAAGAAGGCCACAATTCCTCATCCTTCCCAAAGCTGAGGGCTAAGTCTTCAAACATTCATGACTATTTAAGCCATTATCATTCAAACTGTGTCAAATGACAAACAATACAGGAGGTGTTACAATATTTTGAAAATGAGTTTAGTTTTAACTTGGAAGGAATATCTGGAATATACCATGTGGCGAAAAAGCTTGCATCCTAAAAGGCATATGGAAGTTAGAAGTGGCTAACATGCCTTTCTTTTCGCCATTGCAAATACCATGGAAAACATCAAAACACAAAGTCAGGTTCAAAGACCAAATGAGGATGAAAATAACTGCAAATGTTGGGATAGATGTTTAGAATCTGAGTGAATAGACAAATGTCATTATGCAGGTGGTCCATTTGATTGAAAGAAATGAACGCTTATTAATAGCAGAAAAAAAAACAAATCAAAACAAAGCAAAACAAAAAACTATACTTACTAGAAACACAGATTATTGTTTGAAGGGACGACTTGGCAAATAGGAATATGAAGGCACTCTGAGCAACCTGGTTTCAGCTCTATGAAGCCTGGTATAGTAACCAACACAACAGACCTTTTCTGAGGGAAGCAGCTATTTCAGAAGCCGTAATTGGGATATAGAAGGGATGTGATTATTAGGACATGCTAAAAGCACTGGCTGGCAGCTTCTATAAACAAGAATTAGAGCAGCCACAAATAACTAGGGGGGAGCTGACATTTGTTAGTATTCTGGGAGAAGTTAAATCTATAGAAAATAGGAGTCTTAACATTGACTCTTCCAGACAGCTAAACGGAAACAGTGTTAAATATGGAGCACACAGGTAGGGTCACCAACATTTAGTGATCTCTTGTGCTCCAGTCATTTTCAAGTGGATTCACTCATACAGTTCTATAAAATAGATTTATTGAAGCATTCTTCGTACTTGTAAACTGACTTTCAGGTCTGTAGACCTAGGAAGGAGTTTAACCCAATATTGAGAGGTTTATAAGCCCTCGCGTCAGGAACATGTCAATGTGAGCACATGTTCTCTTGTTGATGTTATAGTTATGGGAAAAATAGGAAATGTATTTAAAATCTCTGAAGCAACAACGAAATGCCAGGTTGGAAACTGGTTTCCCACATACAGATACACACACACAGAGACACAGAGAGACAACACACAGAGACACATTCAGGCAGATAGACAGACATACACAAATACATGAAGTATAATATAGTAGTTAGTCTTAGCAACAACTTAATTGATGCAAAGTGCTGGATATGTTTGCTAACCTATTCTTCTAGCAGAGGCTTTTTTTGGAAATCAGATAAGATGCATTCAGGGATAAATGAGTTAACCAGACCCTCTTGGCTTCCACTGAATTCTTTCTAATGAAGGCAGGCTAGCAAGTGTTCTAATGCTCTACTTCTCTAACAGTGCCTTAAGTTCCATTAACACTCAAATTACCTGGGGGAAATTTTTAAATAGCTCTAATGCTTTAATTCAATTTGCCTTGGATAAGACAGATACATTAGTATTATTCAAAATCTTCCCCAGTGGTTCCTCAATGCAATTATAATATATCCATAACACCAAAAATTAATCATTTTCCAATGATTCATATGGTAAAAATCATAGTAATATTAATGATACATATTCTGTCTTCTTTGGAAATAGAGTACCAGACTTAGCCTGAAAAATAAACATTCACCCTGTCCAGATTAATCTCTTCCTAAAGGTTTCAGTATCAATCTGAAAAGTCTAAATGGCTGGAGACAGGACAGATGTGCAGCTAGAGTGATTCCTTCCATACAGATGGACAATCTTCTCTAAGCTCCAGAAGTATGAAAGAACCAGAGCTATATTTTTGTTTGTTTGTTTGTTTGTTTTGCTAAACTAAAGAAGGCATGCTTTGATTTTAGGAGGATAGAAGGCCAAGATTTATTCATGCTGAGTATGAGAAGGGTTTAGATATATAGGTAAAAAGTAGAGAAGAGTTTTTAAATAAACAGAGGGATTGGTGGCAGAGGATGGGACACGAGGTAGAGGGAATGAAACTGTGAGCAAATTACTATGTGCATAGCCTGCAGAAATTTTCCAAAGAGAGGTGTGATATTCAAACTCTGCTTACCATAAAGGGCATAAGGATTAATGCATGAATTATTGTAGGTTACAAAGCTCATTTACCTAGTTTCTCTTCTCCTCTTCCTTTTCATTCCCTTAAATAATCTTTCCTTCCCCCTTCACTTCTCTTTTCTTATCTTATGTGTTTTCTTTTTTTTTTTTTTTAATTAGGAGCAGAATTTATGCAAGTTCCATGAGAAATTGTGACATTTTGATCTTAGATTTTTTTTTATGGTGGTGAAGTGAAGTAGAAGCTTGGAAATAAATTTCCCTTCCTGCCTCATCATGGCATGATGACCAATACACTTTCTACATGTAAAAACACATAGATATTACAGTGTTTAGATCTATTGAAATATCCGTATTGGTTTTTTATTGATTTCATAAAGCACTATGAATATGGCAGTTAAAGAGGGAAGATTTTTATTTGGGCTTAAGGTTCTAGGGGATTAGAGTTCATGATGGTAGAAAAGAGGTAAATGTTTCCTTGTAGAAAGCTAAGAGTTTATGTCTTGAACTACTAGTACAAAATCAGAGGGAATGAACTGGAAATTGTACTCATGTTTGAACTCTGAAATCCTGCCCCCAGTAACAAAGGTGACATCTGTGAAACATTCAACAACAGTGCCACCAGCTGCAGAATAAGTTTTCAAATGCCTTAGATATTAGGGTGCATCTTATGCAAAGTACCATGCTTATGTAATCCCTCAGAGAATCAAGAGCTGAACAGGGTACCATGTTAACATTGGCTAATCCAGGATTCAAGCTATAGTCATTCCAAACAGTGGCATCTGAAGGATCATACAGTCATGCCATTTACTGTTGTTGCCACCCAAAAAGAAAGCAAGCCCAGCCATATAGAAGATAATGCTGTCCTTTGCCTGACATCTTTACTTGCGTATCCTAAATGGGAAATGCCCATAACATTGGGACTACAGAGAAATTTCTCTATTCAAGTCAAATATACACTTCATAGTGTTGCTTTCACCTGAGTTTAGGAAGAGGAAGTAAAAGGAAATCATTTGGATTCTGTGGTTTTATTGAAAATAGAACATTTCATTAGAGACCTGGTGTCTCTCCTTTCTGACTATGTACCTATTGTCTTTTTTGCTCTTTGTTAGATGTTTTGAAATTGTATCAGGCTTAAGAGAAATGCAGTGTTCTGAAAAATTACAGGTCCTGTTGACAGACCCCTGTAATTCTGATTCAAGCACTTAAGAATAGAGCCTGTGATAGTCTCCTTTTTAAGAGTATGTTAGAATGCTTTAGTGTCACTGTGACCAAAACAGAGGAAAACAACATAACACAGGAAGCATCTATTTTTATTCATGGATACAATGCATAGTCATTTATACCCATCATTGTAGGTTTGCTGTGAGGTAAGGGATGATAGAGCAGTTTTTACAACCTCATGGAAGCCAGGAAGCCAAACATAAGGAGCCAGGGTAAGATACATCCATTGAGGATGCATTTTATTGAACTAGGTCTTCCCATCAGCATCTACCATCCACAGTTCCATGGTTTTCCAACACTCTGTTCAATTTTTAAAATTAGAATCTATCAGTGGGAGAAAGCACAGCCTTTGTGATTCAAGCACTTCCCTTCATCTCTGTCTGCGAGCACTGATCATTAAGGAGCGAGAAGTTCAATATGTGACTTTAGTGTATATGTGGCAGGGTTACTTGAAATATAAGCAATAGCAGTTTTCCACATAATTCTGTTTCTAGTACTTAGACACCAGTTCTACAAATGTGGTTCCAGGATTTACTAGTGAACTCAAATTTAGAGAAAGGTTAACACCATGAAGCAATATTGAAAAATGGCAGTCTCTTAATGACATCTGATTAATAATGCCTAGTGTGAATGATTTTGAGGCTTTATAACTGTTTTTTTGCTCTGAGAGATTATATAAATTGTTTCTCACTGCTGTTAACAAAATGCCTGACACAAGCAACTTAGTAATGGAAGTATTTATTTTAACATGTTTGGGGCTCTGTCCATCATGACAGCAGGAATAAAATATGACAGCTGACTATATTGCATTTACAAACCGGAAGCCAAGAGAGATGAATTCTGGGTCTCAGATTCCTTTATCCCTTCTACTCTGTCTGGATCTCCTAGTTCATGAAATGGTATAACTTAAAAACATAATAATTTATGCATTTAATTAACCTACAAACACTAATTTAAGCATGATAACATTATCTGTTTCCATTCTAGCTACCAAATAATTGATACAAAGACCTATTGATTTTATTAATAAGTTTAAAACACGCTGACTGGACAGATATTCATCTATTCTAACCTTCTAAGCTATCTACTTTCCAGCCACAGGCCCTGTGTTACTTGAAGTCTGAGTCTTGCACTGGTTTGCTCTACTCTATGTGTGTCCTAATAGTGCATCTCTTGATGATCTGCTCATTACTACTCCTCCTGTACTGTCTCCATGTAATCTCTCTCCTAGTGAGTTTTATGTCCTACTTTTTCTATCTGGGACTGCTGGGTGGGGTAAGAAGTCCAGTCTTCTTACCTTTTCTGCCAAATCATAAGCTGATTGACTAATCAGAAATGATGAAAAACATTCTTTATATAACATTGAGACCTAAACCAGAGATTCTTGACCATTCCACCTTCCAGACAGTAGACAGATGTCTGGGCATAGAAATCAGCATCTGAATACATAGTGTACAAGACCAATCCCCAACATTAACCTAGTCTAGAAACTACCACACAGACACTGCAATATGTTTGTCTGTTCAGTGGTTCAAAGTCTTCTCATAATGAAAATCAATATCAACTATCACAAAAGATCTCAGAAATGTATTAATACTAGAAACTTAGACATATTTGTCATTAAACAGCTGGATAGTTTTTACTTTTTTAACAAAAGATTGATATCACTTAAGAATATGACCCATTTAACCTCTCTCTGTCTCTGTATCTCTGTCTCTCTCTGTCTGTCTCTCCATCTCTCTTTTTCTCTCTTTCTCTCTTTCCATCTCTGTCTCTTTATCTCTGTCTCTGTTTCTCTCTCTCTCTCTCTCTCTCTCTCTCTCTCTCTCTCTCTCTCTCTCTCTCTCTCTCTCTGTTTCTCTCCTTCCCTTTTTTTTTTGCTCAGATCTTCCATAAGGTGTTTATACCATAGTAGAAAGCAATACCTTTGAAATGAAGGAAACTTGCAAGTAATTACTAGACCTTGCATACAAGGGTATAAATTAAATATAATCTAATAATAGAGTTTACTATTGATTACATATCACATATGTGACTACATTTTTCCTAAGTCTTTTAAGAATGTTTTAAAAACTACAAATCATGCTGTTCTTCTGTCATATTATCTATATATGTTATTAATTTTATCTGGTCCTTACAAAGACAAAATAGTTGTTTCAAGGTTTTAGCACATACTAGAATAGGATTTTTAGTGAAGCCAGAAGTGAAATGGTTCTTTTTGTTTACAACAACAACAACAACAACAACAAAACAAACAAGATATTACCCATTGCAATGTCAACAAAGACATGGAGCTGTAATAGGCAAGCCTGTAATGCCCCAATCCCCATTCACTTGATGATACCAAGAAAAGTGGGAATGGTTGAGGAGGAAAAATAATGTATGAGTGACAATTCCCATCATTATAGAATATGTATCAGAGGATGGTCTTATTGGGAGTCACTGGGCAGAGAGCCCCTCGGTCCTGTGGAGTCTTTATGACCCAGGGTAGGGGAATGCTAGAGCACTGAGGCAGAAGTTGGTGGGCTGTGGGGGAGCACCCTCATATAGTCAGTTACGAGGGGAAAGGGATAGGCAATTGTGGAGGGAAAACTGAGAAGGGGGATAACATTTGAAATGTCAATAAATAAAATAACCAATAAAAATGGATAACTTAGAAAAATAAAGTAGCTGAACCCAAACAAGCCTTATTTTCTTTTCATTTTCATCAGGATAAAATGGACATTTAAACGGTCATCTCTATTAAGTCAAAGAAGTAATGATCAAAAAAACGGTTTAAGAATAGTTTTCTTTCATGCTTCTAATGAAGTGCAAAGGCTGAGGCTCCTGGTTTCCTGTAAGTCAAGTCAGCATTGGAATTAAAGATAACTAAAACTTACAGTGGGCTTGGAAGGTGAGTCCTCTGGGATTCCGCAGGCCCATCACTAGTGTCAGGAAGGTAATGGATGATACCTGCCAAGCAGGATACCAAGTGGGTGGCTTGACCTGGTTCATCTTTGCAGAGTAGGAGCTACCCTTAATATCCAGCTGGAGGCTGTACATTCACAGCAGCACTAGAAAGTTTTCACCAAGAAGCTCTGATCAGAAGAAAGTGCTGTTTTACAGGCTGAATACTGTTATTTGCCTTATGATTATATTGGAAAACATGGGTCTTATACTTTCTGGAGGACAGAAAAGTCTAATGGTTACTAGAAGGAGACTAGGATTTCAGTGTGTTTTATATACCTAATATCTCTTTATCACCACAGCTACTCAGCATAAAAATAATTATAGTGTTAGCCTATATATATATATATATATATATATATATATATATATATATATTTTTTAAGTTGAGGAAATAAAAACTTAAAATGGCTGTTTCCTGCATATGGTCACCTGCTGGGAAACAATAAAACAAGGATGACATTTAGGTTATTAGTTTTGAACTGAGACTTTTAAATGTTTTCATTTAAAATTGGTTCTTTTGATTCGGTGTAATATTATTCTATAGAACTATGAAGTTTCAGTAGATAGAGAAATGAAGAGATTTAAACAGTAAAAACCGGTGCACAGAGATTCAAAGACAACAATGTGGAATTGTCGAGATTTGTCTTTTAATACATGTCTATTAAATGTATTCAGTTTGTGTTTGTGTGCGTGTGTGCGCGCGCGCGTGCGTGTGTGTATGTGTGTGTGTGTGTGTGTGTGTGTGTGTGTGTGTGTGTAGATCTGGTGAGAATTTGAAAACAATGTTTTTCTTCTATTTCAGGTGGGTCCTGGGGATCAAACTCAGTTTAGGAGATCTAGAAACAACTATTTATTAAGCCATCTTGCTCTCCCTACTCAAACAATTCTTGTATATTAATATATTAGTGCTTCTCAATCTTCTGTCATTTGAACATCTGAGTTATAATTGAATTATTCAGTCCTTCTAATTCTTTGCCTAAAATAGCTTTGATTCATGTAGGGAACCATCCTTTAATGTATGTGTTTGACTTTATGGAACAAAACTATAAAAATTGTTCTTTATTTCTATTCTAAATTACTATTGTGATGTATGAAGGCAACACTGACTCAGCAGGCAACCTTTGGAAGAGGTAAATAATTATTTTGATTTTTTATTAAGTATCCTGTTCATTTCCCTTCTCTCTCTTTCAGTCTTTTCTTCTACCCTCCCCTCTTGCCACCTTCCATTATCTTTCAGGATCCATGCTAAGCATGCTGTAGCTTTATTAAGCCTCCCACCATCTTCACAGGCTTTTGTCAGATTCTCCCTCCAATATTTGGTTCCAAATTAGGTCACCACCTCCTCATGTCCCTTCATAGCCTCCGGTTTCCTGAAAAAAAAAAAAAAAAAAAAAAAAAAAACTAAAAAAAAAAAAAAAAAAAAAAGAACTGTGAAGAGGAACAAAACAAGAGCAGAATGCCAAAGATAGGGAAAATCACATTATGTTCCAAATTTGTTGTCAATACTTGTCAAGTCTGAACACCCATAAGTTTCCCTGTAATCTCAATTTATAACCATAGTGTTTGTCCATCTATTTCAGTGAGAAAGCAGAATGGCTGTCTCTTGTTTAAGTTAACCTGCTGTGAAGGGATGAAACCAGTGGGAATATTTGGATAATCACTTTTGAGCTGAAATGTTTTAAATACTTTCATCTCAATTTGATTTTTTAAAAGTTGTTTCTTGGTAAATTTCTCTGTGAAGTTTTGCCGCAGCTGTGAAGTTTTACAATTTCTGTGAGAGCTGACCAAAATGCCACAAAAAGAGCCACAGCCTGATTGCATGGGCTGGTGTCTGGACAGCTTATTGAAAACCCCTACATATGTCAAACTTTTAAATTCTGAAGACACCTATAAAGGTGTCTGGCCTTACAAAAGAAAATTCATTTCTGAATGTAGAATAAGGTATCTTTCTTATTCATATGCATTAAAGTAGGGTACTTCTCATCCACACATTAACCAAGAACTTAGATTATGTATCCTATAAAGTTCTTTGTTAAAGCATAATTCATGATCTTAGATTGACTGTTTGGAAATCAATGTCTCCGACTCATTGCCTCATGTCAAAACCAACCACAGGAGAAAGTTGAGGAAGAAGTTGAATTTTAACTATTTTTATCTTAGAAGTAAATGAAAACAATGCAAGCAGGAAATGTGATTTTTTTTCCCTTAGGTCTGAAAATAAAAAAACTGGTAAACTGGAATAACTGTGGCTTTTGGAATGAGGAGAATTTCAATTAACACTTGGTCACTTCAAAGCTGTGGGAAGTACCATTACCTAGACCCAATTCTTTTACTTAAAATGGGGCTAAGAGTTTCTAAGGGATTCAAGAAGAATTGAGTGTATAGGGGTCCAGTGAGCACTTGGGCATGTGGAAGAAATGTAGTACACATGTTCTTACCTTTCTTTCCCCATCCCCATCCCACACACACAAAAAAAGCATCTAAAATCCACACCCCTAACATCCACCCTTAAAGAAAACTCTTTAATATTTTAACTTTTCTTCCACATATTTTCCATCCTCAAGTATCAATCCATATGAAGCAATTTCCTTTTTCTTGGAAAAATATCAGATCTAGAAAATCTGGTAGTGATAAGCACAGTACAGTCAACCAAAGTGACATAGTATTTCCACTGGAAGATAAGAACTATTAAATTGACAGAAGCCAGCAGTGTGCGTCTTTTCCCTTTGCATGCACTATCCACTTGAGGTTTTTCATCATTGCCTTTTTGTCTCCATGTCCTCATCTTTCTGTTACCTTCTATCACCTGGCCTGGATTACATAGTTCAGTATGGTCTCCTTTTATGTTTACTCTCAGCATCTTAGTAACTGAGATATTTTTTTGTCATTCTTCTATTATGGCTCAGAATTTCATCAAAAATGTATCTCATGGAAGATGAGGATAGTTGAAAATGGGAAATGAACAAAGAATGATTATTTTTTATGCAGCTAATTTGGGTTTGTGATTTCATTTTACTCTCTTTTCTATTAATTTCATTCATGTCATGGTTCATTTTCTCAGCCACATGGCCAGTAAAATTTTTTTTTTCCAAATTGGATATTTAATTTATTTACATTTCAAATGTTATCCCCCTTCCCACCCCCCCTTACCTTAATTCTATGAGGGTGCTACCCAAAACCTACCCACTCCCACCTAGCATTCCACTACTGCGAGGCATCGAGCCTTCATAGGACCAAAGGTCTCCCCTACCATTGATGTCAGATAAGGCCCCTTCAGCTCCTTGGGTCCTTCCTCAAACTCGACCATTGAGGTCCCTGTGCTAAGTCTGATAGTTGGCTGCAAGCAATGGCATTTGTATTAGTCAGAATCTGGTACAGCCTCTCAGTAGACAGCTGTATCAGGCTCCTGTCAGAAAGCATTTCTTGGTATCCACAATAGTGTCTTCATTTGGTACCTGCATGTGGGATGGATCCCCAGGTGGGGCAGTCTCTGGAAGGCCTTTCCTTCAGTCTCTCCTCCACTCTTTGTCCCTGTATTTCCTTTACAGAGGAGTCATTCTAGGTTAAAATTTTGGAGATGTGTGGGTGGCCCCATCATCCCTGTACCATCCCTCAACTTGGGGGCCATACCCAGCCTCTGGATATGGTCTCAATAGGTTCTTCCTCCCTTTTGTATGGTATTTCAGCTAATATCATCCCCGTGGGGTCCTGGGAGCTCACTAAGCAGGCTTCCCACAATTGGGGTATTAAATGCACACATCCTCACACCCTGCTTGTTTTTATGTTGATGGTATGGATCAAAATTTTATCCTTATGCCTGCAAGGACATACAAGCAATTTACCAATGGATCTATCTTCCTAGTCCCTAATTCTTCTGATTTAACTGCTGAAATGTGTAGGCTATATTAGGAGTTAAAGAATTCTAGAGAAGTTTATACATTACTATAATTTGAAACCATACTTAGTGTCCTGATGTTGCTACTCCACTCTTTCTCAGCCCTATTATTATACTGACTCTAATTACAGCTATTATCTCCTCTGTCACCTTTACCATTCCTTATTTTTTTTCTTTTCTTTATATTAAGAAAAAATAATTTAATCTTTAGACTTTATTTGCATAAAATCTGTATTATTTTGAGTTGTGAACCTCACCTGCAGTTCATACACTAATTCTAAACTTCATTAGTGAGATTTCATTTAATCCATTTAATTCTTTACAAAGATTTTTGTAAAGGGAAACTGAAATAACCTATGCTGTTGTATTTGTCTTACAAGGTCATGCTTGGGCAAGGGAATATAAAATTTTGTATTATTAAAATATATAGGCAGCTATCATTTCATCCTATTTCCATAGTTAATGTTGTTCTAAGAGTTTTTGTTAATGAGAATAATTGTATTTAGTTTATTTCATTTTTATTCTTTTAAAAAGTTAAAACATATATTTGGGTGCATGTGTGGTATACATGTGTGTATATATGTGTATGTGTGTGTGTGTATGTGTGCGTTATATTTGTGTGTTTACGTATGTACAGGTATGCCTGTGTGCACATGGAAGTAAGAAGTCACATTTACTTGATAATTTTTTCACTCTATACTCATCTTACTTTTTGAGAGAAGGTCGAATTTATTACACTGGCAAGTAGGCTAGGTTGTGGGACACTGAGCCCCAGGCATGGTCTGACTGTATTCACCTTTTCAAGACTAATATTAAAGTTTATATCATCTCATGGCAAGCTTTTTTATAGGAGTACTGGTCTTCAAATTTGAGTCCCTGTGCTTGTAGAAGAAGCTCTATTATTTTTTTCATCTGTTAATAAATAATTTTGCCCAGCCTCCAATTTCCTCTTTATTTTAGAAATTTTTATTATATAAAGTTAATAAAACCACACAAGAAAATGATTAAAATAAATATGTGACCTTCCATTAATGCCAATATCTCTCAATAACCTTCACCACCTTTATCTTACTCTTCCTCTTTGTCTTAATTAAAGAAAGATTGTGATGGTGATTGCAGGCTACCAATGGAAAGCTTAGCTTTTGGAGAACCACTGAGAAATAGGAAAAGTCAGATTTTTCCTTTATCCATGCATGCATAATATAATCAAAATCCCCTTTCACTTTAGAATCCACATTTGAGAAGTGTGATATTGATGGCCATATTGCATAAGCCAGTCTCACTGGTTGCATTCTAAGAAGCATCCTAAATGATGGTAGAAAATGATGGATGATTGACAGTTTCCTTTTTTTTCCTAACAAAGCTTTTATTTGACATTAATTCTCCAACTGTTCTCTTGGTGGCTCCATTTTGAATGTAGTGTTCAAATAGCAACTAGTCAATAGTTACTTTACATCAAGAATGCTCATAAAATTTTCTCACATAGCATGTACTGAGATAAGGAATTTCTTTTGATCATAATCAAATTCCATGTGCAAATTGCTTTCATCACAGTTTTTTGGCAGTCATGTAGCAAGCCACAGACAATCAGCATTTTGTTGCAGGTTCAGTCATGCATGATTCTCATATCTTGTCCTTATATACAGAACCAAAATATTCTGTTATTTCTGCTTCATTAATTCTGGAGCAGCTACATATTACCTGCCCCAATGCATGCCCATTATTGTCCAGAAAGAAAGCATTTAATTTTACTTAATCAGACCCCAAGCAGACCTACTGAAGAATGGCAATGGGAAAACGATGAATCTCTGACATGGAAACACTCTAATCTTATGAGATCATAAGAAACACTCTCATCTTATGAGACCATAAGAATCAATTCTGTTTTTCTTGTTCATGAGTCTCTTGATTATGAGAGTGAAAGTTACACATTGAACATTAAAATAAATTACATAGCATTGGTGTTTTCTAAGAAGACACAAATTAAGGCTACACATAACAAATTGAGGAAGGATAAACTGCTTTGTATTTATGCCATGAAGGAGTCAGAGCCTTTTCTGGATACACAAAGTATCCCTTTCCTTTTCAGAAAAAACATAGTGATGTAATCTAGATTATAAAGTCATAATTAGGTGGTGTTTGACTTAATATCCAAAACATGTTCATGGGATTTTAATATGTATACCAAGAAAATGAAGAAGTATGGGGGGTCCTACCTATTACTATGAGGCATACACTTAAAATAATCATGACAATGGAAAGTTTTAGCTAATGTAAATACAGAAATTTAGCCAGGCATTCTATCATGCCAACCGCAAAAAAAAAAAAAAAAAAAAAAAAAAAAAAAAAAAAATCACCACCTTACATGACAGATGTGCCTCCCTGGTGATTTCTTCCTGGGCATACACCACATTTGTTTCTAGAATGTGTTTTAAGATTTTTTTAAATCAAAGCTAGGACTATGCTAGTCTTGTGGGGGAAAAAGTTTCAATATCACCCAATTTTAATATATAAAAGACATTATCTTCCTGCAAATTTTAAAAGCCTCATTGAATGTCTCCCCAGCTCCAGTTTCACTGATTTCCTGTAATTTTGACTGACATGACAGAATTCAGTATGCATGGCAATCTTCCACGTTCTCTCCATGTATTATATCATTTAATTCTCACAGCATATGTATTTGCAGATGCATACACTGAGCCTTAGAAAGTGTGATAATTTTATAATATTGTAATAACTGACAGAATAAAGATTATACCCCAGACATGCTTTCTGTTTGTTTGAGGGTTTTACTGTGTGATTACCCCAATGTTTTTATCATATCAGGTTACTCATATGTTTCCATAAGACAGGAAAATGTCATATATTCAGTTGTCTGATATATATACACACACACACATATATATATACAATTCATATATTTCTTCATATGTACCAATAACAAATATGATATATATATCATATTTGAAATATGATATATATATGTATATATATATATATATATACATATATATATATCATATAACCATATATTATATATAATGGTTATTTTACTATGTGGTTTAATAATCATAATATTTTCCTTATAATCTCAAAGAAAAAACATTATTACATACCTGTTTCACATACATGCTATCTACTAAAGGGTATATATTTTTGCCTGAATGTCGTGACCCGAGCAAAATGTTGAGGCCTGGGCTGCCCTGCGTTTGGCGCCAAAAAAATGTTGAGAACCACACTAGTCCCTGTTTGGGTGCCAAAAATGTTGAGGCCCAAGCTGGAGCTTCACTTTGGGTGGCCTAAAATGTTGAGGCCCTCTCCACTCTGCGCTTGGCGGCCACTGTATCCTAGCCCAAGCTGCCACTCTAGTCTGCGGGTCAGGGTTCAGCAAGAGAGAGAGTGAGGACGGACTCAAAGAATGGAGACCAGACAGAGTGTGATTCAATCCCGTTTATTCTTCAGTCTCTCTTCCTAGTCTAAGTCCCAAGTCTTGAATTTCTAGTCCCTAGTGCCTAGTTCCTAGTTGTACTCCTGTTGTTCTCTTCCGAGTGTCTAATGTCTGCTCCTATTCCTAGTGTCTGAATCTCTGTTACTCCAAATTATTCTGTCTAGAGCCATTCTACCTAATGTCAAGTAATTTGTTGCTTTCTCTGTCTGCCTCTAGCCTTTTATATGTCTCACTTCTAAGCCATGACTTCAGGTCACGCCTTTAATCATACCCTTAGGTCTTGTCTCTAAATCTGATCTCTATCACACTCTTAAGTCACACACCTTTAATCTCACACACCTTTAATCTCACACACCCAAGGAAAGTCCTGGGTATCTAAAGCAAGATGGTATCAGAGTGTGCTCAGCTGTTGTAGGCTATTAGAATACAAGTCTCATGTCAGGGTGTATGATTCAAGATGGCTGCAAAGCTGATAGCCGCTTTCTGCTAAAAGTTGGCTCCCAACACCTGAATATAAAATAATGTGTCTTTATGAAGGCACATTGTCCACTGAAATTATAAAAGATGTGATATTTATAGTAATATGAAATAAAAATTCAAATATAAGCAGAAAATATAGGCAGGGATATTATTACAGGCAAATAGCAGTTTTAGTTATTATACTAGCAATGAATGCTACCCTGGTTGTTCAAAACACTCATAATATGTCTTTCTTTTTGCTTAATAATTAAATGTATGCAGAACCACCATCCTTAGCTGTATATGAACAAAAATACATCTGAAAGTATTCAAAACCAAAATCTTTAATATTATTTAACCAAATAATATAAAATTGTTGAGTTTGTTATTTTGTACTATGATTAAACTAACGGTTAAAGCATCTCCTTATATCATTCATTATTTGACAAGTAGTTTCTGTCAGCTTTTGTACAGACATGTATTTATAAAGAAAAATAGCCCCATGGATAGAAGTTTGGTCATGATATAATACATGACTGTTTTAGCATAAAAATAGATGAACCTAAAATAGAAGTGTAAAAAGAGACTGCTAAAATGGCATTTCTGTTTCGTTGATACAAACCACCTGGAGGCTGACTTAATTTACATGGATTTTTTCATATTTTGCCTACATTTGGACAACAACAATTTGTTCAAATTGGGACCCTTTATTGGAAATCTGAAAGTTGATGAAATGAGAGATTTCAGGTTGCATATCCAAAGGTGGTCATTGCATGGACTTTATTATTGTGTCCTCTGAAAAACAACCCTACAAGATTGATATTAGTGTTCAAAACATTTACAGAGAAAGAGTTTAAAAGTTAATGAGCAGTGAAACTTCTGGTGGTTATCAACATATGAATGAGTAGAAACTCTGAATGAAATGTAGTCTCTCAATTAGTTGAATTAAAGACATAGGTACAAAATTGTATTGGCTAGTCCTTCTGGTCTGGGCCCAAACTCTGAGCAGATCCCAGGTGGCAGCTCTGTCCCCAATCTCAGAGAACCCAGAGGAAGTGGACCTCCCTGGAGCTGTAACCTGGGTAGTATCTTAGGTAAGAAGACAGCAACACCTGCCCCAAACAGGGAGTAACTGGGACCCACAAGGATCCAGGAAGTATCTTCTGGCCCTTCCTGTCTGCACCTGAACACTGAGCGGATTTTGGGCCCCAGCTCTAACCCCAGTAGGAACACCCACCCCACACCGTTCTAATACAACTAAGATAATAGGAAAGACAGGCTCCAGTCAGAGACAGGGCAGTTAGCACTAAGAAGATCCAGATGGCAAAAGGCAAGCACAAGAACATAAGCATCAGCAACCCAGAGCACTTGGCATCATTAGAACCTAGTTCTCTCACACAAGAAAGTCCTGAATTCCCCATATCACTAGGAAAGCAAGATTTCGATTTAAAATCTCTTCTAATGATGATGATAGAGGACTTTAAGCAGGACATAAATAACACTCTCAAAGAATTTGAGAACACATGTAAACAGGTAGAAGCCCTTAAAGAGGAAACACAAAAATCCCTTAAAGAATTACAGGAGAACACAACCAAACACATGAAGGAATTGAACAAAACCATCCAGGACATAAAAATGGAAGTAGAAAGTAGAAACAATAAAGAAATCACAAAGGGGACTACCCTGGAGATAGAAAACCTAGGAAAGAAATCAGGAGTCAGACACAAGCATCACCAACAGAATACAAGAGATAGAAGAATTTCAGGTGCAGAAAATATTGACACAACTATCAAAGAAGACACAAAATGCAAAAAAGTTCCTAACACAAAGTATCCAGGAAATCCAGGATACAATGAGGAGACCAAACCTAAGGATAATAGGTATAGATGAGAGTAAAGATTCCCAAATTAAAGGGCCAATAAATATCTTTAACAAAATTATCCAAGAAAATTTCCCTAATCTAAAGAACAAGATGCCCATAAACATACAAGAAGCTTATAGAATGCCAAATAGATTAGACCAGAAAAGAAATACCTCCCATCACATAATAATCAAAACACCAAGTGCACAAAACAAAGAAAGAATTTTAAATGCAATAAGGGAAAAAGGCCAAGTAACATATAAAGGCAGACCTATCAGAATTACACCAGACTTCTCACCAGATACTATAAAAGCTAGAAGATGCTGGGCAGATGTCATATAGACCCTATGAGAACACAAATGGCAGCCCAGGCTACTATACCCAGCTATAGATGGAGAAACTAAGATATTCCACAACAAAACCAAATTTACACAATATCTTTCCACAAACCCAGCATTACAAAGGATAATAGCAGGAAAGCTCCAATACAAGGAGGGAAATTATGCCCTAGAAAGAGCAAGAAAGTAATCCTCTTCCAACAAATCCAAAAGAAGATAGCCACACAAAGATAATTTCACCTCTAATAACAAAAATAACAGGAAGCAAGAAAATCAATAAAGGTTTAAGCTGGATGTGCTATGGCCAACTTTGAGATTTGTTTATAAAACATAATGTGAAATTCTATATCAAAACACAAAGTAAAATGGTATGAAAACTTTCTAAGAATGAGATAGCGTAAATCTGTCTAAAATACAAATGAAACCAAAGATGTGGATGGAATAAAGGGGGAAAAAAATCAGGAGGTCAGAAACATTGGGTAATCAACTGGGGACAACTAATGAATGTGGATTATTAGGTTTTCCTCTCTGGGCTTCTCTTCAGAGTCTCTTTGTGGAAAGTCTTCCATGTAGAAAAGATAATTCCTTCTTCTGCTTAGAGTATTATATTTTACTAATATATAAATACAATCTCTGTATTTTTACCAGTAGCATTTTATTTTATCATGGAATAGAGAACCACACTGTCTAATTTTTAATATGGTCATCTCTTTACTTGTCATTTGTTATCTCTTCTAACAAATCACAAACTTCCTGAAATCATGAACCTAATTTAGCAATGTATCCCACTGTGTTGCCTTATGATCAAATAACTGCCCAAATGTTTGGTAAATAAAAAACAAGTATTGAGAACATGAGAGACTTTAAAAGGTTAGTCTAGTCTAGTGCCTGGTATGAATAGATTTAATAGTTAACTTTAGAATCAAATGTAATCCTCAAACTACCAAGTTAGTTTTCTGCCTACAAAAAATGATACTTTTGCACTCCTTGTAGAGATGCCTATACAATTACACAGAAATTCTTGAACTAGACTGGCAGTGTTGGCCTCTTCTTTGTTCTCTTACACAATCAAAAGAGCAATTTACTTGCAAATTAGAAAAAAAGACATCTCTTTATTTAAAATTTAAAATTGTACCACAAACCCTTCTTGTAAGGAGAAATACATGAAACAGTCCATCAGAATAGCAAATACAGTGCTTTTATAATGAAATATTGTAGCTGTGATCAAGTAACAATCAAAAGTTTATAGCAGACACATGTGGGAGAAGTTTAAACAGGATCAAACTGTCATTCTTAAGTCTAAGACACAGTGGACAGCTTTGAATGGTCATTACTCAACTCTACAGTTGGAAACGCAGGTCTTCATTTGGCCTTCTTTCATCGAACAATCTATTCCACCTTTATAATGCCATTTTCAAATTTTGCTTCTAAGTGTATTCTGCAGTGTCTCCTTGGAAGCTTGCAAAATAAGAGTTATAATGTTCAATTAGTCACATTAAACACCAAGGAGATATTGCATGCATACAATTAATTGTATCATACTTCGCCTAATGTCTCTTTCTATTCTTTAATAAAGGATTCTGTGAAATGGCCCAATCAACCAACATCATTCTAAAATTGTTAAAGGTAGTAACCTGTAACAACCTCCTACAACTTGTCCTACTTTACATCTTCATGCAATGGGAATTGTCTCATTTTATACTACACTTAGTAACGGACTAGATGCTTTAAGATAACAGCTGAATCAATGTCATTTTAAAAACTCAATATGAAGGCATGCAAAGACCTTTGGTTGGAACTTCCATTGTGCCTACACAGTTCCTTTTGAGATGGAAGAAATTCACACATTTTTTAAAAAATGAAGAAACTGGCCAAGCAGACTGAAAAGTCACTCAAACTGATGCCACACAGCATAAGAAGGTCAAAGGTATCATACTTGAACATGTTGTTCAAACTCCAATGTAGCACCATACACTCCCAGATTCACATAGATTACTGAGCTGAGAGTTAAACTTTTCCAAGCAAGAAATCAATGAAGGAAAAAAGACACCTTGATTACTCCAGGTTCAGAAAAACTCTTAAGTTCACCAGAAAAGGTGAAAAGAAGTTTATAAGAAATGTGGGCTTTTTATTTATTCATATTTTAATTAGTCTATTAGCATGTAGAGGTAATGCACTTAAATGGGACCTTGGCAGGAAGAAAGCATATTTTAAACAATAAGAAACCAGAGGAAACATTGAACATAGCTATTATTTTTGGCAGGAATCTTTTCTTACATCCCTTTTTTTTCTTTTTGTTTCTCTTCTCTGGTAACAAAAGGGGGGAAAAGTTTAAATGAGAGAAGATTGCATAGAGTTGAGGATTAACATATTTAATTTACATAATGTCAGTGTGTTAAAGACTATGTAGGTGCAGCACTATAAAATATTCCTAGTTAAAAAGCAGCTCAAAATAGGAACTTCTTTTATTTTGTACTTTTCTTCAAGTTCATTGTGTGGCTAATTTAAAAAAGAACACCGTTTTCTCAGCGAAGTCAGCACAAGATATGCGCAGAAGTATATAATTATTTAGGAAGAACTGTAGTTAGTTCTCCTTCTGACTAGCTCTCCAGATGATGTAATGGAGACATTATGATGATACAACTTGATCCTCCTAGCCCATCACAATGGTGACATCCTCACAAACACAAACCAGCAGATCTTTTTCCCTTTAACAATAGAAAGCCACTGATTCTGGAAAACTTTATGAATGTCTGTTTAGAGTAGGATCAGAACAGCAGGCTGTATAGTACCTCTCCCTCCTGGATGCCAGTAATGCTTGACAGCAGCTTTCACATAGAAAGAGCTTTTGAAGAGGGGACAAGTGCATTCTTCTCTACCCAGTATGCTCAGTTGAAGGTTTGTAATGGACCAGTGTTCGAAAAGTGTAAATTCATAAGTACAACAACTCACAAAGCAATTACTCTTTTTTAAAATTAAAACTTATCTTCCTTTCTTCCTTTTCTCAGAAGTCTTCAGCTTGAGGGTTTTTTTGGTTTTGTTGTTTTTTTTTTTGTTGTTGTTTTTTGTTTTGTTTTTTGTTTTTTGTTTTTTTGTAATCAGTGTATGTTCCCTGCACAGATTGACCCATTCCTTTCAATGTTTTGATCCATATATATCATGCTCTTTGAGCTTATTTTCCCACCCTTACTTCTTGCTGTCTGTCCTTCTTGTTTGAGTTTACTCTCAATGGTCCTGTTTAAGAATAACTGAGAATAACGAACACTGATGACCCAGAGTTAAGATAACTGGGGCACAATGTATACAATTATAGTTATTAGAGGGTCCATAGCAAATAATGTGATTGGACAGTATAGCAAGAAAAAGTGAGTCCTATTCTGGCATTTCATTTCTTTTCACCTATACTATAATATTTAGGATGATAAAAATATCATTGTGTTCCTTCTGGGCATATTTTTTCTGTTCATGATGATTCTTTGAGGAATTCTGGGATGATGGTTGTTATCATTTCAATGTGAATTTCTCCTCCCAGGCTCAGGGGTTTGAACTTGGTCAGTGCTGTTTGAAGGAGCTAGGACCCTGAAACCTGTATGAAAATACCTCATTGGCTGACATAGGGCACTAGAGATGAGCCTTGAGAGTTCCAACTCATTTCTAGACCCATGGTTCAGCTTCTTTGCCGTAATGAACATGATGAATACACCATATCTACTCATTACACTTTCCACAAAAAAACTAATTCCATCTTCTGAAACAAGGAGCCAAAATAAACCATCTCTCTCAAGTTTCTTCTCCCATAGCAACCAAGTAAATACTACAGCAGTCACAGAGGAAATGTGCAAACTAGGATGTCCAGGTTCATGTCGATTGTTTTCCTTTCAGATTCAAGTCTACAGGTAAGCAATAGTTTATCAATCATCCCAATTAACCACACATTCTCTACTTGAATAGGACTTCTGTTCCCATTCACTGATGCTTGTGACTGGTTAAAGAAGTACCCAGATACTCTGGCTAAAAAGGCCTTCATCTCATCATCTTATCTGATCATACCTTAAATGGCTACCAATAAGATATTGTATCCTGCATATGTTTGTTTGTTTATTTACTTATTCATATTGAAGATAATATAACATGTTGTGGAAAATGTGCTATATATAGTTATTTTTTAAAACACGGGTGATAAATATAATGACCATTTAGCAAATTTTTGAGAAAACTCAGATGAAATGAAAAGTAGCAAAGTGTCTTATTGTCCCTCAATGTACTTCAATTACAGCAGTTTGAATGCAACTTATACAAAAGACTTCCCAACTCATACTTGATACCACTATTCCAAAGGAAACACTTGTGTTCAGGTCCAGAAAATTAATTGTCATCAGATTTTTGTATTAGAGAAAAATTTAGAATAAATGTTTCTATGGATTATATAATGTGTAGTTTATTTGTGTCATTAAATGGCTTCATAAAAGAAAGAAACACCAGTCGATGTTTGTGGTTTGTCGTTCAACAAAGCAGACCCTTACATATCTGGTTCTGGTCATTTACCTGCAACTCTTGTATTTATTCCAACTTTTGTATACAATCAAAGGTTAGCACCTACTTAATTTCTTGTCTGGAGTCTTTTTTAGACTTTCTTCTTTACTGGGGAATCTCACGTGACTCATTTTTCAAAGCAACTTTACCTGACTCCTCCTTTGTACAAATCTAGTCAATTGTCTTTAAATTCTGTATTTCCAAAACATCTTTATATTATCCCCACCCATCATCCTACTGTAGGCTCATTCTTATGTGCATGTTTCTTTTTCTTCCTTAGAAGAGGATTGGCCATAAGGGACAGAAATCCCATATTTATTTCTTCTTTATCTATAGAGAATAAAATGTGCTTTTTACTAACTACACGGACAGAGAATTGATTATATGGTATTCGTTTAAACTCTCTCCATTACATTTCTCCACATATTGTCTCTATTATTTAAAAGAGAAAGCCAAGCACAGCTCACTCAACCTTAGCTTTGCTTTGATCTACTAATGTCCATTTACATTTATGCTATTGTTAAACAGTTGAGGTTTGATCTTTTCAGGTGTAGTGTAATGATAAGTACTGGCCCCAAGGCCAGGCTGCAAGTACTATGTGACCTTGCTTCTTGATTTAAAACTATTGGTTAAATTAAGGTGATGACAGCCAATGGCTGGGCAGAAGAGAAGTGGGTGGGGTTTGGGTTTCCCAGGCATTTGGTCTGAGGAGACCAGAAGAAGAGAGGAAGGTGTAGAGAGGAGAAGAATCCATAGGGTAAGTATCTTAAAATCATGGCCACTACAGCTGGCCAAATGTAGTTTAGAGCAGCCTAGATGGAACATAGTCAGTAATACCATGGGGTTATTGGTAGAAAAGTAGATTCTAATAACATAAAGGGTAGATATCTGCCCAGCTGGAGTGCTGATAAAGGCTTATTGTAAATTAAAGGCAGTGTGTCTCTTATCTGTTAATTTATTAAACAAAGTCAGGGTAGAAGCCCCTGATTGGGATTAAATATTTTCTAGAACATTAACCAGTTTTTCTCCCTCTAGCTTGGTAAGTGGCTACTGAATATTCATCATTTTTACTGTTAACTTATTTGTTTATTCACTTTACATTCCTAACCCAGAACTCCCTTCCTACTCTTCTCCCAGGCCCCATCTTTAACAACCAAAATATGTATTGTCTTGTGTTATTAAGTTGTATACAACTGGTGGATGAATGTTTTGCAGGATATTTACCACAGCTTTATAAAAGTTGGAAACTATTTTTAGAAGATTTCTATTCATTAAAGATTTCGTTCATTGTTGTTTTCCACAGGTACATCTAGGGAAAGGAATTTGTTTATTCATCAATGGAAAATATGTTTTAAACACTGACTATAAAATAATAACGTAGCTAATGCAAGTCATATATATTAAGCTGTTTTAAGAAGTTCACACATATAAACTCTTTGAATCATCAAGATGATGCCAACAGACAATTTTAATTTCTCAACTGTAGAACTCAGAAAATGAAGTGATGCTGGGAGAAATAGTTCAGGCATTTTTTTGCTTGTAGTTCTCCAGCACAGTACCAGCAATAGAATAGTGTCTTTTTTTAATCCCATAGCTCTTATATGTCAGTGTGATGATTATTAGTGTGTCCAATTCTACCCTGTCTCCTAAATTTTGTTGAGCTGTTATGTGAACATTTCTCTAACCATGGCCTACATATAATTTTTTTCTGACTATTACTTTTTACTTTCTGACCCCATGATTTCTATAACCATGTCCATTAGAACAGAAAAGCAAGAAAGTACCGTATTTACTTCAAAAATCAGGTTTATGTTCTTTCCAATTATCTAAATGCTGGCATTTCTATCCTTTCCTATACTCAATAACTTCAGAGAATCCTATGGTCACTGCATTTACCTCATTTACTTACAAACTATGAGTTGCTGGTGTCATCTTATTTTTTTCAATAATATTAATTTCAAGAGATATACCATATCATTCTCACCCTCATGGTCATTATCATCATCATCATCATCATCATCATCATCACTTATGAAGACACAATCTCAGTATGTAGCCCAAGCTACCCTGGAAATTGATAAACAGACGGACTCTAACTTCAAACTCATCATTATCCACCCACTTCTGCCTCGTGATTTCTGGGACTAAAGTAATATTACATTAAAACATTAATATATTACTTCTACAGTTATGAAATCTGTGTTCTACAAGAAAAACAAAATGTAAAATATACCTGTCTGTCAGAATACAATATACAGAGGAGAAAACAAAAGTCTAGGACCTGGTGACCAAAATTGTCCCTTGGGCAGCATGAGAGCATTTTCCCTGTTGTATTTTAATTCACTTGATTGAAAGAATAAAATGAAATGAAGAATTCACAATTATCTCATTAATGAGTAAGGTATATGGAGTGAAGAATAGATTTCGTAGAAGTTACGGAATTAAGAAGATTATAGTGATACCCTCATTTAAAAATTAGAACATTATGCTGTAAATTAATTTCTGTAACACAGTTGGTGTGTATACTTACTAAATATTCATGTATATATAAGCAAGTGATGTTTCTTAAAGTTGAAGTCTTCAGACAAAGACAAATATATTCTCACAAAGCAAAACTTGCTTAAAACACATGTCAGATGTGTTTGAAATTTCTCACAAGAAATAAACAAACTGCAGGTTGGTTTGTATTCCTTCTTCACGTTCTGTGGAAAGAGCATGTCCATTGTCATAAATGGGGGCATTGAGTGTATGTACGATCTGGATGAACGCATTAATCCCTATATACCAAATGTTGACTTTGAGCTTCTCTCTATACTTGTATTTGTCGTTCATGTATCGAATGTTGTATAAAGGAACTTAAATTGTTCAAATTAAATGTGGGGAATGCTGAGGCTCCAGCAATAAATTCAATTGACCATAGTTCAAGCTAAGATACCAGAATTTATCTTAATCATGAATGTGCAGCTTAGTTAGTAAGTAGTAAGAAGAATCAATTTAAAACTATCCAAATGTAATGAATATCCCCCATGATTCCTAATCCCTACCATGTGCTTCTATTCAGAATGGAGAGCCAAAAGGAAATGCCTATCCTGGATTTGAATTACCATTATGAGGTGACAGAAGAATGTTGTCGGAATTTCCTCCATAACTTTTTTTCCCCCATTCCCCAATACATGTGTTGGGTTTTTTATATCTTTCTATGTCTTCTTTGTCAGGAATCAGTTTCCTAACAAATATTACACTGTTAGAGTTTTCTTGGTTGCACTCCTTTATTCTGGCCTGAACCAGTGACTGTTCTCCTTCAACAGCATTATCTTGGTTTTTGAGTGCTTACTTTATTTGGCAATTATAGTCCTAGTAGTGAGGCAATGGGTTCTAAGGTAATTTAACATCAGAATAATACATTACTGGCAACAGTAGTAAAAACAGCATATTGCATATTTTTTTAAAAAATGGGAATCTTCCCTCAGCTTAACCAGTTTGCTGCTTTCACTATACATGTGTTTATGAAAAGTTGGAGCTTTAACAACTAGAGAAAGAATATTTTGTTTATGCATTGTTTTCGATAGGCACAAACAGTTATACATTTTTATGAGGTAAAATATTGGGTACTTAGGCAAGCATATTGCACATGTTCTTATTAGCAATTAATATATGTGCAATATTAAACTTTTATTAGCTTTTATACTGAAAACATATGCAATTCTTTAGCTTTTTTTAGTTTGGTATCTAAGAGATCATTTGGTTTATCTATATAAAAATGATGGGCAGGCTATAGCAAATTGTGAGGTGTTATTTATCTGTCTCTTGATAGACATCAGCATTCCATTCCTGGACTGCTAGAGCAGGTGGAAGCAGGCCATCCTGTACCCATTGGTGTTATAAATGTAGGACAGGTACAGGACATTAGAATTTTGTTATGGTTAAGTCAGGACTCTTTACCCCGGGTTGCAGCTCTTTTATAGATTCCAGACATGAGGACAAACCACATTTTCTTAGTCCATGCCAGAAGGTCATACCCTACTTAGGTGTGCTCATGTAGTCCAGATTTCTTAGCATTCAACAATTTCCAGTGTTAATTGACCTGGATGTGGGAGTTGGGATTATTGACTGTGAATACTCAAACACTAAAACATTTCTGTTGAACAAGGGCTATACTTTATCTTCTCTGATTTTCTCCAGATTTTAATCTTTCTTCAGTTGTAGCTTTTTACCAAGTCTTACTATTTTTCTAATGGATTCTAACTCTATTCTTCATCCCTCTTCCTTACCATTGTGAGTTCACAATGTGTATTCATAAAGGCTGGTACCAGCATGAATAGACTCTACTGGTCTGTAGATAGTGGCCAAGGCAGCAAGAAGAGCCAAACAAATCCCAACAAGAGACAGATTACATCATCACCTAACATCCTCACTTATGTACAGGTCAATGTACATTATGAATGTTTTAAAATATAAGTAAAAAGAGTTTAGTAGTGGTTTTTCACAAATAATAACAGGATAAATCTGTCCTATGTTTCAGATAGAATGAGTCACTCTCTATTGTGTCACAGCTGTTTTGAAATACATAGAGCATTACAGAAGAGTGGAGTGACTTTACCTTACTATATAGTGTGTGGCCATAATGTATTCCTCCATTCTAACTGAAACAGTTTAATGCTTGAACATCATTGTATCCTTCTCCAACTCTTCCTTTTTAACCCACAGATTTTCTCATGAACATTTGTCTATTATTAAATATATAATTGTAGTAGGTGCTTTTAGAACCAGAGTAAATTTAGGAAGATTTTTCTAATGATTGATACTATTATTTGTAAATTATTTAAGACACCAGCTTATATTTTACTTTGCTGTATTGTTAATGTCATCACACTTTAGGGAATAACATCACCCTTAAAATACTACATATTTATCTCTAACAATTTTATATTTTATTATGCCATACTGATGTATCTTGCAATTATTTTCCAATTTCACTACTAAGTAGAAACTGTTTTCAATGTATGTGTGTGTAGATTTATGATAATATTTTTATTCTATGATCTGCAATGGAGGTTCCCAGGTTCTACAGAATTCTTTGTTTTATTTTCAATTATGAAATGGTTTGAATACAGTAAAACATTGGGAAGCCCAGCAACCTGTGAATTTTTCAGGCCAAATTTTATTTTGCTCCATGTCTTGAGCAGTAGAACCTAACCAAGGTGATAGTGGTTTAGGGATTGCTAATAGATGAGAATGTGGCTTGAAGATTTGGTAGTCTTTCCTAGGGAAAACATAGGATATACTTTTGATTTTGGAGCAAATGTCCTTTTATTTACTTGTACATAACTACTCTCCCTTTAAGAGACTGCTCTTGGTCTGATTAGGGACCTCATAAAATGTGATTCTTCAATATCAATCTCCATGTTAACAGACCACATAAGTTTCTCTTCTTGGGAACAAATCCACCAAGTCATAAACTTGAGGGCTTATGTCAAAAGACAGTGTTTTATACACTGTTTTATGTTTATGTATTGTTACTTACCTTAATAATATAGAATTTATCAATATGGTACATGAATAATTGCCCCAAAGATTTGTAGTCCCCTCTTCTGCTATCTTGACTTCTCTCTCTTAGCAAAGTACTTTGAGGCTAATGGGGATAATTCCCATGATAATTTGACAAAAGGATGTGTTATGCTTGGTTAATAGATGGTTCTATCCTATATATGGGTACTACATAAAGAATGGAGCACATCACTTATACAAGTAAATCCTCCTAGTGAATAGAATTTATACAGTACACTTGGGTATGATCTAGTTTTGAGAATGTAAATGATCATAATTGTTCTTCATATTGACTCATGGGTTGTTGCTAATGATGTTGCTGATTGGTCAGGAGTTTCAAAAAATCATTGAAAAATTAGTGAGAAATTTTTGTAAGACACATGGAGTCAGACTTCTCAGAATGGGACAAAATGGAGTAATCTATCTTAAGGAAACTTTCACTTAAACAGGATGTTAGCATAGGAAGATTGTAATAACAAAATTGATAGTGTTAACTCCTTTTGTGAATTCAAATATCTTTCATCATTTATAATTATTCCTGTACTATGAGTTCATTATTAAAATGACCATGGCAACAAACACAAATAATTTTGACTCATCAAAATTTTACTGATGATGGTCACTGTTGAGAATTTATACTGATAGCAGCAGAGAGAAATTTTGAGATCTAAATATGGCATCATTCTAAATCAATCAATCAATAATGTATAGTCATGTTTATTATATCAGTCTTCCTTCATCCTGGAATGTAAAATATTTTGTCCTTATTGGAATAGACAATCATGGTGAATGTAGTTTTGCCTTCTCTTCATAGGGTGGTACTTTCCAATTTGCAATTAATAGACTCACAGGTACTTTCACAAGCATCCTGACTGTTTATTAAGCATCTGCCCAAGCAATTTACATTACATAAAATACATTGTGGCAAAGGGTTCATTGTACTAATCGAGTTTCCTACCATCCTGAGACAAATATATTAAATGAAGAATGAGATACCTGCTAAAGACTTGTCATTTGATATTTAAGTTTTTCAAAGGAACATCGAGTTTGACAGATACTTGTAGCTACCCGTTCCGACCCACAGAAAGGAGCGACACAACACGGGATTCTTCCCAACGCAGTTTACTCAGGAACGATTTTACAATATCTCTCTGGAAGCCCCAGATCCCAGTTCCACTTTCCCTTTTATCCCCATGCCTGGTCACTCAGAGCCTGCCATGTGGGCACACACCATTGGCACATGTCAGATGGCCTGATTCTGCGTGGCAGTGAGTCTGTACAGTAGTTTTGCGGACGTGGCTCTGACCGGGTGTGTGAGGAAGTCAGGCGCCATTCATAAAATTTGGCAGGTGCCATTCATAAGCTTTGGTGGGTGCCATTCATAAGCTTAGGTGCCACTTTAGCTGGCCGCCACACCCGCTCCCCACAGACACTGAAGTATAGGAACATGATAAGATCATGAGAAATTTTATCCTACTAGATGGTTTAGGCAACTGAGGAATTATTGTTTGAAAGGAAAACAGACAGATGGTAAGAAATGGGAGAATTGGTCTTAATTGGAAACAAAGGATGACTTGAGATTTTGTCCTGTTTTTTTGCTTCTTACCCTCTGTGTTTCTAGAATTAACCAGTCTTTTTTCACCACACATTCACAGTTAAGCGACTCTGCCTTGCTTCAGGCAAAAACTTCTGTATCTGCTAAAGTTGAGCTGAGCTCATGGAAACTATTAGGTTTTATTATTTTGTCACAATGACCGAAACTAACCTGACAATGCAATCCCATGTCAAGCCAAGTTATATGATTTGGCTCAGTGTTATACAGTCTAGGAATTAGTTAAGAGGGGACTCTTTTTCTTATAGTAATCACTAATGAATCAAGAACTCAAAGAGTGGAAGTAAGGTTGCTCACAAATAACTTCCTCATTATTGACCTACTCAAAACTATTCCACTTCCTGCCCCTGAAAACATAAGCTTTGCTTACCTAGAGTTGCAGAGATCAGATCACTTCCTATGTTCTGGGTGCCTACTGCCTCTAAGCCATTATGTACAGAGAGTAATTGTGGTGTCAGCTGGAAAGAATGATACAGGTTATGGTGGAGAGATTTGATTGCTACTTTAGAATAGAAGTAAGGAACTGGAAGACAATATTAGAGTTCCTATTTGTACATCAATCATCATGATTTAGGTCAATGAGTAAGTGCCACGATAATGTTCACATATCACTCTTAATGGCTCTGAAAAAGGATGATAAACTTGGTAAGGCTTCCACAATCAGAACCATAGACAGTTGAGATACTTAATGAAGACAAAAGAAATATAAAATAGATAATAGAAGAGGGTAGTGGAAAATTTCATAAGTGTTATGGTAATATCTAATTGTCATTGTGATACAAAATGTAATTAACAAAGAGTCTCAGTGAGGAATATTTCATATCAGTTTAGAGACTGTGTATGTCTCTGGGGGATTGTCTTAACTGTTAATGTGAATTGATGAGGGTAGATTTAGAACACTGTGGGCAGAACCATTTTTTAAACAGGGATCTAACATTGTCAAAGAGACAATTGTATATAGAGAGAATTAAACATTAATGGGTTTTCATTCTTCTGGTTTTCGCTTTCCCATAATGACAGAAACTAGAAATAATAAAATATTTTCTTTTCAATTTAATTTTGTCAAGATTGTTGTCACATAGCAGAAAAAAATTAAGGAACATATAGGTAAAATATAATTTTTACCAAAAATTTCTGATATTTTGTAGGTAATTTTATGTATGTATGTATTTTCATATAAAAGAAGCAAATGCTTTGTCTTTGTTACATTGAATGTCTTATTTCACATGAAATATTCCAGACTTACATTAATATATCAACATATATTTATTGATTTTATAAATTTTACATTCCCTTTTTAAGTTATGAGATATTAAATATAAATCCCACATCATTTAGTAATATTGTCTTCTGTTCTTAAGGTCTAGAGAGACAACTCACTGGGTAAACGTGCTTGCAGAGTAAGCTTTCAGATCTATTTGGGAATTTATCACTCACACAGAAATCTGAGAGTGGCTAGGAACAGTGTCTATCTCTGTGATCGTGGGCAGAAACAACAAACATCATTTTCTAGCCAGCTCACATATATATGCATATACTTTACACCATTGCAGCAGTCATATTTATGTGTATGTATGTGTATATATAAATATATACACATACATATGTATATATATATACATATGTATATGGATGGATGGATGGATATATACACACATATGTGCACATGCACATATGCATACACATGTGTATATATATATATATATATATATATATATATATATATATATATGTGTGTGTGTGTGTGTGTGTGTGTACCAAAATTGGAGAAATAAAACTTAAAATGTTAAAAACAGAATGTTACCCTTTCATTTGGGGAAGGAATTGGTTTATTTTTTATCATTCACAGACCAACTCTTTTATAATCTTATTATAATTGAATTATAATCTTATTAAAACTGAATTATAATTTTATTATTATATCTTTATTATTGTCTTTATTCAGAGATTTTAAAACATGGCTTAATAATATCTATTTATATATATTTCTATTGGTTTTCCATGTCTCTCTTTTTTTCTTCCCCTTCTCCTTCGCACTTACCCTTACAATTAGGCACAATTTCAGGCCTACTACTGGCCCATTATTTTTTCAAGTATTTTGAGTTGTAAAACAAAAATTGGTTTTCTTGGTTTTCTATTCTCTAAATACCAGAAAATGTGCTCCCTTTATCTTTAATAACCATAATGGCCTTGACTAATTTTTTATATATTTACATGTACGTATCTCTTACCTGTCTTTCTTTCTGTGTGATCACTTTTGTTCCTAGTTTTATTTCTTTTCATGAGAAAATTGGCTAAAACACTTTGGAATTCCAGAAAGTGAATCTGAGTCTCTAGTTTTACCATTGGATAAATTAAGATCTATATTAATATAATTAATAATACAGATGTTAATAACAGTTAATATAAATTAAGATATATATTTTATGGTATTTTAATCATTACAATCTGAACAAACATCAGTACTCAACACATAAGTAAACAATGTGATGTACAGATCTTATTGGATACCACATAGCTCCAAATGAATGATTTTAAAATGAAAAAAAAAATTAGAGGCATTCTTGTCGTGTCATTAGTATAACTTCATGATAAGAAGCATATCATAAAGATTTGTTCACATAAAATCTATATCTCAAGTAGTAATATTATCATTCTAGCATAATTTCATTAAACTGTAAGTCAGATTATTATGTTTTATTAATATTTAATTTAGGTTAATTTAGTAAAATAAAGGCTACAGTATAAAATATTGTAAAAATATAAATCAGATTTAAGGCAGTTTAATCTCTTGATTAGTAAATGAACCATAAAATCATAGTATTATAAATCAGAAATGCTAAATGTACACTCCCTATCATGTCCTATTTTAATTAACTTCAAAGGTAATAATTATTTTTTGTTATAAAATGATTACTATATTATTAGCTTTGTTTAATTATTGAATGACTCCTTTTTACTTATTTGCAATTTGTTCAAAAAAGATTAAAGTGTATACAACTTTATTATGTCACGTAATTGGATGAATCAGTCAAGGTACTTGAGCTACATAATGTTGCCAATATATCTTTTTGCTAATCCTTATTGGAACATATTTCTATACAAATTTCTAGGTAAGAAACTAACCTTCCTTGAGTAATGAGAACTATAAAGTATACCCTGACTTTCTGTCTTTAGTGAAGAACAGTAAATGCTGAATAATAAACCTTCTTTCAGAAAACAATCAAACAAGCAAAGAAGGCTTAATATAGCCACACTAATTGCTCACACATTATCTTGAATAAAAAAAAAAAGAAATTTATTTTTAAGATTTACTTTTGGTTTACATTTATATGAATATATATGGATATGTGCACATAAGAGCCCCAGGAATTCCAAATAAGTTATTCAAAAACCCTGGACCTAAAGTTACAGGTTGTCTTGAACCACCCAACATGGGTTCTAGAGCTCTAACTTGGGTCCAGTAGAATAGCAGGCACTTATCTTTTGAATCATCCCTCCAACTCCATAAATGTCACTCAGGAGTCTTCCTATGGCAGCTGATGAAGTGGATGCAAATTCCACAGCCAAACATAAGAAATCTCCATTGGGTTCGTCCCCTTAGAGCTTGAGGAACCCTACAGAGGAGGTGGAGAAAGAATTGTAGGGCCAAGAGATTAAATAAAAGACTTCAGTAGAACCTGGCTAACAGAATTAACTAAGTAGGGCTCATAGAGGCTCACAGAGGATAAAGGGGCAAACAGTGCCTCCATGGGGCTGCACTAGGTCCTCTGAAAGTATGTTGTAGGTATTAGATTGATGTTTTTGTGGTGTTTCTAACACTGGTAGTAGGGATGTGTCTGACTCATTCATCTGCATTTGCGAACCTTTTTCTCTTACTGGGTTGCCTCCCCAAACCCTGATATGAGGGTTGGTGCCTAATCTTATTGTAATTTGTTAAGCTTGCTCATTTTTTTTAAGGGAAACATACATAGGTGGAGAAAAAGGAAGGTTGGGGGTAATTGGAGTGGAGGGAGGAGGAGAAACTGGTTGTGCTGTCTTATATGAGAGAAGAACTTTTTAAAAAGTGTTAGCTTCAGTGTTCTCATGTAAAAATTTAATCTATAAATACTTAAACCTAAATGACAAAGTCAATATAAACTATCAAGTATCATTAAGCCAAAATAGGACTCAATATATGTGAGCCTTTATTTTCATACTTCTGAATATTGAGCTGAAGAAAAACCAAGAAACAGATATTTTGAAAATATTGACATAGTGGAATAGAGATGAATGAGTGGTCTGCTTTTACTTTCTTACACATTCATTTACCTATCAGCTTTCTTAACTGAATATGTGCTAAGGTTTTCAATAGTGGGGATGACTGTAGTTGTACCAAATTTGCCATATAACTACAAATTGGATCAAACATTTTGCACATTTTGTTATAACTCATCTTGGACATATCACATAGGATTACATTTAATAGAAGTTTTAGGCTTTCTTTTAATTCCTCTTTTGTTTTTTAGTTTCCAAATAGTACTAGAATAGATGTCTTATTTGTGCTTTTCTAAGAATGTAGTAACTTTTAGAATATTTTGTAGAGAGATATTTAGCAATTTCCTCTAAAGTCATACTCAAATGGAAGCTGTTATTACTGTAATTGTTATCCGACTTTAGATTACAAACCAATGTCAATATGAACAGGAAGACACCATTTAATAGCTGCTGATCAGAATAAGACACCTTAATGTTAAGTATTTCATTTATAAAAGGACACAGGGAAGCTTCTAAATAATGGCTTGTTAATGCATTAATTATATAAATTATATACTTGGGAAAATATGGACATCAACAATGAATTGTGTGATCCCAGTGACCACACTCTTTTATAAAGATCATAATGAATTCTACACTTTCAAATTAATTTACTGTTTTTCTGGCAACTTAGTTTCTGGATTGCATAGGATGGAAAGATGAGGTCATTCTCAAAGAAAAGTAGATAGGCTAAGATTTATGTCAGCTGAGACACAATAAAATCTATGTATTGAAAACACACCTGTGAAAAATTTAGAGCTGTAATTAGAAACATCACATGCATGATTCTTTATTTCAGAGTAGAAAGTCTGTCTGGTTTCTCCCATATAAATAATCCCAGAAGCATCTACACCAGACTGCTGCTGGAAAAAAAAAGAGATGAGGGCAACAAATATTTACTACTTCTTATTTTAGTTTACTGCAAGCATAGAAAAATGTAGCCTACATAAACATTTATTATTTCCCTACAATAAGATTTCATTTTAAATGCTCACTTACAGATATATACAAACGTTATACTTAGAAACAATTGAAAATTAGCTGGTCAAGTAGTTTGTGATCTGCATCATTATGACTTCAGTGATCCATAAAGCCATTTTTCTCTGGGAAAATTTACAGATTTTAGATACATATTATTAAACAAAAACATTATTTTTAACATTAAAAGGCACAATGAATAAGCGTATTTTCTTTATTTTGTCTTTAAAAATGAATACAAAAATTTTGTTACAGTGGTTGAAACTTTCTATATATATATGAAAACACAAATATTTATATCTATATCATATATAGCTATCTATTATGTCATATGTCTTTATGTGTGTATCCACTAATCTCCATACATATGAATACCATATTTATATACACTATTTATATGTTTAATTAACTTATATATTACAAATATGACATATGTCACACACATACATACATATAGATATACATATACACATATATGTGTATATATACATATATATAATATCATGTTTGTGGGTGTAGTTTCATACTGGTACTGGTGTTTTTGTTAGAGAATGGCTGCTGTGGGGAGCATTGTCAACTCATGTGTCTTAATGGCTTCCTCATATATATGCATGTATATATATATATGCATACTTTTAGCTATTGAATTTTTAGTAAATATAAAATAATACATTACCTTTGAGACTTACATGGCATCATTAGTTTTATTTTGTCCTTGTCTCTAGTTCCTTCTCTTTCTGTATTTACTTCCCTTTCTCCTCCTCAATTACATCCTCCATCCCCATTTTCTCATTCCCATTTTCTATCACTTGGTTCTTCCTATTTCTCTGGCTACCTCCCCCCACCCCCTCAACCCCATGGTTCCTTTTTATATTCTTGTTTTCTTCAAAATAATATAAACTTCCTTCAACAGGTAATAAGTGTTGAAAATGTGGTACATATATAGGACAGAATACTTTTCAGATGTAAGTGTAAATGAAATTATGAGATTTACGGGTAAATAAATGGACCTAGAAAAGATTGTGTTTGAGTGAGGTAAGCCACACCCAGCAGGACAACTGCTACATTTTCTTTCTCATCTTCAGCTCTTGTTCAAAATCTTCAAATGAGAGGAAATGACTGGAATAATCTATACTTATTTAATATTGTGTCTCAACCATGTATTTAAACACATAGTTCTTTATGTCCTTTAAACATATAGTAACTCAAGAGATTGCTGTTAATTGTAGGTACTCATGAAAATCCAGGTGACTGATGTAATAGGGTGTAACACTTTTGAGTTACTAATGAGTTTAATTTAGTTAATTTCTGTTCCTATGGGATTTTTAAGCATGATTTAATGAATGAAATAATGAGGCATTAATTGTGTCATTTGAGAATATGCATATTTACATTTTAACCCCTACATGTTGCTAGACTACTGCCCAATACGCTGGTAGCAATTTACTTTGTTTTTGAATGCCTTCCCTTGTAGGGCTTCAATTCTATGAATAATTCTGGGTTGATCTAATTGCTTATTGTCTCCCCACACCTACATCAACTACAGAGTCAAATTCATTATCGTGGATTTGTTATTGTTCCTCCAATGCAGGTACTCATCAAGCATAGTCACTCAGCACTAATAAATTATCAATGTGTGCACCTCTACATTATGCCATTTATTCTAATATTTTCTTTTTGTTTCCCTGGATACGATTTCTAGTTATTCCTCAGTGGTATTAATTTGCTTCACATCCTTTCTTTGATTCATCAATATTTGTCTAACTTGATGTTTTATTTGAAATTTCTTGCTTTCTCTGCATGTATCAAAGCCCCTTGCTAAGTGAACAAAGCAAACAAGTTCTCTCATAATTATTTATGCTATTCTTATGACATTCTTATTATTTCCAAACATTTAAGAAGATACCTCCTTTTCTTCAGTTAGACATAAAATGCTAGCTAGAACATAGAAGGGCTTATAAAAGCCTGAATTTATCAGTTTAGTGTTAAACAGTGATCACTGAAGGAAGAATGAAACTTTAGAATGTATTTCATATACATAAGCAAATGAAAATACAGAAATATGAATCTTATATTTTTAATTGGGAATTTTCTTTATTTATATTTCAAATGTTATCCCCTTTCCCAGTTACCCCTCTGAAACACTCTATCTCATCCACCCTCCCCCTGCTTCTATGAGGGTGTCCCCCTACCCACACACCCACTCCCGCCTCTCTGCCCTCGAATTCCACTACACTGAGGCATCAAGCTTTCACAGGACCAAGGGCCTCCCCTCCCATTGATGCCTACAAGGCCATCCTCTGCTACATATGTGGGTGGAACCATGGGTCCCTTCATGTGCACTCCTTGGTTGGTGTCTTAGTCTCTGGGAGCTCTGGGGAGGGTGTCTGGTTGGCTGATATTATTGTTATCTCATTCATCTCTCTCCCTATTCAAATATTCAACAACCACATATATATATATATATATATATATATATATATATATATATATATATATGTATATATTGTGCTCCATGTAGATAGGGAATATATATGTATATATATATATATATTCCCTATCTACATGGAGCACAATAATCTATACAATTGTTTTCCTGCTAAATGTATCTTCTGTCTGTCTGTCTGTCTGTCTCTTTTGTCTCTTATTCGATCTCTCTATTTATCTTTCTAGTTCTCTCTTTGAGAGTGTGTGTGTGTGTGTGTGTGCGCGCGCGCGCATGTGCGCGTGTGTCTGTTTCTGTATGCAAGCACCCAAATGCTAGTGTTTTTCTGTCTTGGATCATGAAATTGACTCACTTAGTTGAAGTCATGAGCTGATTCAAGGCTAATTTTCTTCTCCAGTCTGTACAATAATTGTATCTCCTTCTCCCTGGAGCAAAACTCAAGTACTATTTCCTTGGACTATTGTTTCTATGTTATATTCATTAACAAAATCTGATTGATTGATTGATTGATTGATTGATTGATCAATATATTTCAGGAGTGGTACTCACACCAGTTTTACAGTTGTAAACAACTTGAATATATTATTTCTACTTGTGACACGTTTGGGGGGGAGGACTTTAATTCAAATGATGTAATCTATTTCTCTTCATCTGCTTTTTGTAATACCCACCCTCCACAAATAGCCACATGGCAATGAAAAACAATTTCAGTATGTGGAAAACTTATTGCAGTGGTCCAATGTCATTGTATTCCTTCATGTTACATAAAGAAAAGCCTATATACTTTTAGAATCACTTCTACTTTTACAGAAAAGTGTAAAAGATACCATTAAAATATTACCTTAAAAGTCAAATCCTAAACAATCCTTTGACTTTTTGGTTAATTCATTCAATGCACATTACCTAATCTTTCATTAGGTTCAAACCAATACTAGGACCACATGATTCATCTTGATTCCTTATGCTTCACCTGAACACACAACCAGAATAAAATCAACCATCATGTGAGTGACACTGTTTCACCTTAGGACTAGCATCATTTACTTTTCTTTCCATAGTACATTAATACTTACTCTCCCACTCATCTTTACATTGTGCAAAGCAAGAAAGCTTGTTGGTTTCATTTTCTTCATCAAATCTCATAGCATGTTTGCAATTAATATTTGTAAAGTTCGTAAATGAATAAAATATGAATCGAAGCCATAGAAGGAGATGAATAGAAAGAATCTTTGATTTTAACAAACTTATAAAGCACTAACAGTTCTTAATCCATAAGTTAATATTTAATAAAAAATATTTATTATGATTATTTGGTATGAATACCCTGCCTGTATATATGTCTGCACGTTACAGCTATTTCAGTGCCAGTGGGGGCCAGAAGATTGCAAAATCATTGTGAGCAAACTCATATTTGTTCCTTTTATTGCCTGTAGAATAGCAACATTTTTTTCTTTGTACCTTTAAGGAATATTTTTTTAAAAAAGATACAATGGTTCCCAAAGAAAAGCAGATAGTCATAACTTTAAAACAGAGGCGTATACGGCCTTGAATGGGGGACAGGAAACTGAGTTCTAGTGTTAGTTTTTCACCAGTAGATTACAGAACTGTTCTGGTTAATCCATTCACATTAGGGTTACATGTTCAATGCTTTTATAACCTTGATTTTATTGATTTATTGAAATTAAACAAGAGACAGTTTCTAATTTTGAAACTTTAAAAATATGTGGCCTTCTAGAACTGAGATTCACTCACTACTATTGGAAATAATATGTAGTAATAAAATCATTAAAGCATTAAACAATTCTGTAAGAACACTTTTTCATGTTATCATTTAAAAGAATCTGGCATTCATATGCATGTCATTGATTAAGTTTCTAACGGTGACAGGAAGGAAGTTCAGGAGTGCTGGAGATTTTAGGGAGTCACTCTCAGCATTATCATGATGATTTCATTTCCCCTTCTCATTATCATCACTGTCAAAATAATAGGTGCAATTTGTGTTACGTTCTCATTACATGCTCAAATATGGTATTAGGATTTCAATGCGTAAATTCTCAAAGAATTAGAGACTGCTGTACTACACTGACCTTTTCAATATTCCATAGACAAGGATTTCAGGAAATCACTTTTGAGAATGTGTTAATACCCTCCTCCCATCCTTTGTCAGCCATCAAATTTGCCCACCTTAACTAGGGAAGGAAACAATAGAAATGTTCATACAGACAGCTGTAATTAGAACAGGTCCTTCTAACTGTGAATGTGCACATATATGTGTAAAATTACACATGTGCCCAACAGCACATGAAAATCATATAGTATTGAATGCATGTGACAACTTCAGAGCTTTGTAGCATTACTTATAGAAGGTTATAGCCCATATCAAAAATATCAAGTTTTCTACACTGTCAATTTTGGGCACTCTCCCCATACTGTCATGGAAAATCAAAGTTCAAATATTTGCAATTATTGAATGAAATATAATTTATGCACTTGCTAGCAAACTCTCCTAATTATGCATTGAAAATTAGAAGTTGAGTTGATACTAACGAGAGGAGTGTATTTAGGTTAAATAACTTTAAAAAATCCTTTAGTTTCACTTTTATTCAAAGACAAATGACAAAAATAATCCAACACAAAATCTTAACAACTTTAAGCAATTTGGCACTGCATCCTTAATTAAAACATTTAACTGAATTGAACTTTTTCTCCAACTTTACTATTGTGCACATAACTATTTTACAGACACCTAATGCAGACTTCCAAATTTTAATATAGATTTTAAAGACTATAATTTCTTGTATCATCTTTATGGATTTTGATGGCTTAATTGCTATGTTATGGCTGTACATATCAGAAAGCATGGAAAAAGTGTTAATTACTTTGTACTTTGCTTAGTTATGAGTTCATGCAAAATATAACATTCTCTCTGGAAGGAAATAATATCCATGTTTATTATGTTACATAAAAGTTAAAGAATGACTTAAAGTAATTAACACATAATATAAGTTAAAAAACATTTGTAAGCTACTTAAAATAAATTTTGATTCCCAAATTCTACAAAATAGTAATTTAAATCAGAATAAATCAGTGATGGATCTAGGGAGAATAGGACCGTGTGTGTGTGTGTGTGTGTGTGTGTGTGTGTGTGTGTGTGATATGTTTAAAATTAAAGGTTATGTGTAAAGAGTTGAAGAAAAATAATGGAAACATATAAATTAAGTGGGATTTATCATAAATTCATATTTTGCAGCCACACCTTCAAACATATCACTTCATCAGATCCTTGTTCTAGGTTCAAAAGTAGAAAATTTTCCCTAATAATCTTTATTGAAAAAGATTCTAGAAACTGAGAATATACTATTATCTGATAATGGTGTCACACACTCTTTAACTCAGCTACAGTTCTAATTAAAAATAACCTGTGTTGTTAATTGAAATGCACCACACAATTAAGATATATTTTACAATTCATTGAGTAATGCAGGGGCTGATTTTATTATCGAGTCTATCAATAGGCTAAAGATGAAGAAAATAGTTTCATTATTGTGTATATATAGAAATGGAGAATCAGACTGAAGGTATGGATTTTAATATGATATATTAAATGGGGAAAGTTACTCCAAGTTATTTGAGCCAAGATAAAAATATTTATAGTCTCATTATAATGTAAAAATACTCTTTAAAATCTTCAGATAGACATTCTCTTATTAGCGGATTATATCATTAAAAAGCCATTATAATTTTAAAATAAAATAAGTTGGAAATAGACTTAATTTTGTTATGCTGCCAATCACCTTATGTTAGGAATTGACAGTTGTGTAACCTCAGGGTTTTGATGCTTCCCGTTGCTTCACAGCCTAACTTAGCCACTATTCCACGGCATAGCATAACCTGGAAAAATTTCAGATTTCAGAATTTAGAGTCTAGCTTCTATTCTGTGTTTGATTTTTTGCATTGTAATAGAGTTAAAATAGCCATGCCAAGTACAATTATCCATGGGCTACATATGCTGAGAAGGTAGAGAACACTGACTACCTACTAGGCAAGACTATTTTTTAACCAAAATTTCTGTTTTCTGTAGTTCAAGCTCCCGTCTTGCCCTTCCCAATGATTTTACCTTCTATTCAGATACTAATATGCCAAATTTTAATAGTATACATTTTAATTATTCTATGCTATTACCCACCGTGATTGTTTTCAATGAACAGTAAAAACCCCAAGGCATGGGAGTTATTTTCTTTATAAAGAAATAACTTCTTTTAGGTATTTAAATGCCAAAGTAAGTCAATCAAACTATAATTGACTCTAATTGGGACTCCCACAAGCTCTTCATATTTTACAGAAACTATCTGAAGTTAAAAAGAGGTGAAAAATTCAACTATAACTTTAAGTTTTCTAATATTTCTAAGAAAATAACTCAAAGCATTAGCCACAATAACCAGAGATAGCTCCCTTTTGAAATTTTACCTGATTGATTCTCACGTTTTTATTGTTAAACTGATTTTCTTACAAAATCATGTATAGGGATTACTTCTGTTATGTTTAGGTATCTAAGTGATTTAAAAATCAAATTTCAGGCTGAGCATGAAACTTAGTTCATAATTGTTTCATTAGAATACCCTAAGCCATGGGTACATCCTCCTTACTGAATAATTTTCTGTGTACTAGGTAGATCTGATTCTTCCTTTCAACAGTATGTTCCATGATTCAAACTCAAAGTAAATTTACAAATACCTTGGCAATATAGCTAGACTTTTCTTAGAATAGCTTATAATTTAAAATAGCCCATTTATTCTAACCTACATTCTGTCACATGCCTCCTTACCTTTGTTCAAGCTTCATTTCTTTTGTGGGAATACAAAGTAGTACAAAGAAAACTGTAATTTGTACTTTTATTCATGTGTACTAATTATAGTCTCAGAGGCTTCACTTTCTTGTTCTTTCTGAACTCTGGTTGGCTGGTTCAACTCAGCTGTTCTGGCTCAAAGCTGATTGATTCCATCTGGTTTCCATTGGCTTCTCACAGGATTGTTCTATTTAGTCTCAAACTTAACTCTGGAAATTTGTTTAAATCTTTTGACTCCTTCTTATTCTTTGGCTTCAACCGTGTCTGTTGATTTGCACTGAATGGTACAAATTCACAAAAAGAACTCATCTTCACTGCACTGCATTCACTGCACTGACTCCCAACTGACTGAACTCAAGTAGAACTGACTGACTGAACTGCCTTCACTCTGACTGAGCATTTCTTTAATAGCTTTACTCCTGAGAGTTGGGCATATCTTATCTCTGACTCATTCTTTCAAGCCCTTCTCTGATTCATCACTTTGCCCCTCAGAGAAGTCTTTCAGAGAAGTCTTGGAAAATGTAAACATTTCATGTTTAATTATAAAATACTGAAATATTGACAAATACATACCAAGAAAAGAGTCAATAACTTATGACTATAAAGCTATACAAATTAAATGAATATTATTTGGATGAACTCCTAGTTATCAACAAGAAAATGGTATCTTATGCTATAAAATAAAAAGATATTTTTGCTGAAGAATATTCATGTATGGAAATACTAAATGTAGAAATATCACTAGTAAAAGGAGGAAGAACTGTCCTCTAATTTCAAGTAAAAAGTGAGATGTTAATACTTAGGTTGACTGGTTATCTAATACCTCTGGAGGTAGTTTTGTTATGTGTACTTTGAAGGGACTCTGGAATTCAACACTGAGTGCTAAAATATTTCTTGTACCTCAGCCTAGATCATCTTCCAGGACTGTGAACAAGAACATACCTGGCTCTAATTCTGAGATATGCTGTTCCATAAAGTAAAAAAAAAAAAAAAAAATCAAACCAACAATCAAAACAAAGCAGAAAACAAACAAAACACAATGCAAATATGTCTCAGCACTATGTTAAAATCAAAATAAGTAGAAACTATTGAGACTATCTTACAAACGCTGCTCTGCTCTTAAGTTTATTCAAATATTGTCTTAAACCTGAGGTTCATGCTTCTTGGAAAAGAGAGCCAAATCACTTCTGAGTGCTCAATTGTAAATATCCCTTTGCATAAGCACATTAATGATCAAATATTAGGTTACCCTTTTGTGACATTTTCTGAGCTTTAATTTTTATTTAATTGAAAGTATGTTAGAACTGCTGTAACATTTAGAAACATGGCTCTGGGAAGGACATACTATGTCTTCTTAAGTACATATTTATCCACCAGCCTAACATTGTAAGACAACTGAGCCATCTGTTAAGAAAATTGCATAGATTTGATTTAAATTGATAAAGTTCTACTTTCTATTTATCATTCATCAACATAGGTGATAATTAACAAGAGATTAAGTCAATATAGATTTTCAATTTAAAATATGTACCACAGAATGAAATTTATCTATTTATATGCCTATATTTTCTCTTTAGTCACAAATATAAGAATTATCATTCAAAAATATAAAAGTAATAATTTTTGCAAACCTCTAAAACCTGTGTTCTTTCACACCAACCTATGAATAATCATGGAAATAATACAGAATTATTTGACAGTCCTCTATTCCTAAAGATAAGAATACAAATTTTAACATTTTGCTCATAATCACCCACTTTGTATTGAAATTATATTCAAAAGTCCTATTGCAATGTCATTTCTTTGTGAAGCTTGGAGAAGAGTTGTAGAATATTTTAATTCTCTTACCAAGAGTGAGAAAGGGACCAATATCCCCCATATGTCACAAGAGAAAAATGTTATTACAGGAAGCATTTATTTTGTGTAAGTGAAAATTTTGTAATTTCCCTTGGACAAAATTACATATTTTAGTGATGTGTGTGTGTGTGTGTGTGTGTGTGTATGTGTGTGGTGTATTTTGTTCAGAAAGATAACAATTCAATACTTGTAACTTGTATAAATAGCCCCATCTTTCTGAGTGGTGTCATTTCTACATTTAATATATTTGTATTTTTGTAGAATATACATTGTTTTATAGAAGAGACAAACATGTCTGTTTTTTTATTGCTTGAAAACATCATTTGAAGAAAAATAAATACATTTTCAACCATTAAAAAACAAACTTTAGGGCTGGAGAGATGGCTCGGCGGTTAAGAGCACTGACTGTGTTTCCAGTGGTTTCTGAGTTCAGTTCTCAGCAACCACATGGTGGCTCACAACCATCTGTAATGGAATTTGATACCTTCTTCTGGTGTGTCTGAAGAGAGTGACAGTGTACTCATATACATAAAATAAATAAATAAATCTTAAAAAAACTTTAATGAATGTGCTTTTGGTTTTAATTTATTATATACTAGGATACTTTGTTTTGTAAAAGTCCAACAAGGAGATTTTATATATATATATATATATATATATATATATATATATATATATATGTGTGTGTGTGTGTGTGTGGGTGTGTGGGTGTGTGGGTGTATTTGTTGTAATTTATACATTTTATATATATATAAAGGACTTATATATATATATAAATATATATAAAAATATATTATGTATATAAGTATATATAGATATATATTATATATGTATATCTATGTTTAGGTGAAACTCCTGTTTTTTTTTTAGTTCAATTATTGCATTAATGGACAGATGTAGATGATTCTAGCAGAGAGGATTATATAATGCATGAATTAAGTCATACTGTTCTAAATTTGAGCATTGCCAATAAGTCACTCTAATGTTATCCCTGATTCTTATTCCCAAAGTTCCACATCACAGCTCAGAACTTCTTTAAATCCATCTATACTCATCCTCAAATATTTTAACACAATAGTCAAAGTTTTCACAAGGAAGAGGGTAAAATAGCATGGTCAGGTTGTGACTAAAACTTTTCTCATTCATGTGAAATCTTTTATTAAAAACAGTCTCCCAAGCTTGGACCCAAGAACCAGTCTTAATTAAGGTTACTTGCTTTTAGGTTAAAATATGAATTGCCTCCTCTCACTCTAAGGCCTTGCCTACCACTGACAGGAAAGAGAAAGTCTAGGCAGTCACTTTTTTTTCTACAGAATTTGCCACTTTATCTTCAAATAAATTGCTTTAATTAAAATAACTTAGTGACCTTATTCTTGCTCTCTTAGCTATAGGGTAACTTTTTTTAAAGAATGTTCATATTTGCCCTTGGATAGTTAGAAAAACTGCACTGAATTTTTTCTCTGATATATATATATATATATATATTATATATATATTTATATATTTACAGACTCTTTTTTCTTCATGACTAGGCACTTTAGAAGATATCAGTAACGTAAATTTGTTAATACCACAAACTTGACACCTTTAAAACACCAGTGTTTTGCTGTGTTTGAATGCTTTTTACATAGCATATTATAAATGATTTAGTAGAATTCAAAACTTACGCAAATGAAATGAAAAATATCACTTATAACTTATATTACTTGCGAACTTCAGATGATTTAAAGTTACTTGTAATGCAGTGAAACTATTTAGGAACATATTTTAAATTAAATGTTCTTTTTTATATAAGAGATATGGATGCTCAAAATAATAAAGAAGATGAGTATGTTTTGTAAAGACTCATTATGTACTCATTCAATCAAAAATATTTATTGAACCATATAGTATTCAAGTAATCACTTTGGTGTGCCTTAGAGCCATGACTAGGACTAACATGTTTTCCTTCTTAATAATAATATTCATCGTGAGAGAAGTTATGTCCAAAGTTGCATATATATTTTGAAATATTTAAAATTATCATGTCATGTATATGAAAATAAATAGTTTTATATGCACAAATTTCAAACTGAAAAAGAAATGTAGTGATTTCCTTAGCAGCAATAAGAGTAGCGTCAACAGCAGATAATGCCTCATTGTGAAATAGCTATTTAATCTGAACAATTAGCTGTGTGGGAATAGACAGGAAAGAGGAACTTATTCTAGACAATCAAAATAGCAGGTGCATATTCATATGAAGAATGATGAATAAAATAAAAGGAAAGAAAAGAAGAAAAAAGTATTAAGTACAAATGTACAATAATATGGATCAAAGCATGCATGTTTCTGACTATGTTAATTGCCATTCTCATTGTTGCAAAATAATTGACTTAACTTATTGGAGAACAAAATTCTGGCTCATCATTTCAGAGTTATCAGTCCATACTTGCAAGTGTCTGTGATGAGACAAAGCTGTTCCTAACATAGCAACCAAGGAGCAGAGTGAGGATATTGTAAAAGGCAAGGGAAGATACAACTTCTGTCTTCATGACTTGGCTTCCTCCGACTAAGCCCCACCTCTCATCTTTTATCACTTTCCAATAATGAAATTGTAATTTGAAACAACAAGGCTTAATTGAGTCATTGTATTTAGTTGCCTCACAATTAAAATTATTACTGGAAATTCCAACACAGATACATTCTTGAGTATTCTAATAGTTCCCTACATGTTTCTTAGTACAGTCAAACTGGCATCCAAGACAAACTATGGTAATTTTGTCCTCTGTCAACTTCACTTGACAACAATATCCTTAAGCTAGTGCACTGAAGTTACTTGAAGGACTCCATTTAGTTCTAGCCACAATGATCAACATTCACCATTTTTGTTTTTATTTAGATGCTTCTATTTTGTCTAATATCTAATTAAAAGAAGAGTGCTAAAAAGTAAATTTACTGGACATAAGGCTTCTTCCACATTCCACGTGAGGTCAATACAAGTTTATTATGCTTAGTGACTAGCTGAGGAACTTATTTGTCTAGAGAGCTCAAAGCATATGTGATCACTGTACTAAAAATACAACTTTAACGATGTAAGATTTTGAGGAGGATTAAGTGTTTTGATTTAAACATGTGATGCTTAGAATCACTGTTAGAAATCAAGAATAGATGCCAACTAGACAGTTTCATACTTACAAAGTACTCAAATCTACTCATACAGGAGGCAGAAGGTGACATCAGGCAGCCATGCTGTATATAAAAAGTTGAGAAATCACACTTTATAGTGTCTACAGCAAGAAGATTGAGAGCTGAGGGAAGAGCATGAATGGATGTCTATGATGATATAAATATTGGAGAAAGCAATGACAGAACATTTTAATAAAGCATAGCTCAACTAACTAAAATGGTGTTGGGTTAAAAATGTCTGTGGCACGGTGAACATTACATCCCTGTTACATTTCAAGAAGAATAAGAAGTGTTAAAATTTACAGAGAGAGAGAATAAAGACTTCTGGTTAGATCAAAACCAACAACCCTCTCAAGTCTCCTCATTCTGCCTATACAGATAGAAAAACCAGAGGCTGACTTCTCCAAGGTGAAAAACCAGGACAACTGTGACTGAATAGATTAGCAGAGTACATGTTCTATATTGCCTCCTTCTCTTGAATTTCTTGAAACACTCTTGAAGTTGTTCTCTGGACTTAATGTGGCTTTTGGGACACAAAAGTTTAGTTCATTGGATATCCAAAGAATGGAACAGTTAAAAATCATAGCAAAAGAGGATTCTGCAAAGGAGTTTTTATTTCAGAAGAAGACTTTGAAATGACAATACACAGAAAAAGCCACCCTTCTGCATTGTCCTGTCCCATAACACACTCTAGTTTCCTTCATAAAATACACATTGCTTTGTTGTTTGGTTTTTGTTTTATTTGCCTAGTGCCTTCCCTGCTCACTGAAAGTTTGAACATTGACCTTTTACTCATTCTCTATTGGCAATCTCTGTATGAAAGTCAATTCAGACTGCTTAATCAATACAAAATTTATGAAGGAAAAATTGAATGGATTGTTGCTGTAAACAAACTTCAGAAGTAGCCCAAAAGAGGTGACTTGTACATAGCCATTGGGTCTTTATTGCTGTATAATTACAAGAAGCATACTTTGTCTTCATAACATCTTTGTGTAGCAGCGTAAATCTGGGGAAAAATAGATGAAGGTTTAAAATAGGGAGTCAATATTTTTAAAAGTCATCCAAGAGAAATATTTAGCTGATGCATAGGATTTTGATCTTTCAGGTAACATGGAGAAACTGATGGTGAAGGTAGCTACTACTTGTCAGGGAAAGTCAGTAAAGAGTACATGCATTTTTTAAAATCTGTTTTTAATAATAATTTTTCAGTGGACTTACTGAAACTCTATGCTTCAACATTTCTCATGCTCTGTTTTCTGTCTGTAACTTCTCACTAAAACTGAGAAGAAATAGGCAGGTTTCATAATAATGTGTGTGCTTTATTCTAAAGTTACAAATAAGAGAGGTTAAAGAGAAGTTAATCAGTAACATGTGAATAAAAACACCAGAATGACATTTCTAATATATAATTGTTCTTCTAAAATATCGAAGTAGGTTTTACCATTTAACAATATCAAGTGTTTTCTATAAAATTTATGACTGTATTTGATATTAGTTACATAGTAGCCATGTTGAGAAACCAAGGTCCTCTCTACTACCAGGAATATTTTCCATTTTCTAGTTGAAGCTAAGACTCTCCATATTAAACTATAGTACATGAGTCAAAACCTTTTGATATATTTACCAGAATTTCTTGAAAAATAAAGAAGTTAGACTCATATGATTTACATTCAAAGATATGTTATTTGCATATTATAAGAAAATCTCTTTCTACATGTTATATGAGTATATTCATTGACATAAAGCATATAATATAAATGTGATATTACATACATAACATATATGTGTGTAGTGACTTAAGCTGTTTGTTTATGAAACTATTTTTTTGTGTTTTTTTTACAATATATATCTCCTCTACCTTAGTACTATCAGCATTTGATTGAGATTTGTTGTGAAAGACTCTACCATGATCACTGACTGATACCCACAAAACAGAGTATGCTACAGCCTCAGCAGTGACGAACAATATCTGTAGACATTATGAAATGTCCCAGAGGGGAGTATAGGGTAGTGATTCCACATTGAAACACAACAGAATAATACTTCCTAAGTACTCACTAATAAGTGGATACTAACCCAAAAGCTCACAATAGATATGATACAACCTACAAACCATATAGAGTGTAGATGAAGGAAGATCAGGGGGGTGGATGCTTCAACACTGAGCAGGGAACAGGAGAGTTGTGGGAGATGGAAGGAGATGGGAACAAGGGAGGGAGAAAGGAGGAGGAGGAAATAAGGGAGGCAGTATCAAAATGATGTGAGAGTAGTACAGAGGGTCAGGAAGTCGAATAAGAGGTAGCACAGGGTGGCAGGGGTGAGGGTGGGGGGAATGAGGAACTGGGGATAGCAAGTGGAGGGTCCCAGACACCAGAGAAACATGAGGCTTCCAGGACCCAGTGCATTAGCGGTAATGCACAGAGAAGGGGGAGACAGAATCTGTGGAGACCACCTCCAGTAGATAAGCATGGCCCCTGGTGGAGGGATGGAGCCACCTACCTATCTCAAACTTCTTTTAAACCCAGAAATGTTCCTGTCCAAAGGAAGAATAGGGAAAATAAATGGAACAGAAACTGAAGGAAGGACCAACTTTGAAATGGCCCCACCTGGGGATACAACATGTCTGCAGACACCAAAGCCAACACTGTTGCCCTGGAAAAGAGGTGCTCAGGAACCAAGTGTGGCAGTTCCTGGGAAGGTCCGGCCAGCAACTGACAGATGCTTGGAGCCAACTATCAAACTAAACTCTGATGGGGAGCTGGCAGAAAGACTGGAGGATCAGAGGGGTAATGAACCCCACTAGAAGAACAACATAGGCTGGCTTGACCACTAAATTCTCCCAGAGACTAGACCACCAAACAAGGAATGTACCTAAAGGGATCTTTGGCTCCAGATACATATCATATGTAGCAGAGGATGATCTTGCCCTATAGCAATGAGAGGGGAGACCCTTGGTCTCGGGGAAGTTTGCTGCTCTAGAGTAGGGGGGTGCTGGAGCAGTGGGGTGAGAGGGTGTGGGTGGGTGGGGGAGCACTCTCATACAATCAAAAGAGAGGGAGAAGGGTAGACTTGGGATTGGGGGTGGTGGAGGGGTAACCAGAAAGTGAGATATCATAAGATGTGGGGTTTTTGAAGGGGGTAGCTGGGAAGTGGGATATCACTTGAGATATAAATATGTGGAATGATTAATAAAAATATATATATAAAAACCCTACTCTGATCCCTGTCAAAATAAATTAGGATAATCATTCCCAAACTGTGGTTTGTATACACATTGGAAGACATATATCAGACACTACACTTATCAGATATTTATACTATATTGTAAAAGTAGCAAAATTACAGCTAAGAAGTAGCAACAAAATAATTTTTCATTGGGGTTCTCACAACATGAGGAATTGTATTAAAAGGTCACAGCATTAGGAAAGTTGGGCACCACCAAATTAAAAATTGTTGGTACTTCAAACATTTGTGTGAATGAAAATATTTTAAATTCCTCTCAAATTAATTAATCTATAATCTATATTTCTATTGGTGATGTAGCAGTAATATAAATAAGGTGCTTGAAGCTGTGCTGAGTTCAACTTAAAACACCAACATAAATAAATAAATAAATAAATAAATAAATAAATAAATAAATAAAATAGATAAAGGATTTTATTGGTTTGTTTGTTTCATGTACCTTTGATACAGTTGAGAAAATTGTAGCTTAGTTTGTAAATATACCAAGAGGTTCACCATGAGATGGTGAAAAAGAAAATAATTTCAATCCATAGGTAGATGAAGGGTTATAGCACTGAGTTTACACTTTGTAATTTGTCAAAAACAGTATAATAACATATATATATATATATATATATATATATATATATATATATATATATATATATATAATAGAGCATTATTCTATTGGATTTTCCATTGATTATATCATATTCCATAAGAACAGACTAAAGAATAAAGGCTACTTATTTCTGTAGCTTTGGACAATCGTCAGTGCTTATTACAGAGTCATTGGGTACTTACATTCCTCTCCTTTCCTTCCCCTCTTCTTCCTTACTAAACATTTTAGCTCAAAAACCAATAGAGAAATGAAATAGAAATACCCACTTTGTCTTTTCTAATGAAAATACTTTGGGCAGGAGGATTTCTGAGTTCGAGGCCAGCATGGTCTACAGAGTGAGTTCTAGGACAGCCAGGGCTACACAGAGAAACCCTGTCAAAAAAAAAAAAAATACTTTGAAGGGAAATGGTGCAGTGGCAAGGCTTCAGAAGACACAAATGTTACTTATGGACTTCTGTTAGTATTTTTCACAGGATGAGTGGTTTTTATTTGACAATGGTAAATTTCCATTCTTCTTCTTTTCTTATGAGCTGTCTTCTCACATAGTCCAGCCATGGCATATGCTCAAGTCTTGATTGTTTGTGAATGGATTAGCAGCCTTGTCGGTTAGCCATGTGCACTTGGAAATGACTCACAATGTAGCTGAACAGTTGTTCACACATCTGTCTTCTCCCAATCACCATGAGATCCTTACTGAGATTTTTCCCTTCTGTGAGCTTATACATCATTTCCATTGTCTTCCAAAATAGCTTTGACTAATCTGGTCTCCAGCCTTGTGGAGTGTGGAAAAGTAAGGAAATAGTCAGATATGTTTTAAATTTTCTGTAGACACTGAGCTTAATCTTTCTACAAAAGTAGATTGTGTGCGTGTACGTGTGTGTATGTTTGTGAACTTAGTCCCATCCTAGGATGCATAGTGTTATATTCAAGAGTACTATGAAGTTACATGACTAAAGAGAAAAGTAGAGGAATTCATAAGGACTTCAGCAAAGTACCCTCCCCAAAAATATAAAATTTACACAGTTTATTAGGGTAATATAAAAACATAATCATAAAGTTTTGATGTTCCTGCCTTTCAAAATTTGGAATGATTTATTTTGATTCTGTTTGATTTGAGTTAATAGCCAGGCAGCTCACTATGTTAAAAATGATGTAAGCTTCGGCACATTTTGGAGAAGATAATCCTTAACAAAAGGAGGCATCATAGATTCAGTCTGCTTCAAGATCATAAACATAGGAATCGCCAGTTAATGCACGATGAGATACACCTTGAGGAATCTGAAGCAATGTATAAAGACAGAAATAAACAGCCAGCAAACCTCCATCCATTCCAATTTCTCTGTTCTCAGTCCCATCAGCCAGTGTCATGCAATACTTGCAAAAACTCTGCTGAATTTTGGAACCAACAAATGAAGTCTGCTAAAGGCCAAATTGATCTTAAAACATTAAAGCTGCAGATCTATTGTGCAACAATAAATGTATCCTTTAATATTTCAATTCACACTCTCCTTGTTGTTTTGCCAACTTGACATACCTTTGAGGGAAACACCTTCAGTGAGTTTTCTACATAATATTTGACCTTTGTACATATGTAGGTAAAAGTTTCTTGACTATTGATGGAAGCAGAAGGATCTAGCCCATAGCAGGCATCACTATTCTAATATAGGTCATCCTGAGCTACATAAACATTTGACCCAAACTTTAGAGTGAACAATCCAGAGAGTGAAATATCAAGCAGGAGATGTGCCACAGTTCTTACCTCTAGATTCCTATTCTGAATCCTGCTCAGGCTTCCAAAAATGATGGCTAGTGACCTCCAAGTATAAACAAATAAACCCTTTCCTCCTGAAGTTGCACTCATTCAGAGAGATGTAAACAACAAAGAATAAAAGGAGATCAGATATCTTGTCATCATGATCTTTTAATAATCAGACACTTTACTGAAAGAAACTTGTGCAGAGGCACAATAGCATATATACCTCTGTTATAGTTAACATCAAGATGAATATTAAACACACACACACACACACACACACACACACACACACACAACTACTGCTGACAGTTTCCTATACTGGCCTGATTTATAAAGCATGCATACCATGCACTCCTAGAATATACAAGTTCAGGTGAACAAATGAATTATGGATAAAAAAATACAGTAACAAAAATGACTAATATACAGGACATGAAATGTAAGGTAAAGATGAACCCAAAAATCTGCCTTATTAGAGGTTTGTTTGTTGAGGAAGAGGCAGAGAAGGGATGGGGAAATTATTTCCCAATAACTGAGTTATATAGCATTTCAGGACTCATCATGATGAAACAATCTGAAGTGTGTCTACGCACAGAAGCCATTATGTAAACTGAGAAATCTTCAAGGTTCTCTGTACTCTGGATAGTTAATTTCTCAAAAGTTTAATGAATTAAAAAGTAAAGTAAACTCATAACAAAAACAAAAAGTTTAAACCTTTCATCAGATGACATTTGGACCCTAGGTTCTAAAAATTGGATTGTTGCTGTGCCTCAGGGTAGTGACAAAAACAAAATCTAGCTTATTGTCACCTTGTGCCATCTGCGTTCTCATTAGTGCCTAGCAGCAAGAGTTGGTTTTATTTGATAAATAATAAATTCAATGAGTCTCTGAAACTTTAAATACTATGAAAGATGGCAAAGAAGACAAGCAAAGGAAAAGAGAACAGAATTGTGCCCTTTCCAACTTTCTACCACAAATTATGATAACTATTATCCCAAAGATCTATTCATACATCAAGTGGGGTTTGTTACACATCATTTACATGCTAGGAGCTAAGGAGATACCAGATATTGACTTTTCTACAACACCTAATATTCTTTTTCTTATTGCATGGATGAAGATAAAACTACATGATTTGATTTCATGTTTCCTTTCCAGCATGGATTTGCTACTGAAGATTACATCATCCTAACTTTCCCATCATTTTTCTTTTGATTAAAAAATATATATACACTGTAATGTATTACAAAGATTCTCTGTCCTTTTTATAATTCTTGTAAAAAACATTGAAAATGGCTTGCATTTATATATAAATTTCTGCACGTTTTATAAAGCTTATTAAGAGGGGCTTACATAATTGTTAAGGGCCTTTACACAGCATTAAAAGAGCTCAAAGAAATATACATAAGATTTGATTATCTGGTTGTGTGTGCTCTTCTAATGTATCTGGAACCAAATGTCATCATCTACTAATGAGGAATAGCATGTAATATTATGTGAATGAATTTTAAAAAGACTCAGCATAATAAATTAATATATTAAGCACACAATAAAATATTTTAAGAGTTTATATCCATTTTATTTTACTTTGCCCTTTTAAAACACTTCTTTATAATTTTTCAGTACAATTTTAATAACAATTTTAATTTATTTTAATGATTAATGGAAGTTAAGACGTTAGTTTAGTGATGTTGAAATCTCACTATTCAAATTTTGAATAAGTAATCTAAAATTCTGAAGACATAGTTTTGTCTGAAAAGTTTACATCAAAAGATGGCACCAAACTTGGTAAAAACTATGCAAAATGTATTCACTAGATATCACTGTTCAACTTCCACAGACAAAAAAGATTTTCTCTTTTCTGGTTATTATTTTGTGCTTTTTGTAATTGTAGGGTGGGGCATATGAATCTTTTAACTCTCCTATGTTTTTAAACTTTCTAAGTAACCTAAACTTCTTTTACTATTACTATTACTATATTACTATTACTATATTACTATTACTATTAATTACTATTACTATTGTCCTTTAATCTTCCTTTAAGTCCAGCTGCTACCCATGTCCTAGTCCCCCTGACATCTCCCCACCAATACCTCCTTCCCCATCTCCAAGAGGATATTCCCACCCCTCACCACCATCCCAGGAGACCTCCCTACTCTCTGGGGCCTCAAGTCTCTTGAGTGTTAGGTGCATCTTCTCTCACTGAGGCCAGACCAGGCAGTCTTCTGATGTACATGTGTTGGGGGCGGGGCGGCTCATATCAGCTGGTGTATGCTGCCTGGTTGGTGGCTCAGTATCTAAGAGATCTTGGTTGTCCAAGCTTCTTGAGACTGCTGGTCTTGTGAGGTCGCCCTCCTCCTAAACATCTTTTAGCTTTTCCATAATTCAACCACAGGGGTCCCTGACTTCTGTCCGTTGGTTGGATGTATATATCTACACATGACACTTTCAGCTGATCGTTTGGCCTCTTGGAGGGCAGCCGTGCTAGGCTTCCTCTGTTAGGACATCATAGCATCAATAACAGTGTCAAGCCTTGGGGCCTCCTACGGAGCTGGATCACAATCTGGGCCCGTCTCGTGAACTCCTCTCTCTCAGGTTCTTTTCCAGTTTTGTTCTTGCAGTTCCCCTAGGCAGGAACAATTCAGAGTCAGAGTTTCTGACTGTGGGATGGCAACCCCATCCATCCACTTGATGACCTGTCTTTCCCCTGGAGGTGGACTCCACAAGCTCCCTTTCCCCACAGTAGAGCATTTCATCTAAGGTCTCTCCCTTTGAGTCCTGAGCATCTCTCATTTCTCAGGTTTCTGGTAAATTCTAGAGGGGTCCCCCCCCCCCACCTCCTAAGTTTGACTGTTTCCACTCTTTCTGCTGTCCCTCAGGGGTTTGGTCCTGTTTCCCTCCCCCCTTCACAATACTTGATCATGTTCCCTTTTCCATTCCCTGTCCCCTCTCCCACTCAGGTCTTTTCCTCCTTCTGCACCCCCCCACACATGATTGCTTTCTTCTCCCTCCCAAGCAGGACTGAGGCATCCTTACCTGGGCCCTTCAGCTTGTTAACCTTCTTCAGCTCTGTTTATTGTGTCCTGGTATTGTGTACTTTTTTTTTTTTTTTTTTTTTGCTAATATTCACTTATTAGTGAGTACATACCATGCATACCTTTTTGGGTCTGACACCTAAACTTCTTAAATCTTGAAATTTTCATCTCTTTGTATCAAGTGAGCTTCATTTCTTGCTCCAGGAAGAAAGGAACTTTTTCACTTTTGAGCAAATAGTTGCATAGACCATACAGCAAAGCCTAGCAGCTCTTGTTGCAATTTTGATCTACCCAACAACTTCAATGGTGCATCCCTTTAATACAGTTCCTCATGTTGTGGTGACTCCCAACCATAAATTCATTTTTGTTGATACTTCAAAATTGTAATGTACAAAATGTAAATGTAACTATCTGTGTTTCCTGATGGCCTTTGGCAACCCCTTTGAAAGGGCCATTCAACCCCAAGGTTGAGAACCACTGCTCTAAAATATTTGATGTCACCAGTCCAGGTATATATGTTATGATATTAGAACTGATAAAAGCAAGCACTGAATGAAGGCCCTCATGTTGCAACCTTTTCTTTTTAATGTAAATAGCTTAGAGGTACCAGAAAAACACTGACATAACATTGATTCACTTTCCATTATTATCTCTAAACATACTCTTTATTTGCCGAGTCTGTATTACTCAGATTAACTGATCTTTCCAAAATGACCAGTGTGCAAATATTCTCTGGCAAGTGCTTCTGCATTGCCTTTTACCTCTTCACAAATAGTCCCATTGCAATTTTTTTTTTGGAATTCAAAAAAGAAACTTAAATAATCTCTATCAGTGAGGTACCCTGGCACTAATCACACAACATAAATGACTTTACAAACCAGAGACAGCATATTTTACTTTTTCTCATAGCAAATAATATTTCATGAAAGTGTCCCCTTGCTTGAGTGGTTATTTATGGTATATGTAGGTGCTATCACAAACAGGAGATAAGTTCATAATTGCCCATTATGTGGAATGATACTTGGCATAGAATAATACCTAATCAAAATAGTTTTTTAAAGTCATATTTAGCACACAATGTAGTGGGTCTCAATGTATCACTCTACTATGTATATAACATTCTGATTTGTTCTTAGTTACTACCCTACTGACATTGGCCATTTTATTCACACTGTCTTGATTGTCACCTTCCTTTTCCAAATAGTACTCTCTTTGACTTCCTTGACTCAAGTGTTATATTACCCCTATTATTATCCCTTCTGCTCCCCTTAGAACTTTTTCTCCCTTCTCATATTCCCGTTTCTACTTGTATGCCTCAAAATTGAATAGAAGATTCTCAACAAATATAAATGGCCAATCAATATTTATAAAAGCTTTCAATATTCTTAGCATTAAAGAAATAAAAATTAAAAAAGAATTGAGGTGTAAAACACGACTATTAACATTCTATGTATACTAATTAATGCTGAAAATTAATAAGGTACTACTTATTCCATAACCATCTAGCTTCCCAAATAACAACACCGAGACCTGTTAATATTTAAATACTTAGTCTGTACCTGGGAAGACTCTCAACTAATTCATTCAAGAAATCATGATCATTTAACCCATTTAGCTACTTACCAAGCTATAACTTCCAGGTCAGTAGTCAGATCCTTCTATTCTCATGCCTCCTGACAAAAAGCCTTCCTCTTTTTTTCTTCCCAGAGTTTCATTCTCCCTCCTAGGAAATTCTGCCTTCTCCTCTCTAACACCCAATCACAGGCTTTAGTCTTTTATTAACCAATTAAGGTGGGGACAAACAAAATTTATACAACAAAAGCTGGTATATATAAGAATCCCATGATCATGGGACAACCAGATCTTGGGGTACAGAATTTACCATTTGAATACATAGCTGCACCAGACCAACCCCCACAATGAAACATCATTTTATACCAATCACAAAGGCTGTTATAGAGAAAATAAATAACAACTAATGATGAAAGTGGGCTCATATGTAAATACTAATGGGGACATAAAGTAATATGTCAACTACTAAAATCGGTATGCGGGTTTCTCAAAAAATCCTGAATAGAACATCCATTATCCAAGGTAAATCCTTACAAAATTCTGAGTCAATCTCATCTATCTATATTTATCTATGCAAATAAATATGTATTTTTTATTTATATTTGGGTCTGTGAAGTATGTGCAAATGAGTACAGACACCTGATTACACTAGACATGCTTGACCACCTTCAAGCTGAAGTTACAGGTTGTTGTCAGCTGCATTGCATGGCTTGAGCACCGGGAATCAGACTCAGATCCTCTGCAAAGTCTCTTTTGTGCTCTTACCCATTCAAGCTTCTTTCCAGCACTCCCCATTATCGTTTTACAAAATATCAAATTAATTGCATTGTCTGAGGCTTTGTGAAAAATTGGACTTAGCTCAGAAATCTTCAGAAATGATGATATCTCTAAGAGGCAAGGAGCTTATCTAAAAATCTATTAAAGATATAGAGGCCATCAGAAATGTTGATAAATAGTGTTGATTACAATGGTTGTAAAATAACAACTATTGACTTCTTAATAATTATCCCACATGGGTTAAAAGAATTTTTGAATGCATTGTCATTTAATACTTAAAGGAACATTATATCACTGACCTGTATTATAAACAAAAAAAAATTCAGCTTCAATAAGTTTTCCCAAAGTCATGCTATATGTAAAAGGCAGTGCTTCTAGGGGCAAATAGTATACTTTGCAAGGTGACAAAACTGCCATAGAAGAGACATACCTGTTTAATTTTCAATGTCTTATGGTTATTTTGCATGCCACTTTTACTAATTATATGAGAAAATGAAAATTTTCCATGCCATTTATAGTCAATGCATCTACTTTTGGAAAGATGTAGAAATAGCACTTAATATATTAAAATATAGCAATACCCATACTGTCATAATTCTTTTAGTTTCCAGTATACTCACATAAAAATATCAGTTTGTTTTGTCACAAGGATTCATTTTAGAACACAGAAAATTGGGACAAAGCAAATGTTTTAGTATTGTATGATAACTGCACAAAGAAGTTACAATGGGAACAGGAGATTCGGTGTAGGGTGGATGGGGGATCTCTGTTAGTGTCACTACAGAATAGGTTGGATGAGAGAGGTCATTGGATAGTAAGCACTCATAATTGGGGTCTGTACACTGTGTTTATGATCGTTTCCCTTTAATTGAGAATCCTCCTTCTCTGATTTATTTTCATTGACAGCTTTTGTTATTTTAAACATTGAGTGAGAGGCAAACGTAACATTTAAACTTTCAGTGTGATGTTGATAATGAACAGCTCTGCAGAGGAAGTATTTGGTATAGACTGGTAGGACAATTAGAAGAAGTTATGAGAGTAAAGCCTAGCAAATATGAAGAAAATTTGACTGGAATAAAGAAAATGAAAGAGCATAAACACAGGTGCGTGCGCATGCACACACACACACACACCAAATTACTTATATAAATGGAAAAACTGAATGACTAGAGAAATGAGTTCAGTGTGAATCTATGCCTTTAAATCTTTTGAAAAATACTATATATTGAAGCTATCTAATCATTTTGTCTTAGGAATATATATATATATATATATATATATATATATATATTTGATTTGAATGATCAGACACTATTTTGTGAGCAGAAAATATAATGTGATGAAAAATAATTGTCTTATTCAAATGTCTAAGGCAGTAGTCGTAGCATAACACTGCTCTACAGAGGTCATGTGAAGATAAATTGAATGTCTCACCAGAGTTTCTTTTGGAACTTCCCTGTTTCCCCTGCCCCTATGTTCTCTATTGAAAGCATTCAGAATAAAAACACACAGCATAGTGTAGAAGATAGAAATAAACTTAATATAGAGCCAAGTAGGGTACTCCTTAGAATGAACAAACAGTGGCCTAGAGACGATCCTGCCCAAAATACATTTTAAGCAGCTTTATACTTATTCAATTTCCCTAAAACAGATACATAAGACTTTCTGTCCAGGTCATTAGAAAGCCCATTTTGGATGCTTTTATCAAAGGGGACAATGTATGGATTTCTTCTTATAAGAAAGCTTACAACTGGGACTTATAAAGTTTAGATGACCATCTATTTAATGAGCTTCCAGAGTGTTCATATATGTTCACCCCCACATATAGTTAGAGTTGTGACTCATATACCATTTTGTTGACTAGTAATTGGAGTCCTCAAATTTCAGTTCTTGGTTATAGGAAGCACTTGCTGACTGTGGTGGCATTGCCTCTGTGTGTGCATGCGTGCAAGAATGCATGTATATGTGTGCTTGTATATCTGAATGTCATTTCAGAGGATAGGGGACAGAAAATTTCATTATTCAATGCTCTCCACCACATAGGTTCCAAATGTCAGACTCAAGTCATCATGGTTGACAGCAAACACCTTTACCCACTAAGCCTTCTGTCCCATTTCTACTCTATATGCAATCCAAAAAGTAAAAGTAGCCCACAGTCAATGCTTTGACATTGTTCTTCCTGAGAATCTCCAGTCTAATACCCCTACTTTATCTATTTCATGCCCAAAAATTGCAGTAATTTGCAAACATCCTAGCATGGATGTTCTCTCTGGCTAGCTCTGTCTTTCCGGCTATTTCCCTCTATTTTTGTCTCTGTGTCTTTATCTGTTTTGCCTCCTCTTTCCCCTATCAATTTGGCCTTCTCTTTCTCTATTGCACATTTCTTACCTTGCTTTTGTTATGCAACCAAGTTAATGCTATGAATATACATTTTTTTCCATAAAAAGTGAAGTCTCTACCTTGTTATTCTTGATTCTTATTCAGCTCAGAAAAGAGAGACAGCATCCGGAACATTTCTGGAGGTTTAAAGTTCAAAAGTAACACATTTACATGCAACAGTCTTCCCTGTGTGGGTGGCATTCTTCCTTCCTCACAAATGAAAGTGTAGGAACAGTAGAATTAAGCACATTTTTCCAGAGTTCCCTAAAAATTTCTTGAAACTCCAACCCCTCCAGTCATTTGGAAATGACACATCACAGCTTCATCTAAGTACCTGTGGTCCTTGAATTGATGACACCATTTCACAAGCAACTTCATGATCAAGCACTGCGTGTCTCATAAAAAAATGCACTTCTAGGTCACAGAATACAAGGCATCTTTTATTTGAAATACTTGTGGTAGTTGATTTAATTTGAGTATGAGTAGATTTTAGTTCAAAATGGCTCAAAGACATTACTCTAGCTTGCTATCTTTAAAATTCTCCATCCTTAAAAATATTTAAGTTTGTCTTCTAAAAAGCAGAGTGTAAATGTGATGTACATCCCTTTGATTTATAGCTTATAAGCTAGAAATGTGCCTTTTTCCAAAGATAAATTTAAATAAAAGACAGGGACCTTGACAAAGTTTTACTTTCCAAGAAGTAATTCACTGATGATCACTGAAATATATGTGAGTAGCAAGCCTGGGGCCTCCATGTGCTACATGGAATAGATTCCAACAATGGCTCTCAAGTGCCTATCTATGATCTTCCCAATGTCTTTTTCCAGCATTCCTCAGATCAAAGACCTAATTTCTTTGACACTCTGTGGAACCTCCTACAAGTGTCTTGGTTTAATTTCTTGCAATAAGATCAATGAAAATTGCTATTTATATAACATGACCATTAGAAAGCAAGGACAGCACCTGAAGGAGAAAATTGTATGAAATTGGTATTTCAGTATTACCGATAAAATGTTTAGGTTGAGAACATCCCAAAATGCAAAGAAAAATTTCTGTATAATCATCTAAAATTTTATGATTTCATATTTTCATTGAATCCCTCCAATTCTCCTTAGTTCTTAATTTACCACTGGTCAGGGCCTTTCCCCGTTCTATTCATAAGTGATCATAAAATAAGCTACACTTATCCACCTCTGTGAGGACCAATCACTACTGAACAGCTTGCTATTTTTGCCTTCAAATGAATGTTTCTTTCAACAACGGATATCAAGATATTTGTCTTTGCTTTCACATAATACGCACTTCATATACAAACATCATCTTGTCGTGCATGGTGGCAGATGACTTTAATCTCAGAACTAAGCAGGCAGAAGCAGGCAGAACTCTATGAGTCTGAGGCCAGCCTGACTTACAAATCTTGTCCAGGATAACCAGGGCTATTAAAAAGAGAAGCAAATGAAACATTGTCACAAAACAAACAAACAAACCAAATGCAAACAAAAAATCTTAGAGGTTTTACTGAAAATGTATTACTATTTTAATATTGTTCTACTTGTCCTTTCTTGGTTTCCTTGTGTAAGAACTGATCTTCCACGCAATGACGCTGGAAAAGTCCATTCAGGCTAAGCTAAACCACAGCTACTGATTCAATTTCTCCATTTCAAGTTCTATTCATTCAAAATTCTCTGCATGCTAGTTGAATGAGTATCTGAAATCAAATCTTTTTGAGTCTCAGGTTCCTCAATATCAAGTAAGAAGAATAATATTGCTTTTCATTGCATGAATTCTATTAGAGAATATACATAATACACAGAAGTTAGAAAGGTATCTGACTTATAGCAAATGTCTTAGCAAAAATGATATTTAGTTTATGACCTTGTCTTTTATTTGCTACTTATTATCCAAACAGGCAAACTTCAGAAAATGGCTAATACCCTTTGATGACCCATCCTTCAGCTCAATCATCTTTAGAGCTCTTTAGAAGATGCTAATTTGTCTGCATCTGTAATCATTGCAAGCTCATGGTTACTGACCTGATGTTGCCTTCCAAGTACACAAGCCACTATCAATTTTACTTGCATGGCTTTCTTCTATTCCTTGTTTTTGCTTTTCAGAAGTGGGGGAGCCACTTAGTCTGATAGACGGGTTTAGACAGGGCAATGGGGCATGTAAAACCTACACATGCATTACACGTCTCCTAAAAGCTGCCTTAGTTTCAATCTCATAGAATGTGTTCCTCATTCTGTATCCCCAAAGTTTTTTTTAATTTTAAGGCCCTACTATATGGAGGGTGTTCATTTTCTACCATTTCCTATTACAGTTTGATAAAATGTGATAAGTTCTATGTAGTAGTATTAAGAGGTCCTTTTGCTTACTTTGAATTTCATAAGGTTTATGTATTAAACTGTTTTCATTTTGAATATGTTGCTTAGACTACCATAACAATGTACTCCAGAAATGTAAAAATAGAACCTTATTTTCTCATAATTGTAGAATCTGAATATCCAAGACCAGTATTTCAATTGATGAGATAATTCCATTCTTATGATGTCTGCAGAAGGTTTTGTTCTGTTTCTACATCCTTGGTAAATCTTGTTATTATTTTATTCTGAGTACTAACTTAAAATCTCAATTTTCATGACTTTAATAAATCCTAATCATCTTGGATAAAATCTGGATACAAGTCTGGTCACTTTCTCCTGCTGAAAGTCCAGGTTTCCAACTTGTTAATTAATTAGTTGTATTAGTCCATAACAAGTTTATAATGGTTTTACACAAATCTTGTATTTGAATAGAAGATAGACACATCTTACCTAGGTCTACATATTCTTACAACATTCTTTTCCAATTTTCATTGGAAATTTCATTACTAATTTTTTATAGCACATCCAAAAGTCTCTATAGAAATTCTTTCCATAATCAAAAGCCCCCTTGCTATAAACACATAGTATTAACTATATTAGTAAGCATAAGAATAAAACTGTATTATTCTGGTTCATAGTAATGTATTGAACTAACTAAGATAACTAACTTATAAAGAAAAAAGACTTATATTGAGACAAAGTTTTGCTGATTCAGTCCACAATTAGGCACACTAATTGATTTTATGTCCCAAATCAGTGGCAGCACATCTTCAAAGGAAGAATGTTATGTTAAGGCAGGATAAAATGGGGGGGGGGCATTTCAAATATATGTCCAAAATTAACAACACCTTGCAACTAGTATTCTACTGTTAAAGGTTCTATCAGGTCCCTATTACATCACCCTGAAATTAAGACTTCAATAATGGACTATCACAAAAAAATTCTGTGTCCAATCTATTACAGTAGACTTATAGAAATCTTAAGCAACTCCATTAACTGAGATACTTTGAATCAAAAAACCAATTTCTAGAATCCTTGTGGGTGATATATTTCACATTGTATATAAATCAATATTAATTAGAGCCAGGGACAAGGAGACATAAGAATATATGATTTGAGTCATTTCAAAATGAGTCTTCTGGCTCAAACACGTAACCCAAACCCTAATTCCAGGTATTATAGAGGGGAGAGTCTAGATGGAGGAATCATAAAAACATAGAAAGAGACATTTCTTCTCCTCTATTCAACTCTGACCTAATCAATCACTTAATTACAATTTCTCACTAGTTTAAGACTATAGTTACCATGAATGTTAATATTTACATAGTTTAATGTAGATGTGTAAACAGGAATGCACATAAGACAATCCTTTGTTAAAGAAGTCCACAATATATAAGACACAAAGTCTATTTACCTATTTGACTCTCCCTTAAGACATATTAAATAAATAACTTAATATACTGAGTAACACAAACACATTTTCATTTTAGAAGATCTAGAAGAAGAAGGAACCTCAAAGTGATATGCTACCATTCTGCACAGTACTCAATAGTAAGGTATGAGATATTTACATGACTTGTTTTGAAGGTCTAGTATAGTGCATATGAACAATACCACTATGAACAGGAAAAAAGCAAAACAGAAACTTTAAATATGAGTCTCAAATCAAAACTGTGAGGTTAAAAACCTAAATTGCAGATGCTAATGTGATCTCAAAGAGCTTCGTCAATAGACAACTATACAAAGGCATTCTAGGATAGTGTTCAGTGTGCTTTTTTATTCAATAAAATGTCATGATACTCTAAAGGCATGTGTTATCACTGTTAATCTACATATTAATAACAACACAGTTTTGTGAAGGAAATAATTTGTTCAAAACCAAAGCAGCTTGCATTGGAGTATGTGTCTTTTACCACTCACCATATTGTTACTATGCCTTGCTACCAGCTCCTGGGTAGATATAAGAAAAGTAACAGATCTAAGATCAAACTTTCTTGTTGTCTGCCTATTATTCTTGTTGTCTGTTATTGGATGTTAAGTATTTTTTTTCAGGAAACTGCCTCCTAGCTATATGCTTAAGTGAAAGGGAGAGAGAGAGAGAGAGAGAGAGAGAGAGAGAGAGAGAGAGAGAGAGAGAGAGAGAGAGAAGACATATATGGGGAAGGAATTTTGGCCACAGACAGAGCTGCAAATATGAACTCTGATCTATAATCTCTGTAAAATCATTGTGCTATATAACACACACTCCTCTGAAATAATAGAACAGAATGCTAAGTAAAGAAAACACCATGAAGTATTTGAAGTGATATATATATATATATATATATATATATATATATATATATATTCATTCTCCAGTTGAAGAAATTGGTTACATAACTTATAGTTATTAATCAGGAGTGGGCCTTATACAACCTTAGTCAGTATAGATGACTGTTAGTGTTTTTGCCTATTCTCCAGAACTTCATGGTTGAATCCTATTGCTAAAGATATATATTTGAGTTGTGTAACATGGAGAAAGCAAATTAGCACAAGCCTCCCCACTTTCTAACTTTCACACTGTTAGAAGGTCATCTGCATGCTAAGGTAGGAAACAAGCAAGCATCACTCCTATCCATCTAGGAAGTCTGTAAACCTTTAGAATGACTGCCCTAGAAGAATATTCCCACTAGTCCAATAGGAAAATATATGACATGTTTAAACACATCTAGTGTTTTAATAAAATGGCATTAACAAAAACAATTTGGGGAGGTAGGGGTTTATTTCATCTTTCAACATTGTCCTTCAACTTGTGTCATTGGGTCAGGACTCAAGGCAGGAACCCTGAGGCAGACATCAAAGAGGAAGCTATGGAGAAAATGGAGAAATACTGCTTACAAGTTTGCTCCCCATACCTTGCTTATTCTGCTTTCTTATCCCATACAGGAACATCAGTTAGAGGATGGTACAAGTTACTATGGTCTGGGCTTTCTGAAAATAATCAATAATTAAGCTATATGCTTAAAAGAGAGAGAGAGAGAGAGAGAGAGAGAGAGAGAGAGAGAGAGGATAGAAAAAAGAAAGACAAAGAGAAAGAAAGAAAGAAAGAAAGAAAGAAAGAAAGAGCTAAAACTAGATCCAGTAACCAATAATTTTCTGATAGAATTTAAGGTCCATGGAAAAAGATGGAATTCATGCCTAGCACAATTACTGGAGTCAACAACTTGGGGCTAGGGCTTAAAGAGAACCTACTATTAATCTACTAAATGGACACAGCACTACCTGGTTTCAAATGCTTGATTTTAGATATATGTTGCTAGGAATGGTAGTGCCCTTATTCTAGAATAACTCATTTTGAATTATTTCTATAAACTACATGTATATAAATTTATATATTTTGGCCTGCTTCTAAGGTAGTAAATTTTCACATGGTTTTTCTAATAGGTTTTAGTGTTAAGTCTCCTCACATTTACTTCTCTGTCCTGGTCACCTCTACCAATCCTAGACCAATCTATTCTGCTCTGTTGTTCACCATTTTTCTTCAAGGTACCTGTGCTCTATTCCCTCTGTCTTGAAAAGGCAAATGTGGCTTCCTATGTGATTCTGATCTTCATCCTCAAGGCCAGTATCCACATGTGAGAGAATAGAAAATGGACAGTCTTTGACTCCAAGCTTGCATTTAGATTGGGTGCTTACAGTACGACCAACATAAGATTTTTATGTTAAAACATTCTCTGCCATGCTCTTTTGAACCTGCCAATGCCACCCACTCTCATCTTCTTCACTACTAACACCAAGAACATGGCTCTCAAAAGTCATTCAGAAGAAAGTCAACTCCTCTAGCATCCAGGCATGAACAACTGTACAAGAAAAACAGGCACAGAAAGGATTTATATTGTTGACTCTCTTCCAGAAGACATTACTTATCTTGAACTGCCAGCAGAGTCTTTATTTGTGACACACATGACAGTGAAGAATGGGTTTTTACTGCATTGCTGTGCATGCATGTACAACAGGAATCATTCCTTGATGGAATGAATATTCACGGACATCTGTAAAAATTTTGTCAGGTTATAGGAGCCACCAATTCAGCATCCTTACAAGAATTTTGGAGAAACAGCAAGGAAATTAAGAAAAATAAAGTGGTCATAGAGCAATGGATTATTTAACCTTCTTTAAGACACAGGTATGCAAAGTCCTAATAAAAATGTTCTTGCATATAAGAAAACATAAACAAAACACCGTGTATAGAAATAATGTTTAAATAAATAATATTTGAGATCAAATGAACTTTTAAACATAAGTATGATGTGTTATCATTAGATTGTGCTTGAGTATACATAATCTTGAGTCTCTGTACTCATAACACAGTCAACAGTTTTAATTTTTATCCATTGGACTCTTCATGTTGTCTACATATACACATCTTTACTACTTTAAAAGCAACACACATGCACACTGAGTCGTGCACAAGTTAGATGTACTTTATAAAGTCATGACATTGGGAACCTAACTTTAAAATTCATCTTCACAATCCTCATAACAAGATAGAGAAAAAAATTTAAAAACTGTTTTCAAATACACAAGGAGTATTCAGCACTGCTCAGTTGTTACAATTAACACTATCAAATGTGAAAGAGTGTTTTAACACAAGTATTAGAATTGAGTTAAAGGTATGAATTTCTTCACTGTTAGGCAATTGTCTTTGAATAATATCTTTTTTTCTATTGCAAATTTTTCTTATTAAAAAACAAAAGATTAATGAGTACATGAAAGTCAGTTTACAAATTTACAAATACAGTTTACCAATTACACACCAATGTCAGTTTAAAATCCCTGAATTATATAAAAATAGAATATTTTTTTACTTTTGCATTTATAGCATAGCTGACCTCTCAGACCAGATATTTATTTCATCTCAGAGTTTTTCTGTACAGGCATAAATTGGAAATGAACATGAGCCTGCAAACATGGTAATGAGTATTGGTTCAAAATTCTACTTTGACATATATAAAAATGTGTTAAAAAATAAAACAAATTTGATAGGCACAAAGACACTTTTCAACATAAGCATAAGCGAAGTGTCAAACACCAACATAATATAAATTATTTTGAGGGTTTTAGTCACAGCACATATGTACTTTCCCCCCTTTCTACACCAATATCAAATTCTAGCAGCATAAGATCCACTGTAGAATAAATTAAAAGAATGTGAGTATAGCTTTCAGTGCAAAATATATATTTCCAGACTGTTCAACATGAATACATTACATATTCTTTTTTTTTCTATTTGAAATCCACATGGAGAGCCCACATTCTTGGTTTCACCTTACATCAGCTCTACTTGGAAAAACAATGGCTGCAAAATCTAATCCCCAGAGTGGCAATGCTTGACATGCAAAGGATGGAGAGAATCCGGGGGTGGGGGTGGGGAGCTATTTTACCTTTCAGTATCACTAGTCAATATATATATTTTTTTCAAATTCTGGGTGAACTCGTCTATGAACTAATGTGAAAATATATGCAGTTAACCCCAGGCAAGCTGCAGGGCTGAGTGTCTTCTTCCTTCCTTTAAATAAAATACAGGTTGTGTCAGTGAAAACAAAAATGTAACCAGATACAGGTAAAACCGTCAACTTTGATCTACTTTTACTGCTACAGCTATATCTCTGGTAGACCAGTTGGGATGCCTGCATTCTTAACATCCCCCAACTGATTCTTAACAGGTTCAATAATCATTCATATGTATACCTCTCTTCCTCTAGCAGGTTCTTCTATATTATCTAGAAGAGCAAGGGAACTCATCAATCTCTGAGGACCTGTAGCTCTGAGAAGAGAGCAGAGAGCTGGCCTCATAATCCTATGCCTAAATTCTTCAGGTTGTTTGCATATTCAAAGTCCTTAGGATGCCTCAGGCTCAAAGGCCTGCTGAATGAAAGATCAAAGATAGAGGGCCTATCAAATACCCAGTCATTCTCACCAAAGAAACCACCACCACAGGTTTATTTTGTGTACTGCTGGATAATTTTTTTTCAACAATCTTTTTTATGCTATAACAGAGAGTGTCTGGGTAGCTTTAGTCCTCCAGTGAGCATGTAAATTCTGACGTGCTAGGAGGCAAATCTAGGATCTGGGAAGAAACTCAGTCCCTCTAAGTCTGATCAGGTTTTACTTCATGTTTGAATTACAGGAGGCTAATGATGCTATGGAATGGGATCCACCTTAGAGAATTCTCTTTCAGACATGGCAACCCAATCTTGCTCCAAAGGTACACTCTATGGCATGTTTCTTCAGGGTCAGGAATTTTGCCTTTGCATAGGCTGTGGCCTACTGCCCCATTTATATAAAATGCAATCAACCTATATGTGAATAAAATCGTGGCAGTTGTAAAGGAAAGAGGTAATTTATTATCCAGTGTGACTCTCTGGGAAGCCACTAGCCAGTCTTTAAATGTGGCTAGTTCTTATAGACAAGCTTAGATTAATTGTTGCTTTGTTTGTTTTTTTAAATTAATTAATTTATTTATTTTAAATTTATTTTTTATTGGATATTTTATTTACATTTCAGATGCCATCCCCTTTACCCATTTTCCCTCCCTAGAAAACCCCTATCCCATACCCCTTTCTCCTTTTTGCTTTTATAAACTTTTTTTAATGTCAACCAAAGGCTTTAGAAGTTTGGTAATGCTCAATATCAATCAGAAGTGTAACCTAATACCCAACCTAGACATATCAACAATCTTTGACTGGCAGAGACATGTGAACATCCACCTCCATGTCTGGCCACCCTCTCTCTTTCTCTCTTATCACCTAGCTCCTCCTCTCCTTCTCCTCCTCCTCTCCTTACTCCTCCTCTCTGTACTCCTCCCACCTTAGCTCCTCCTACATATCACCCTATTTATTTGGGTTTTAAAAGACTTTTATAAAAATCAATTAATGATTGCTTACCCTATATAGGTAAAAGTTTTATGAAATTTGAATTGTGCACACCTTGACTTCAAATAATCCTCCCTAGAGGTATACTTGTGCATTTTAGCATGGTAGCACTGGTACTGCTGCTATTCCCCCATTGCATACAAGTGGTGTCTCTCCCTTCTTATGTCCAGCTAGGAAAACAATAAAAATTCTTTAGGCAGAGCTAAATGTTGCCTCATATCATTGCTAAATCACCTCCAGTTAAAGATCCTCATTGCTTTTAAGAAGCTTAATAGTCTTCACTATATGGTGAATATGTAATAGTAAGAACTGGGTGGGTGAAACCAAGACTGAATTTTAGTCTAAAATTTTCCTGGTGCTAGAGTGTGGTAATAATTATTTTAGCTAAAAGAGTCAAGAAGATGATTTTGATAATTTTTTTTTTACTTTCTACATCTTCCATGCTGTGTAGCTGTTAAGATTCTCAACATTTGCAAAAGAAGATTTATGTCAAAATTGCATTTATCTGTAGTCTTACAAGAAATCTCTTTGATAAGTAATTTTTAAAAATGCTTTCTGAAAAACACCTCTTGCTTCTTTTCTCTAAAAACTGCTGTGAATTTCAGCTTGCTCTTTAATCCATGTTTACTATAACAGCAAGGAAATGTCCTCTGTAGAGTCTGCCTACATTGGTGCCACCCATATCTGATGCACTTTGTCTTTTTGAGTCTGCCATAGTGGTATATGGCCAAAATTAATGATGTTCAAATGACTCTGGCCAAAAAAATTGCCAGATGCTTGGAAACGTTTTCAAGAAAAAAAAATGATCCTCCACTGAGTATGAATATAGGCCATATGTAACTTCTGGCAACATTCTGAAGTACTCTAGAGAAGGCAATATAAAACTAACACAGGGCCTTATCATTTTGTGTTAAATTCCACCATATGGATGAAATAGACTCTAACAAAAACTCTTTACCATCCTGTCTTTTTCTACGTTTTCCCAAAGAATTTTATTTTATACTTTATACTTAATATATTTTTAGCACAGTACAAACCCTGGTGTTGCAAGTTAGATTAGGCTATGAAGCCATTCATTATGCACTGCAGTAGGTGGCATGAATAGGAAGAGGTAATACTCTTGTATTATAGACTAAGGACAGTTTCATAGTGATAATTATTCTTCAAAGAGAAGACAGAAATGTAAAGAAATATGCAGCTGTATGAACACAAAAACAAAGGCCATTCGTTCTAAAGATTATGTGATAGACTACTATATGGAAATCCTCTTATTCATAACAAAACCCTAAACACTGAGTGCATTTGGTTAAACTCAAGTAAGTGACATGGCAATGGAGATGTGGAAGAAGAATCCAGAAAGAAATTCTACTAGAGACAATTAAATCCTGCAAATGTCCACTGGAATGTTTTAGATAGTTCATAACAAAGATATGTAATATTAGAAATAAGAATCAAAAATCATCTGTCATGTTAATTATGCCAAGGCTGAAGGAAGGAATGACAATGTAATACAAAGTGAGTGTACAATTTTAAAAAAATCAATAAGTCTACCACAACTATGTGACACTTGGTAAATGAATTGGTCATAGAGCTGGCACTTGGGGACTTTGGCTTACAAGATAGAAAGGCCAGAAATGGAAAACATGCCTCAATATAAAATGTTCTGAAAGTGAAACCATCTAACCATGTTCAGGGGTTTTGTTTCAGTAAGATAGCATTCATGTTAGACAAATTTGATAATAATAAATGACACAAAGGTATAGACTGATGACTGCCAGGCAGACTGGACCCTCTTACCTAACATATCAAAATTTCAAGATTCCCATGATTATTTTGCCTTGCACCATGACAGTAAGAGTTCTCTGTAACACTTCAAAAGGGTTCTTCTCTCCTGCATTGGTTTCTCATGATGTCCTTTTCAAATTCATTTCCCATGTTATCTTAACAGTTCACAAAACTTCATATTGAGTGATTGAAATTGTAATTTTCTGGAAAGATATCTGCATTGAAATTCAGCAAAGGCCAATGGATAAGTGAAGCAGAATCAGTTTCACATGAAGAGACTGGTACAGGAAGAGGAAAAACAAATAATTTTGACAAAATTGAAAACGATATTTTTGTTGTTTTTTAAACATTGGAAATACTGTTATCAGTTTGAGATGTATGTCTGTCATACATATATGTTGAACATAGAGATGAGCAAAAACTCTAGCTCCTGATCAGCACATGTTCATCAGGAATTTTCTATAACATTTCTTAGTTCTAGATACTGGTGCAGAGGATCAGAAGAGAAGAAACCTATAAGTCAGGTGTGTAGTGCTGTCTAATGTCTCCCTTCGTTTTGCATATGGATCACAACACTATTATTAGGTTTTTGATTCATGCACTGAATTATCTTTTATCAAAAATAAGTTTGAAAAATAAAAGGTATACAAATGCCTGTGTGGAAATCTCCAGGGTCTTTAAGGTCTTCTGGAACTCTGTCAATTGAATAAAGTTTGAGAAACTGTGTGTACATAATTGTTCTAAAGCTGTTACTCCATATAACTGGGAATTAACACAAATGATGAAATTGCGGGTTTCTTTGATCCATGATTCTGGTAAGAACATTCTGAGACTTCAAAGTACAAAATGAATGAGTCACCAAGCTGTTGTTCCCTAGAAACAAATTGAAATCATGTCCACTTAAAGATGAAATCTAGCATGCTTCAGGAAATGAAAGGTGGGAATATGCAATCCATGTCTTGTGGCTTCACATCTCTGAGGTAGACTCCTGATGGATGCCAAATTGCAGTTTGAGTGAAAAGAAAAATTCTACAAATTTAAAAAGTTCCAAACTACCCTCAGCTTGACTGCCTGGAATTATTCAGAACATCCTGGGTAATCTCCATTTAGGCTTGGCTATAGGGTTTCAAATGATATGGCAGGGACCCCTTCTGACTCAAAAGCAACATGAACATTTAACACTCACCCAGGAGTTCTCTAAAGCTCATTGAGGCTGCCAATTTTCCCTTTGAGTGTTAACAAACTGAAAATGCATGACAGAGAAAATCTTAAATTTGAAATAAGGCTGTGTGTTAGAGTCTGTTGATTTCTGTGCCTCCTACATTGGCTATTTTCATGTGAAAGGGTGCATATCACGCCGTTCCTCAACTCCCACCTTATGAGTAGATTCTGCCAGCAGAATTTTCTTAGCACACACGAAGATGAACCCAGAAACTATGTCAAACTTAGTTTTAAGTAATTTCCCTTACCTTAAGAACAATACATTGTGGTTGGGGAGATGATTTTTCTGGTTAAAGCACTTACTATCCAAACAATGTTAGGACTTGGATATGGATGTTCAGATCCCTCCTAAGTGCCCTACATGCAGAATGCTGGCCCACCTGTAATGTCTTTCAGGGAAACGTGATGACAAAGAATCCATGAAGAATCTAGATAGTAACACTAGCTAGCCATATCTGTTGCTCTAGGTTTGATTGTCATAGCCTGCTTGAATGTATAACATGGAGGAGCAATTAAAGGTGGTTTCTGATATAAACCTTGAGCTTCCACATCCACCAACATGGACATTATTGCATGTGCAACCACCAATATGTGCCCATAAGTGGACACAGGTGAATAAAGTGAGACTATTTGTAACAGACACATGCGCACACAGAGGCACACACAAACACATACACAGACACGCACACACAGAGAAAGATAGGGCTGTCTTGACGTCTGTATACTGTTCAGATGGGATCTAAGTTGGAAATATTATGCTTACCATTTTCTTCCGGAAGTAGGTTTCTATAACTCGGACTGGCCTTGAACTTTGGCATGTAGCCAAAGATGATGTTGAACTTCTAATCTCCCTCATTTATGCCGGGCAAGCAATACTGCTGTTTCAGTTGCCTTTACGTGCTGTGATAAAACACCATGATCAAGACAACTTATAAAATAAAGATAACCATCATGGTGGGGAGAACGGCAGCAGGCATGCAGGCCACGTATTTAAGTAGTACCTGAGAGCTTACATCTCGATCCACAAATATGAGACAGAGACAATACATGGGAATAACATGAAGTCTGCTGAAATTCCAAAGTCTCCCTCTTTTATTCTTCTCCTATAACAAAATTATATCTCGTGATTCTATCGAAAGTTTCACCATCTGGGGACTACAAATGCAAAAATATGTGCCTATGGAAGCAAGTCTCATTCAAACCACCATACAAAAGATGATGATGATGAACTTCTAATTCTCCCCATTTCTGTTGTGCAAGAACCTCTCTGCACTCTGAGCTACATCCTTGGCCCCATAATAATAATTATAAGTCTTTAAACTGAAACACTGACTAAGTCCTCTCAATAAGTCAAACATCAAGACTAAGGTATCTCCTATTCCATGTCAGCCAGACTCCAAGTGTACAATGCTGAGTACCTTCATATTTCCCGATTTCCTATCTATAAAAGAATAGTTATGAAAGCCTGACATTATCAATATAAAATTCATTTTGAAGCTGAAACTAGATATAATCCCAATATGATAGTATAACAAAAAGGAATCTTTAAGAGATCATTAGTTCGTAAAGTCTCCATTATTATGGATAGAATTTGTGTCCTTATAAAAGGAGCTCTAGGGAGCACTAAGGTTCTTCCTACCATTGGGATATTCTAGCACATGAATATCCCAAGATGATGCAGGTGACAAAATATGCACTTTCTAGGTACTGTATCTTCCGGCAACTTAATTTTGGATTTTCCATCTCAAGATTTGTCAGAAATAAGTCTGTGTTTCAAAGCTACCTCTTATATTGTATTTTTTTAAAGGAGACAAGATAGACATTTTGTACCCTGAATTTCTGAATATATCATTTAAATCTAAGATTTTATCACCTGATAATGGGAGAAAGGATTAAAACCTTTCCTTGCTGCAAGCTGCAGACTTCCTCTTTTTTAAAGATTTTTTTTTCATTGCATTGCCTATTCCGCACAGGAACCAGTGTTTTTTGGGAAGGTGTAATTCCTCACTGTGTTTAATTGTGTGTGACGCACACACATTTCTAACTGCATTATGCTGTGTTGCAAATGTTTCCTTACTTTTCAGTCTCCCCCAGCCAACTCAAAGGGAATAGTTCATTCCCACTGCTTTCATTGTGTAAATTCCCTGATTATGGTTTGAAAACAGCAGTGGATGAAAGTGTTCAACGGGAACTCCCAGAGACTTGTTAAAACAGAGGTTGCTGTGCCTCCTCCACAGTTTGTCTGCCTTAGGATGTCTGACAGACTCTGGTCAACTTCATTTCTAACCAGATTCAATACAAATCTGAAACTACTCATGTAGATATTTTAAAACCCTTATTTTTTTTTTTAAAGAATTCAGTGTGCTTCTCATAAACATATATTAACATGAAATCATTAAAACTGAATGCATCCAATGCCAGGTGATTTTAATAGAGGTAAATACTGGGTTACTATAATTATGTATTTGCAACATGTGTCCATGTGTGAACCTAGAGTTCCTCACAGGATTTGTCTGTGGTCAATTTATTTTTAAAATATCATCCCAAATGTAAAGGTTTAACAGGTATTTAGTAAAAAAAGGGTCTCAAAAATGTAAGCTGGGTTTGGTTACAATGTTGTCATTTCACATCTAGTGCAACCCTCAAAAATTTCAGAGGACCGCAAACAAGCATTGATACACAGATTCTTATCAGCCTTCCTCACAGTAATTTGTAAATTCATAACATAACAAAAAAGTTTGCTTGTGTCTATCCTTAGGCTTATCATAGAAGCTCAACAAGACCAAGTTGGCATGATGCTAAGAAACAGCAAATACTTAATGGATATCCAAACTCTGTCAGTTTCGTTTTTTGATTTTTTCCCTTATACCTTAGTACTTTCAAAAAAGTAGTTGGGTTTGGAAATCAAAGTTAATAATGACAGCTATATTTTATATCTAGAAGGCAAAGACCAAACACCTGACTTCATTGCTTTAAAATATATTTCAAAGGGGAAAAAAAAAAAAAAGATTATCCAAAGACCTACAAAGAAGGCTGCCAAGGAAAAATACATGAGCATTGTAAAAATGTCCGGTTTCAGGGCATTTTAGAGAGGGCTCTCGTAGAACAACTTCTCGGATAAATAATGGTGACAATCAACTCAATGGGAGTTGATGCTTCTGCCTGATGAAGCTGTCAGTGGCTGCCTTCCCCTGGGGGCCTAGATGAGCGACTCCAAGCCATCATTTTGAAAAAGCCCTGCTATTTCTTATCTATTAACAACTACAGTTTTTTTTTTTCTTATGTCCAAATGTACAAACAATTCCTGGATACTCATGTATTAGTGCTAGGAGCCAAGACAGGGAGTGAGTGACAAGGTGAATTTGGCTCCTTTCTAAGCAGAAAGAAATGTTCTGTTGAGGATGATTTTCTGTAGACTCCACAGTGTCAGAAGCCCTAATATTGCAGTTGCCAACTAATCTCTACTCAAATCAACCCTGCAGCAGCGGCATACGTTCCTCACTGTTTGCCCAATGTTCTGGGTTTCCGAATGAAAGACATACACACGCAGCTTCATATTTTAATATGCCTTAAACAGCTCAATGACTAGGCCACTCCCAAATCTCCACATGGCTAACATCCCCCACTCCAATATTCTTGAGTTTTATTCACTAAATTTTACATCCTGTCATTGTTGCCCCCAAACCCAGTTTGGGGACCCTCTGGGGCTGCTCTTCCCAGCTCTTAAATGATTTCTATGCTCTTTCTTGAGTAGCTCTCAGGCCTGGCAGCTACTCTTTTTCCAGCATAGAGGCTCTGTCTCCACTTTCCTAGCCTGGTCCCCTTTGTCTGAGAATGCTAAAGTCCTGGCTTTGTCTCTCTGCCCTTTCTGGTCTCCAGCAACTTTATTTACCAATCAAAATAAACTGGGGCAGTGATACTTAGTGTCTTACATGCAGATTCTCCTGCAGTTTGGGAGACATAATTAACATAACACAAGCCTTAGACTAAATCCACAGTACCCTGGTTCTGCATTTGACTTTGTTAGTTTTTTTTTTTTTTTTTTTAAATTAGATCTTTCATTTACACTTCAGATACCATCCCGTGACTTTGTTAGTTTTATCACCATCATATTGTGTTATTGTGTACCCATAAGACCTAGCCAAACCTAAGTGCCAGGGGCCTTCCCTAGCTGCTGATAGGGTGACCAGAGTGGTGATAAAGAGTCATTACAGCTCTGACTGACTAGCAATCAGGTTGCATTCTTATTTATGCAAGTTTCACAGAAGAAAGACAAACTAATGATTCTCCAAGAGGTACAGATTGTATCATTTGCCTCTGGACTCGTGTTTGTGTTTTCATTTTTTGTCTAGGCTTACGAGTTTAGTCACAATTAGAAAGTAAAGATGCAACAAATTATATTTTTATTATTAGCTCTATAACTCCCATCCAAAGAGTCTAAAAAATGTCTCACCCAAAGCAAACACTCCTTTTATATGATAGCCTGCTTTTAGACTTGGCAGGATTTGCAGGTTCCCCCCAACCCTTCCCCCTCCATTAACTCCTTTCTTTACTCTAATCACAGCACCTTCTCCTTCCCCCCCTCTCAGTCCCATTCTAACATCTGCTTCCATTATCCCCTTTTTCTTCTCCTCAGAGAAAAGACTCCCCCCCACCTCATTGTCATTGTTACCTACTCATGCTGGTAAGCATGACTCAAGTCACAGTATGACTAAGTCAATCCCCTCCCAACGAGGCCCAGAAGTCAGCCCAGTTGTAGGAAAAGTATCCAAAGGCCCACAACAAAGTCAGAGACAGCACTTCCACTAATTCTAAGCAGACCCCCAAAAAGAACAAGATGCAGATATGCTATAAATGTGTAATGGTCCTAGGTCCAGCCTATACATGCTCTTTAGTTGGTAGTTCAGTCTCTGTGAGCCCCTATAGGCTCAGGTTAGGTTACTCAGTAGGTCTTCTTGTGGTATCCTTGATCACTCAGACTCCCTCATTCCTTCTCCTGACTAGTCTAAAAGACTCCCAAAGCCTCACCTATTGTTTGGTATTGTTTGGCTGTAGAGCTCTGCATCTGTTTCCATCCTGGATGAAGCCCTTCAGAAGAAACTATTCTATGGTTCTCTCCGCAAGCATAGCAAGCACTTATAGTTTTAAATCTCTCCAGGCAAACAAAATATATTTCAACTTACCAAAGCTTTGTTTCCCCTAAAACAAAAGGGAGAGTTAAGCTTATGATTTTCCTAATAATAACAACAACAACAAAAATAATGAAGTCCCCAAGAATGTAGACCAAAAACCTAAAAGTGAGAGACAGAATGACAGCAGTAGTAGCATTTGGCTCAGCTTCACTGGAACTGTGTCAAACAGCTGTGCTAGCTTCATAACTTCTGCTGTTCCTAGTGGATATGGCTTTGCCACCTAGAGTGCTTCTGTTATCAGATAACAATAACCATTTCCATGTTTTGGCATTTGTTAATTAATTTCACTACGTAAACAGTATCCATTAGTAGTAGCTGCTTTGTTGCTATTGCTATCATTGCTTTGACTATACATGTGCATAGTATAGAAACATTGTAAAAGTTCAATATATGTCTAAAATATTTCTAATAAAATTAATATGATTAAAATTTCCATATTTTAATCGATCTATGAGAATGTGTATATGTTGTGTGTGTATGTGTGTGTTTAGACCCTTCAAACACATTTTTCCTAGTTCATCATTACATATATTAGATTGTCATGAACTATTGTTATTCTATAACACACTAGAAATAAGGTATGTCTACGTGTACCTTGTTGCAATCAACCTCCCTTCATCTTCCTTCCCCAATCCTCTTTCTAGTCACTGATCACCATTATTTTCTTGCGTTTTCTGAAGTGCCATTTCTTAAGTTTTCACTACGAAGGAGGAAGGAGACATCACTCCTTATACTTTGCTATGAGCATGGAGCATGCATCTTTCGAACATCAAACAACTCTCTCTGGATTGTGACTAGAAACAATCTTAATCAGCTTTGTTCCTTATGATTCTGCTTCTTCTTCTTCTTTTTTTTTTTTGTGGGTGTTTGCAAGTACAAAGGGTGAATATGAGGGTATGTGGAGGTGAGTGGAACTGGGGTGCATAAGTGAAACTCACAAAGAATCAATACAAGTTTACTAAAAAAAAATAATCAAAGTGTTGGAAAAGAAGGAATGAAGCAAACACTTGCATAGGCTGCTGGCAGATTATAAGTTAATGTAACATTTCTGTAATTTACATTTATTTTTTAAGAAAACTGCACTAGAACATAATTAACTCATAATAAATCTAAAAGTTGGGCACAGATTTGCTTAGAAAAAAAAACTCTATATATGAAATCGAAAAAGGAATCCAGAACATCTGTATTTAAAATGAACAACAACAACAACAAAAAATTTCTATAAGTATTTCTGATTGAACAGATATGTGAAGATATGTTTTGTACAATGAAATCACATTGATCCTATATTCCATGAAGGCATGTCAGGGAAGTAAACATGGAACTTATTCCAGCCTCTGATTTTGTGTAATTGCTCAAAGGAATATTAGATGGGGAAAAAAAGGGAAGAAAATAAAAACAAAGGTAATGGCCTTGGAGCTAAAAAAATTAAATCAATTTATCAGAATCATCAATATAGTACAACTGGTACTGGTAGAATGTGACCTTGGATGCTTTTTCTTTGTTCAAACTCTCCAGGTTTTGCTTGAATATTTGAAAACTGGACATGATAATATCAACATGATAAAGTTGCTATAACTTTTGAATTCAGTCATAGTTATATAATACCTAGCAAAATATCTATTGTATATTAAATACTCAGTAGAGATACTGTCAATAATTATCACATAGACACCTGACAGGTGCTCTCATCTCCTGTAGTCACCATGTGAAGACATCTGCATCACTCAGAAGATGGTGAGTAGGATTTAAATGGTGCTGAATCCATTCACATTGTCAATGATGTCCACAACATAGGTATGCTGGTACAGTTACACATCGACAGAATGTCATGGCGAAAATGAATTTCTGCTTTTATCTTTAAAAACCACTTATCTCAAGGGACAAGGATGTTTGATTTCTGCCTTGGCCTGTTGGCACTTCTTATTATTAAAAAAAAGATAAGTATCACAGAGGGTAAGCCTAAGGGAAAACATAGTGCCATAATATCTGTAAACAGACTTGTTCTTTTTAACTGTAAGATAAAGCACTGAGAACATCAGCAATTTGGCCCTCATGAAAGTTTTCCTTCTTCAGTAATAATCATATGATCCAAACACTGCATGGAGATCAGAGAGCATCCCATACAGTAGGATAAATGTACATAGAAGCATTTAAAAACACTTAAAACATTTGATTTTCCTTCTTGCTAATTTTCTCTAAGTGTTCATGTGTTGGATACCTTGGAAGGGATATTGCCACAATCTATACAGAACAGACTTGTAGGTAGGACTCTTATGGAATGACAGAGAAGAAAACATGCATGGACAGTTAGGAGAAATCTTGCATCATGATGAAAATCCTCTAGAATATCTGGCAATCTAATAAGTTAGACTGTATCAAAGTTTCTCCAGAAGAGAAATATCATATTTACTGACAATAGTGATATTTTTGAACAAATGCCATCTTCCATGATTTGAAGGAAGTTGTATAAGTGTCATTTAGGCTAGGAAGCTGTGAAAACGAGGCTGAAAGTAGTATATGTAGAAGTTGTCAGCTATCATATTTCTTACTAATGTTTATTATGTTAATTATAATGTTAATTATTTTCCTGTAAAGGAATCTAAATTGCAAATCCATTGTTTTACACAACTGCAATGGTTCCCAGCATCATCTGTATGTGTGTGGAACCTCAGAAATGGGCTTGATTTTATGGTGGCAAATTTAGCTCATGAGATGAAGGAAACTTCCTTCTCTTCTCATCTTAAAATTATAACCACAATGTCGGTGATCAATTATCCCAAGTGTGGTTTTTTTCTGTAAATTTTTTGTTTCTACCAAAAGACATTAATTTATTAATATTTAATATTGTGATAAAACCTTCTGTTGAAAAGTCACTTCAGAGAGAATTTATTTTGTCTTAACATTCTAGAAGGTTATCCCTAATAAAGGGAAAGTCATGGCTGCAGGCTGTAGGCACAAAATATTGTCTAATTCCATCTCAACTGCACACAGGAAGTAGAACAGGAAGTTGGGCAAGGCTACGAAATCTAAGAGCTCATTCTCATTGATGAACTTCCTCCAGCAAGGCTCACATGTCTTACAAGTTCTGTAACATCCTCAAACAACATCACTAATTGTGAACCAAGTATTCAAATGAATCAGAACATGGGAGACATAATGAAAAGATAATTAGCCTCGTGTGTGTGTGTGTGTGTGTGTGTGTGTAAGAGACAAAGAGCAAGAGAATACTATTAAAACAGAAATTACAAACATAAATTTTATATGTTATAAAGCTGAACTTAACTAGAAAATAAAATAAAATTACATACCATAAATTCTTTTGTAACTCTTATTTATTTATTTTTGCCATGTTTCTGAGGTTATATTTCCTCCAGAGCTTAGGCATGCACGAAGGAATGAATGAAAGCTCTAGTGAGTTATATAATTTGGAGTAATAAATTCAAACTGTCTGTTAATACAAACTCTTCCAATTAAGTTGTATATTTAATTATCTAAATACTTTCCTAAAATAGGACATTTAAGCCCCCTTTCTCCAACAAAAACGTAATTTTTCTCAGTAGTCCACGGGACCCTGAACATTAAAATCTATGGATCCAGTCAGTCACAAATTCAACAAGAAGAGAGACAATTTTTTTCCATGTAGTTCCATTTAATGAACTAAGCCCACTTGAGAAATGCAGCGTGAAAGTAGTAAGTCATATTGAAGCTTGCACATATCAAAAGAGTTGATAGCCTTTCTCATTTGAGAAATTTTCATGTTCACAGAATTATAGTTAAACTTACAGTGGGGTCAAGAAAAACAGTATTTAATCTAGCATATGCCATATTACCTAAATGAAAATTAAAATGAATCAGTCAGTATTCAACAGTTTATTCAGCACATATTATATTCCATGTATGCTAATCTCAGAGATCTATGAGAATGCACACATATACTAAAATAATTATGTGCTATTGTGGGAAGTGGCTCTGCTCTCATCATTACAAGGTGGCGTTTGGCATAGGCGTTGCTTGAGAGAAAAGACAACTCCATATTTGGAGTTGTATGTGCTGAGAGGTGTGGTTACCCGATCACCCCACCTCGCATCATTGAGAGTGGCCAATTAGTGACTTCGTGGCAGCTGCTGATAGGATCAAGGCAATGCTTATAAGGGGTTGTGGGAGAGGAAACAAGAGAAGAGAAAGAGAGGGAGAGAAGAGAAGGAGAAAGAGCAATTCAGGGATAGCTGAATAAACCGCTTGAAGAACACTGTTGCTGTTGCCTTATTTCGCGGGTCGGATGTGGGTAGCAACATGCTATAATTTGATTCACATAACACAATGGCTATTTAACTAAAATTGAATTGTTCCCATTGCCTAGAATCTTTTCAATAAAATGGCACTAAAAATAAAAGAATCTTTTTTCAAAACACAGCACTATAAAATACGAAAAATATTAAAATGTCTTTGAAAAATCACCATGAGTTATAGTATACAGGTACTCACCTGAGAAATAATGAAAATGACTAACCCAGAGGTAGGCATTGAAAGCAAAGTGAAAACCACTGCCATATTCTACAGCACTAAATCAGGTAGGATCTAGATAAAAAAGAGAATCAGATATTGGCGATGATGGAGATTTGGTACACAGGGATTTACATGCCCTCTGGTGGGAATTGGAAGAAGAAAATAGACCATAGAACTTGGAAAATTTTTGTGACTGCAGCACCCAACACACAAACGCTTTGTATAAGCCATGGACAGTCATTGGAAAATGGTCATTTCGATGAAGCTTATTCATAGTTAGGGAACTCCTGTGCTTCAGCTTTCATGAATTGTTACCAACTAGGATGGGGGTGTGTGGCTTTTTAGCAGGGCTGTTGCACTTGACTTTTCTACACTCCTATAACTAACCCAAATAAAAATTTGGTTCATTAAGGTAAACATGAATGGAATTATTGGTTTGGTCTATTGTTAGCATGTTCTCTTGGATGAACAGACATGTGGCCACAGCTCTCCATTTAGATATTTCTTTCCATGCATTCATTCATGGATCCTGTCAGAAGTAGTGATAGACATACATTAATTCATGTCTCCTATCAAGTGAAGTAGTAACCATTGTTACCCATACATGTTCAATGACTGGGAGCTCCCAAAAGCTTTTTTATAGATGTCTTCTCATTTTGCCTAAAAAATCCACATTACAAGACCCTAATAGCTGAGCACTGGAAATATACATTCTGCTAACCAGATGTGTATATGAGAGAAAGAAGAAACATATTCTTACACTCAAACAGGGAATGAACTATTATGTTTTGAACAACACACACACACACACGCACACTTCAACTCTATAAGTGAAAAGACATCTGACATCTAAACTTTAATTTTAATTTATAGTTTTCAAATGACAAAAAGCTTTAATCCAGGGAGGTATAAAATTAGATATTTTACAATATTTTAATTTTAATTAAAATTTTAAATTATAAATAATCAAATCTATAATTTATTACTTATCTATTGTGACACTGTCTCAGAAGGCAAGTTAGGCCAGCCTAGATTTATTATATATCCCCAAACTTGAGATCTGACATTGAATGTGTGCCCTTCCTAATACCTTTTGCTCCAAGGTTATAGGTCTGAGCCAGCACATCAACAGGGAACATATATACATATGACATTACAGTTTTGAAGCCAATTGCTCTAAATATAGAAAATCATGGTCTTAAAGACTGAGCAGATGCCTGTTGAGAGAAAAAGGTGTGAGAATGGAGGAGAAGAACACATACTAGCTCCATTGAAGGAGGCAATTGTGCATTGGTGTGAGATGATGATTTAGAGGACTAACCACCTCTTTTTCAGGTCCCGTAAAATCCATTGCTCTGGCCATCATCATCATAGAACAAAGAGGTGGTTTTATCTTTTGCCAGTGATACATACACTTAGAAGCTTAGCTGAAACTTGAGTACACTCTAGTTAAAGAAGAGGATGGGCCTGTGTAATAAGTAACTGAGTTTATAGCCAAAGAAAATCCACATCTCGTATTTCTATCATAGCATAATCATTTTTGAAAAGAACTATTTCTGCCCACAAAGACATCTGAAGCAGCACAAACGTCTGTGGGATTTTTTTTATTTCATGCAAATATACTTTTCTTTCTTTTATAAAATCTGTTCCCATCTGTTCTTCCAAAGAGTGTTCTATTAAGATAAACAGTTAGGGATGGATACCTTGTCATTTGTATCAATTATTAAATGCTTCTTGTGTTTTCAATGAATAACATTAGGAATGACTTACTCTTTGAAGGTCTTATAGCTTTATTTTTTTAATTAATATTGAATCTCATAGAAATGTCCATAATGAAACAGAAGCATTGTGGATGTGATTGTGGCTAAACTTAGAAATCTAGAGATGATAGGCCCAAGTTTGTCACCTTGAAAGTGGGTTTGAGTTTTGGTCTTAACAGTTTGATATGATAAACGGCCATACTACAGGTCGGCCTTTCTCTCCTGAGCATTTGTAGTAATTAAAACAGACTTTACAAATGCATGTATCATAAAAAATATTCATATATAAGAGGCTAGTATTGAATTAGAATTGATTTCCCTAGATATCACTCACACAACAAAAATAGTACTGTCAAACAGATGTAAACGATCTCATCTAGTTCCTGAACAGAGTAGAGGTCTACACACAATGTTTGTAGTAGTCTCCTCATGTTAATCTTCTCCCAAATTTCTGGCCAAGTGGAGAGCTCTGCCTGTTGTCAGAATACATAATTTTTCATTTTCTCTTCTTACCTGTACCTTGTGATGACTGGACTTCCAGTAAACACTTTCTTCTATAAATTATATTTTTCATACTATGTTAGCACTATCTTAGCAAAGTAATAAAAAGGTAACTGTGAGAAGTTGGTACGGCACTTAGCCATCAGTGTTGTTGAATTTACTTGTCAACAGAAATACAGGACTAAGAACAATGTTTGCTACAAAGTAGGCATTATTTAACAGATGCTATTTTGTTCCATTCAACTTTATCCTCAGAAATGAATAAAAGAGATACCAAAATGAATACAACCTATTCTTATCTTTCCTATCATCTCAGAGATTACAATGGAAGAGAGGGGCTGCTTCTTTAACATTCACTACTCCAGTCACCAGCTGTTCCTCTGTTAGAAAGGTCTCTGGTGGCATTTGCTATGAGCTCATTTTAACCCCAGAAGGTGTTTGCCATCTGCTGCCTTGGGCTTCCGCAACTGCTCTTGCCCTGCTTTTCTCCCCCTTTCTCCTCTTCCTTGTCAGCTGGTGCCTTTGGATTCCAGGTTGAATTCAGTGTCAGTCACTTTAACAATATTGCTTGCTGCTGGAGGCTTTTCTTTGTGCCTCCTCCAGCAAACTCATGATATTCACCTGTGTAGAGAGAAGTCTGTGCAAATAATTCACAGCACTTGACTATTTCCAAGCACTGGTGAGTGGCATTGCACATCTCTATTCCAGAATCCTATATGAGAAAGTTGATGTTGTCTAAAATGAGAGGCAAGTACAGATTTTGTGGTGCTGTGTTTCTTTTAAAGTAAAGTATTGTAAATCAGTATGGGGACTTAACCTCAGTGACACCAAAATAGACTAAATCTTCTATTTACTTTCCCCATGATTCTATAAGAATGTTACCCTGTTGGAGTTACCATTGCTACAGATGAACCTACATTTAGCTGAAGTTGTTAATAATTTCAAGTTATGGATTATTTTATGATTAATTTAATAATAAATTCATGAATATGTCTTCAATGCCAAATATGAGTCAATGCATCTTGTTTTGATATTCTGCTACATCTTTAGTATATACAGATATTCCCTCTTCTCTCAAAGGGCTTTTGTTTCCATGGGAATAAACAAGCATTAATTAGTGTGCACACAAAAAAACTTACAAATTGAGATAAGTTCATCAACATAAAGAACACATACTGTGAACACTGGGACTAAGGGAGTCTATACATAAAAAGAATACAGACAACCTTTTAATAAAGTTATATGGTAAGAAATACATAAAACTGAGCATGAATTTAAAACATGCAAGAGAAAGTAATTCAAACCAAGAAGAATGATGTCCATAGGCAAAAAAAATCCTAGCTGTTAAAAGGGACATAGTCTCTTCTTAGATCTGAAATAAAGTACAAAAAAAAATCAGTAAAATCAAACAAACTTGAAGGCAAAGGCTAAGGGAGAATGACTACAAAGACAGTATTGTCATTTTAAATCCACATTAGTTAAAGCAACACTTCAATTCTTGTTTGACTACTAGCTCCTTTAGTGAGTTCTTTATGCAACAGAAACTTGGTGGACAAAGTTCTTTAATGCTAATACAATTATGGACCACTGTCTATATCTGTGTCTCCACCTTTTTCTGCTTCCTCCTATTCTCAGTAAAAGTGTTTCTGGGTCGGTACTTCTAAGACATATTTCATCCTATTTCTTGCATCACTAGACATTGCCTGTATTACAGTTGTAGATTGTTTCTAAACTGGCCACAAAGCAAACCTTATTATTCTCATGATGGACAGTCTCAGGGTACTTCTGTTAACAATGTCATACTTTTCTCTGCAATATTCCTCAGATCTTAGCTTCTCATTGTCAGTTTGGACCACATAATACCATGCTACAACTTTACCACACTACCTCCAGGAATCATAGCAAAAGTCATTGGTTATTTCTCAGAATTGTATAAACATTGAGTTTATATTCATGTTACAATGTTTCATTAAATTGATATATGGGGATTATATATTTTATTTGGAAGTATCCATAGTGTCTCATCTCATAGGTATTTTACTATTTTAAAATAAGATAGTTAAAGGCTGGGGAAATGAAGAAGTGGTTGACTTGATGTGAGTAAAATTGAGAAAATATCTGCCCCTTAATTGAAAGATTATGGACTGAGTGGGTAAACATTTGAAATGTAACCTCAGACACATCAGAATGCAGTGGTACTCATTAAGGAATGGATGCAATCACCCCCTCTTTGATTATTTTGACCAAGAGCAAGTCAAACTTTAAATTTTCCAGTGTGTGTGTGTGTGTGTGTGTGTGTGTGTGTGTGTGTGTGTATTCTGTGTGGCCATAGGTTTTAGGTTTTGGCTAAAGAGAATTTGTCTGCTGTGTGTCTATCTATGCCTTCTTGATATTTGACTGTCCCATTGCCTGTGTGCTGTGTGCCTGTCTCAGGGTTGCTGTGTGAGCTGTCTTTTATTCCTAACAAAGGGATTTGCTCTATATTTATTGAACAGCATAGGAAGAATTACAAGGGAAGGAATGAGGGAGATTTTACTGACTATTGAATAGTATATTTACAATGTATTAAGTTATTTGCTTCAACTGACCCTATCTGTCTCCAAAGTTCTCAGTACCAGGTCATACTGTTTACTAAGCAGTATAAATATACTGCTTATATTATAAGTTGTATTATATATATAATGACATACACATATTCACACATTGTTATCTGTGTCAGGGGCATGAAATAATATATAACTTAAGATTAAAGCAATATTTTAACATATGTTTCAAACACCTATTAAATCTAAGTTAAGTAATGTTGGATTTTATGCTTTGCTCGTAAAAGGAGTGTGCATACATAGCAGAATATCAGACTAATTGCATAGTCTTAAGGGAAGTTCAAGTGATAAAAATTAAACATCACATAGCAAAAATATAAGCATCTTATAATAAGAAGCAGGAGAAAAAGGGTCCCAAATGCAGGTAAAAAGTCAGAGATCAACCTGACTCACATTGTTAAGAGTCTCACAAGAAGACCAAGAGACACAACTGTAGCATATAATCAGAGAGGCTATGTCAGACCTGTACAGGTTCCCTGATTGTCAGTTTAGTCTATTTTATCCCCTGTGGGCCTAAGTTATTTGATTTGGTGGGTTTTCTGTGAGGAAGGTGTCTAATCTTACTGCAACTCGATATGTCTTCTTTGGTTGATATTCCTGGCCATCCTTCCCTTTTCTGGAGGAAAATGTAGGAGACATGGAAGAAGGGGACTCGGAAGAGAGAAGGGAGGGGAAACTGTGGTCAGGATATAAGAGAAGAATAAATAATAATTTTTAAAAGATGAGATAAAGGATATAAAGAAAACAGCATTTTTGAGGATTCCGTTTTTAACAGTATAGACTGATTTTGTTAATTAATGTCACACAATCTCTAATGACCTGGGAAGGCCTTTTTATGGATAAACTGTCTAGATTATAGGGTACTCCTGTGGGGGATTTTAAGACTGAGTTAATTGAGATAGCAGCAACTTTCTCTTTGAGCATGGGCAACACAGTGCATGCGCTCAATGAGGAGGGAGTAAGCCAAGCACACGTGTGCATGCCTTCATCCTTCTCTGTGCTTGAATGCAGATATGATGAGCTGCTTCAAGTTCCGCCCACTTTGATCTCCTGAAGTGATTGAGTGTAAACTGGAATTGTGAATTAGAATAAAGGATTTCACCCATATGTTGCTTTCCTCATGCTGTTTTATCAGTAAAGGAAACAAAGACACCCAATAACTGACTATAGCTCTCAGTGCTGGTTAGGTTTGCTTAGGACTTAATGCTGTGTGGTGCATATGGCACTGTTATGGAGGCCTTTTGAGAGAACATAACAGCGAATGAATACCTGACAGATAGCTATGGCTCACGCCTATCATCTTAACCCAGCTACAGAAATATTTGTGTTCAGTGTTTTGACATTCAACACCTTAAACAGAAACAATTTACACTTCAACTTAAGATGATAAAGTATAATATTCCATTCCATTCTCTATACCTTGGTTACTCATAAAACATGATTTTTTTCATAACTGAACACATCATCAGAAAATGGGTTTTCTGGAACTTAAGTGCCATCAACGCTAGTAGATTCTGTCTCAGAAGCAATTCTCATTGCTTTCAGACCCCATCAGGTTTCATATTCAGCCAGTCAAATCAAAGACACCCTTGGAATTGGGTATAGTAGCATATGCTCTTAATCCTAACATTGACAAGGGAGAGTCACACAGATCTCTGTGAGACAATTCTAATATGCAAAGCAATATCCAAAGCCAGCTGAGGGAACTTGAATACCTACTTCAAAAAGAAAAAAAGAAGAAAGGAAGGAAGGAAGGAAGGAAGGAAGGAAGGAAGGGAAAAAAGGCAGACAGGAAGACAGGAAGGCAGGTAGGCAATATTTTCTCAATAGTGATGAATATATGTGTACACAGCCCTCCAATTACTCGACAACCTTAACAGATAGTACTGGATGGAGCAGCTAAAGTTACTAGAAGATTTAAATAGCAAAAATTAATATCTCACTGTTCTACATCTGGAAATCCAGGTTTACATCTAGAATTTCTGGCTCATGGAGAGATGATAACTATTTTCTGTATGGAGAGGGTGAACATAGGGAGTTCTCTGCATATCATTATGTGTTCCCTGGTGATCCCATTCAGAGCACCTCACCCTTATGCTCTCATCTAAGTATAATTCTCCACCACAGACACTCCAAAACCTATTGCAGTGGGCAGCTTAAATATAGAATGAATTTAGGCAGGGTGCACAATTCAGTTTCTTTGAGATACAGCCTTCATTTACTGTTTACAGAAGGTTGAATAATAACAATTGATGAATAGTAAAGTTATTATCAGAAACAGTCTGGGCATATATGCCAACCAAGTTTCATATGGAAATTCCCATTGATTCTTTTTTTTTTTTTTTAATACTGACATTTTCTGGACTGTATCACCATCTACAGCTTTTTCATATACAGATTTATAAATGCTGGATTCATTCAAGAATTTCAACAGTTACATGATGCTGTGGCCTTCATTATAGTTATCAGTATAGAAAAAAATCTACAACTTTTTCTTATGTAACTGAATATATACTATCTTGTAAAAGCTACATTTGCATTCCCTTATGCATGCTTACATAAACAATAATTTTAGTGAATAAAAACAAATATCACATGCATTGCCAATACTGTAGCAGAAATAGGACACATCTAAATTCCTAAATATTTTCCAAGATCATTTTTATTCAGTAACACTTATCCTCAGCAAGAGCTTGGTGTGCATTTGCTGATGGCTGTATATAATATGGCTATACCAGAGCACAGTGAAAACTACTTCATCCCACAGACAGTGGGAGGTAATGACAAGGGGCAAGCTGAAGAAACTCAGTTCACTTTCAGTGAGATGCACTTAAAGGTGATTTTCTCCCTCACTGAATGCCTGGCTCCTCAAATCAATTTGCTAATCTCTAAAGGTGGTGTGGTATATATGACAGTTTAGAGCAGCATAGAGGCACTTACAGCTCATATCCATAGAAAACATGCAAAAATTAATTAACAGTGTTGACCCAATAAACATGTGGGGGGGGGAGAGAAAGAGAGAGAGAGACCTACAGAAACAAAGACAGACAGACAGACATACAGACAGACAGAGAGCAACAATGCTATCAATATCCAACTTGCTATTAGCATTCAATTTCCCTATTTGAAAAAATTAAAGTGTAATATTTTCTGATGTGATAATATGGTATTGGAAATTATTGTCTATTTTATAAAAAATTAAATCCACATTATAATTACAAATCTAATTAAATATTTATTTAAAAGTCAAGCTATTAGCTAGCTAAAATAATAGTCTGTGATCCCAGCTGCTGACAGAATTAACAAGATAGCATGTTCCTGCTTATTTATTCCACAAACATTTAATGAGCTTCCCTTCTGTTCTGTTCCCCATTCTTGGCTCTCAAATATTAAGGATGGATGAGTTAACAGATCAAGATTTCAAGACACTTATAAGCTATCTGGGAAGGTAAGTATTGTATATATTTAAGTCATAAATGTACTTTAAAAATAAATAATATTGACATTAAACAGAGACAGTCTCTAGACCCCAAAAAGTAGAACAACAGGAAATTGGCTTAGACACAGAAAAGGACAATTCAAATGATAGAAGAAAATTGCTCAGACAAGGCTCTTACAAAATGTACACTTTATAGTGTTTATTTTCATATAACCCACTAGAAGATATACAATTTCCCGAAAAGATGTCTATCTAGTTGAAGTGGTTTCAGATTTCTGGAAACATTTTCAAACTTGTACCAACATTTCTCTTTTATAAGAAGTATAAGATATATCACAAAATGTGTTCATATGTTGAAGGATTAACCTTAGATTGGGGATGCCATCACTGAAAATATATTGGATGCTAAGTAATGTAATATGAGAAGTGGCTTCACTCTTGATGGTTGCATAATATGGTGGCAATGTTTGATGCTGTGGCTGTATTTGAGGAAGTTTTTCTTGGGAGAAATTTCATAGCAGTATAAATATATCTTGTCCCTTGCTTCTTCCAACCTTTGCCAGAGCCTCCTGCCTGTAAAGAATACCCCTGTCTTGGGTATCTGCCACGGCAATAAAAAGCCTAACGAATACAGATTTCAGAGTAAACTTCACGCTTCTTCTCTTAATAACAATAAGATCTTCAGTTATGAGTACCATCAAAATCAGAACATATGTAGAACTTTAGAAATTAATGTAGATATATTGCTATAATTTTACTGTAGAATTTTTTGGGACAGCTTAAGCATTTCAGTATATTCTCTCAAATTAGCTACAAGCAATTAGTTTAATAATAGACAAATGACCTCAACTCAGGAATTGTAATAAATTACTAGGAATTTAAAGATTCTATTATAGAAAGGGTTCAAGTCTTAAGATGACTTTTTGGTGCTATTGAAAGGAGAGGCATCGAAGCGGCAAATATAATCACACAATATAGAGCTTATCTTAATTTCATTACCATGTTAATACTACAATTAGAGTTGGAACTCTACCCTTACAAACTCAGTTATATTGTTTTTTTAAAAAAGTGTTTTACATTGGTATGTTTTGAAAAGTTTTGTCATATTCTAAGTAAAATAAAAAGTCTGACATATATGTATGAAACCAATACTTCCAGATCAGAGAACTTTATTTGTCTATGTTTTACATAACTACAAATATAATTATGCTAAAAACAAATATATATATATATATATATATATATATATATATATATAAATTAAAGGTGTTCAGCCTGTATACTTACATTACCATGTCAAATTTTGATAAACTTTAGTGATTAATGATTGAGTGTATCTATCACACCAACCTAGTGACCTAAATTTTATAGAAGACACAATGGCAGGACATTAAATGATAATGAGCATTGTCTCCCATAGTTAATGGGACATTATCACTGGCTTAATCTAACCTTATTAGGGAAAGTTCACTGAGAGCACTAGTTAAGGGATACTCAAGAAACTAGATCAGTCGATATCACACTCCTTCTTACGCTCTCCAATTGTAGAAATAATGTGCAAAGAGTTTCAAATTTTCCCATTACATTCATATTTAAAACAAAAAGTTTGATATAATAACTGCCATGATTACTTTTCTGTTCCCATTTTTGAAAGTTGAAGCCAAGCTGGGGAGCCTGTTTGCCAAGTTTTCTGCCTGGAGGAAAATTGTGTGGCTGAGTTATAAATACATTGATGGATCCAGCTGGAACTGTCTCTTGTAATTTAATATGCAAAGAAATAATCTGAGTCATAGATGGAGACAAGCAGTTCCTTTTAGATAAGAGCACTCTATGTTTGGCTCTGCAGATGACTTTCAAGAGCCTTCTTCAACAAGGGAACAAGAAACGGTGTCAGGACAAGTGGAACCAAATATTCCCCTTGAAACAAGCATTCAATCACCTTTCGTGGTCTCTGTTACAAACATCAGCAAATGAGTAATGCCACCTCATTTCCCCTTAAATCAAAAAAGATTCTGAATTGTTTCTGAATGCTAAAAAGAAATGAATTTTAAGATTTGAGAACTTCATGTTTTATATTAATTTTTGTTAAGTAACATTCTTCTTAAAACTATGAATAAAAAAATAGATATGGAGAAGTTAAGGAAAGAAATTACATACATGGATTGCAATTGAACCATGTCTATATTAGAATGTTGAAATTATAACTCTGTATTTGGGCCTTCGAAATATATGCTTTAAAAGCTTTTGAGATAAGGTCTTACATGTTTCAAGCCAATCATTGAACTAAGACTGTAGCTAAGTATGAAGCCAAGGACGACCTTTAGTTACTGATCATCCTTCCTTAACCTCCCAAACGCTAGATTTACAGTTTATGTCACCCTGTGTGACCTGAAATAGTTCTTAAGACATGACATTGTAATTGATTTTAGAGTTTTATATGTAATAATTATATTGTGAAGTCAATAAGATTAATGATAATGTGATATTTAATATTAACCACATCCATTAGTATTTCCTCAATATATTATATAATCTGATACAATTTTAGTTACATATTGCTGTACAGCAAGCCCACAACTTCACAGCTATAAAGATCATTGTGATATATATCAAGAGTATATGTGTGGCTATGGGAATGCCTCTAGTTTCTCTTGTACTTATTTTTGCCCTCATTTATCAGAAGAGTAAGGGGTGTTTTGGCTGCAGGTTTATAGTTAGAGACAGTTCTTGTGAATGGATTGAGATTCCTCTCCATGTGTTCATTCCCCAGTTACTAGACCAGCTCTCTTACCTGCCAGTGTTCTGACAGGATGGTAATGGAAGTCCACAGTTCCTCCTGATTCCCAGTCTCAGAATCAACATAGATGCCTTTCACTACTTTCCATATGCCAAATCCAGTCATCAGGGTAGTCTAGGTTCAAAACCTGGAGAGACATAGGCAATGACTAGGGGAAAGCCAGAGCTCTGCAAGGTTAAAAAATAACATGAATAGTAAGTAACAGAGTGAACAGGAAACAAAGTCAGCCTTGAAGAAGATGGTTCTGACTTTCCCAAGACTCCATACTGCATTTAGAGTAAGTACTTTCACTTACATGGGATTATATACTGGTCATCATTCCCATATTAGCATGTTTGGGGTTATGCTATCCATAAGAAATAAGTACTAATAAACACATTGCTTCAACCTATGGAAATCATGTAGGAAATCCCAACTGTCTCTCAAATATCTGGACTGCTGAGAAAGGTCCTGGATTCCTAGACTGACATATAGACTTTATTGATATTCAGGTCATCTTGTAGAAATGCAAACAAGTCCCGGTAAAAAGCCTGCTTCTTCTAAGTGCTCATGGGTATTTTGGTTTGTTTTCCTGGTAGGCTATGAACTGATTATACTAGTTTGAGGAAAGATTTTTCAAAAGGAAGCATTAGAGAAGATTCTCCCTCTAGGATCCAATGACTGTTGATTTCCTTTCTTTCAATATGTATATCCGTTTTCAGAATGATTTGTCGTGATCAGTACCTGTAAAATGTGTCTTGTGGTTGGATATTCATATCATTTATTACTAAGTAAAACATTGCTGTTCACTTTCTACAATAAAAAATCATATGTGGGAACAAACTCTGTAGCGGCTGATCCCCGAGTTGGGGGCGTTCTACGCTGCCAAAGGGTCCCACATACACACAGTCATGGCCTCAGACCAGCAGCTGGCATGTCCCAATAGATATGAGAAAGTCTGGTTTCAAAGGCTGAAAACCTGGTGGCAGGCCCCAGAAGACACGTGGAGATCAAGAGTTCAAAGCTTTATTGTTCATGGAGAATGTGGATGGGTCTGGATGGCCCGTACCCCCTTAAAACTCAGGGGGAGCTGGCTTAAATAGGGAGGATGAAAGAGGAGGAACTTAATTGAGCTACACCCCCCCTTTAGATAACTCATGAATATGGAAATCTACAGGCAGAGGCCTGTTAGTCTCGCCCTCTACCTGTGTCCTATGTGACTGATGGTAGAGGTTAATGAGAGATGTGTCCTGTTGGGTCTCTAGCTATCTCAAACCCAGTGCTCTACCAGGGAGACCGAACCATCTCTTCACGGCCCCACAATCATACTCTCTTATTCATTATATTTCTACTACACATTTAAGAAATAATAAACTGGTGTTTTGGGGGTGGGTGTAAGGAAGGAATGAAAGAAGGGAGTCTAAAAATCTTAAATTACTTCAAAAATTTGAAGCAGTACATAGACAAGTCTTATATATACAAAAATGTTGAAAATCCCAGAGTGAATTTGTCTTCCTACTAAGAACATCTTTGTTGTCAAGAATCAGCCTGCATTTCTCTTAGCATCTGCTCTGATTTGCTTGGATTCTTTTATCTACCCACCAAGATCTACCTTTACCACTTTGTTCAGTTTCACATGATAACAGATTTCTGTGGATGAGTCTTTTTTCCTGTCATCCTATTGCGTGGATACTTTGTACTTTCTTTTGTGTGTTATTAGGCATACTTCAAAAGCCTACTGTTCTTCCCTGTAAGGATTTTAACAGTCAGACAGCATGCCTCTACCTAAATCAGTCCACCTCCACTCCAATATAATTAATCAGTTCATAAGCAGATTCATTCCCAGGTATTATAACTTGAAAGTATAATGATTCACAAAGAAAAGCACTTGTACTTGAGTATTAATTTGAGTCAGATTTATTCCACCTTTACCCATAACTGGCTTGTGATTCTGATCAGTCCTTTTTGTAACTTTGTCTCTGAACATATCTCTTCTTAATGATTTCAGTATCAGATTCACAGGATACATCAAGTACTTGCTGAGTGAAGGAAGTTTTATGTATGGATCGAATGATTTCCAAGCATTTTCTTGGCTACAAAATATTCACAGTCCCTACTCCACCAATGTGCTGATTAATATTAGATAAACTGCTCTCAAATTTGCTTTTTCTGTCCAGCCATTGTGACTTACAGTGCAGGTGGAAATCCTAGAAAAACTGCCTTCTACAGAACTCAGTTCTCAGAAGTAATAATTACATCTATAATTTTGTCCCTTGTGTCTGTATCTACTTCACCTACTATGATAGAAGCATTTATTTCAGAAATCTGATACAGCCAAGCTATAAATAAGTCATAATACAAACATAAGCTCCACCCTTTGCCCCTTTCAAAGTGGTTCTTTCATAGAAATGTTGAAATCTGTGCCGCTGTGAATTGAGTTCACGTTGGTTTATTCTTCTATTCTTCCTTTATCTGCTGATTACATTAATTGAGAATCTCATTTAATATATACCAGAGTATTTTTGTTTCTTTTGATCTGTGCCAACATTAGATAATAGGTTAAAAAATAACCTGGAAATCATTAAACTTAATTTTTATTTGTATTTGTGTGTGTGTGTATGTGTGTGTCTGGGTATACACAACTGTGTATGTCACATGAACGCTAGTGAACAAGAAGGGCAGAAGAAGATGGTGGATTCCTTGGACCTGGAGTGAGAGATCATTATGAATTTCTTAGTATGGTTGCTTGAAACTGAACTTGTATCATCTGGAAGATGAGCAAGTACTAACTGCTGAGCCATATCTCCCGCTCCAACATATGGAAATTTCATCTAGTAATTATCCTTTCCAATTTCAAAAGCTTTTTCTCATACCCCCAAAGTATTAACTTGAAAAATATTTCTGTAACATTGGCCTGGACTGATACCTGATACCAATGAAGTACTAGAAGAATATTATTAAGAATCTCTCTTTAATCCTTCATAGTGACTCTGCGAGGAACAGCAGTCCTGCTTATAGTATCTTTGGTTTAGTCACTGCCTAATGCCATGCTTATCACATACCAGGTATACAACAGACATTTGAGTGGCATATTTATATAATGAACTTGACAAGTGATGCTTAACCACCTATCACAAATTTGTTGTAAGCCTAGGTTGGGCAGGTTTTGAGCTATTCTAACTTACATCCTTTTTTTTTTTTCTTGCTGTTTCTCCTGGCCATGGGCTCATGACACATCTTCTCTCATGTTGGCCTTCTTCTCCTCTTGTATCTTTTTCTTCTGCTCTGATCTTTGCTCTGATCCCTCACTGGATCCTCAAGTCTTGCCTCCTCTATCTACTGCCCAATCAAAGTCTCCAACCATTTATTAACGAATTAACTTGAAATTGGTGATCAGGATTTACATAGCATCTGTCTTCACCAGGGTTTCTATTCCTACACAAAGCATCACAACCAACAAGCAATTTGGAGAGGAAAGGGTTTATTCAGCTTACACTTCCATATTGCTGTTCATCAACAAAGGAAGCCATGACAGAAACTCATAGAAGGTAGGAACTTGGAAGCAGGAGTGGATGCAGAAGCCATGGAGGGTGCTGCCTACTGGTTTGCTTCCCCTGGCTTGCTCAGCTTGCTTTCTTGTAGAACCCAAGAGTATTAGGCCAGGGATGGCACCACCCACAATGGGCTAGAACCTCCCCCCTTGATCACTAACTGAGAAAATGCCTTACAGGAGACCTCATGGAGAAATTTCCTCAAAGAAGGCTCCCTTCTCTTGATAACTCTAGCTTGTGTCAAGTTGACACACAAAACCAGCCAGTATAGCATCACTTGGTATATGTAGGTGAGGACTTTCTTGAAGAGGGCAACCAGATCTTGGGGACTAGTAATTAGCATTTGAATACACAGCAACACCACACAAACCCACAACTTGTTTCCCCTTGGCTTGCTCAACTATTGTATACAGCCTAGGCTCACTTGCCCAGAAATGGTACCATCTATAATAGACTGGGCCCACCTACATCAATCAGTAACCAAGAAAATGTCCCACAACTGTGCCCACAAAGTAATCTGCTGGAAGCAGCCATTTGAACAAATATTCCCTCTTTATAAGTATGTTTAGATTTGTGTCAGGCTGACAAAAAATAACCATGAGAGCACTTGTGTCTAATTTTACTCAAAGGAAATGAGAACAATAGGATCCAGATATACATGAGAAAATAGGAGAAAACAATATATCTGAAAGCAACATGCAAAACATATGGTTAGAGAGAGCATTGGCCTATGGAAGTGTGTTAGGCAACAGGAATGAAATTGTCCTAGCTGAAGATATAGGGAAGGGCCTCTCTTAAAGGTTGACATGTGTGCTCAAAAAGTTGGCAAGTGAAAAGTACAAGGAAGGTGGAAGCACTACCAATTAGTTAACTTTTTCTACTTCTAGAAATGTTTCCATGGATTTCTTACCAGCCCATTTCTGGAATACTATAGAAAATGAGATTGTAAAATATATAATGTGCTGATTTGGGTATAAATGGCTCCTGTAGGCTCATATATTTGAATGCTTTGCCCTGGTTTTTGTTCTATTTGAGGAGGATTAGGAAGCATGGTCTTGTGGAAGTATGTTTCTTACCAGGAGTGGGCTGAGGTTTATAAAGCCCATGACAGCCACTGCTCTAAGCAAAAGGCCTGCCTGCCTTTTGTCACATTCTCTACCATAATGGTCACAGACTCTCACTCTGAAACTGCAAGCAAGTGCCCAATTAAATGCTTTTTTTTTTTTTTTACAAGACTTAGGCACAGTCCCTCTTCATAACAAATAAATAAATAAATAAATAAATAAAGACAGGGTAACCATAAACGTAGACAAATCACTGTGCCTTTTCTGTCTAATCCTCAATTTTTTTCTTTTTTTTTCATTTTATTTTATTTACATTTAAGATGCCATCCCCTTTCCCCATTTCCCCTCCCTAGAAAACCCCTGTCCCATGCCCCCCTTTCCTTTTTGCTTTTATACAATTTTTTTAAAATGTTAATCAAAGGATTTATAAGTTTGGTAATGCTCAATCAGAAGGGTAATCCAATACCCAACCTAGATATAAAGACTATCTTTGACTGGTGGAGACCTGTGAACATCTGCCTCCATGCCCCCTCTCTCTTTCTCTCTCTCATCACCTAGCTTCTCCTCTCCTTCATCTTCTCTCCTTACTCCATCTCTTCCTCTCAGTACTCCTTCCCACTTAGCTCCTCCTACATATCACTCTTCCTGTTAAAGTAAAACTTTTCTCTCAAAATACAGTTAGAGCATACTTATTCCTAATTGTACCAGTGAGGTATAAGATAGTTCTAATACCCAGTCCATCATTTTGTTGACTAACCAAAACCTCTGTCATCTCTTCTAACTAAAACACTTACTTTTGATCCTGGCTTTTTTTTTTTTTTTTTTTTTTTGGCTTTATAATGAATGTCAGCTGAAAACTATCTACTCAGATCTTTTCTCTCAAAGTAAATAGCCAGGATTGGCTATGAGACTATGGGTCTTCAACCCCGTCAGAAATCCAGAATGACTGAGTTAACTGAAGTTATAGGAAGCACTAAACATAGCTTCTAAAACTTAGCCAATTTATAGAGACCTCTGAACACCTGAGAAGCCCCTATACTACCGAGTGTTCGAGCATTTTTGAGAATGTTCGAGAAGTGGGGTTAGGGGATAAAACCTGAAATGTAAATATTACAACCAATTTTAAAAAGGGGGGGGGGGGAAGAAAAGTTGTTAGAACCAACATCTTTAAAAAAAATGTCAGCCCCGGGGGGGGGGGGGGAATTTTTTTTTCTTTTTTTCCCTGATACTAAAACTTGTTCTGAGAATTGTATATTGCAGAATACACAGCCTTGGTGTATCTACTCATCAAGTATACAGAGCAGACCTGCCCAAACCTCCAATGTCCTGGAATTCCATCTGGATTCAGTGAAGACACAGCATCAGAGGATTATCAACTTACTCTTCCCCCCACCCCTCTTCTAATATCTCAACGCCCGTAATCAGCCTGAAGAAGTTACAGAAGAGTCACCGCCCCTATTCCCTGGGCTTGGGGACTAATGTGGTTAATAATGGTCTGTCTTTCTAGGGAAAAGTAGTGGTTTTGTTGGAACAGGGAGGATTAGTTAGGACTTATTGCACAGCCATAACCTATTGGTAGAAATCTGTATAATTATTATCAAGATGAAGTTATAATTTCTAATCCTCAATTTTTAAACAAATAGATTTCATTTAATGAGTGGAGCTGAATGCTGAACTATAGGCTTCCTAAATACTCTTACTGAGCCATACACAATCCTACAGCCTCTTCCATTCTCAAAATTTCTCATGAGACATGTCAATGGTCTAATACCAGTATATCATTACTCATAAAGCCCATATTTCCCATCATGGTTGGCTCAGCTACACACTCTAAAGGAATTAAAATATATATGATGATCAGTATTCAATTAAAGAGTGGCATTGGCGGTACTTTCACTGTCCTAAAATGTGTCCTGAACCACAATTTTATCCTTCTTTCCCACCAAACCAGTAAAATGTATATTTTCACTGCTTTCATGCTTTTGTATTTTCTATGATATCACATACATGGAATTTCAGTTCATGTAGCACTTTGCCCACACTCACTTAGTTTTATATTTTAAACTACCTTACTTTGTGAGTGAGTGAGTGTGTGTGTGTGTATTATCAACACATTTAGTTTAATTTGGTGGTATCTTTATATGATAATTCAGAGAAGATACAGGGTCTGCATCACAGATTTTATAATTAAAAATGTTAATGTGCTGACTAAGAATATTGAATGCATAAATTTAGTGAACTTTTCACAAATGTATACACACACATACACAGCCTTGGCACACACACTCAGAGAGAGAGAGAGAGAGAGAGAGAGAGAGAGAGAGAGAGAGAGAGAGAGAGAGAGGAAAGAGAAAGATAGAGGGAGAGAGAGAAGCTGGAGAACAGCAAAACTGAATGTAAAATAAAATTAAATTTAGTAGATGAGAAAAAGTATAATTTACCGGGAAACACATGCATTCAATAATCATACTGACAGAATAACTGTCCTTGGCATTTTGCTTTCCTACTTGCACATTCTAAGAATAAACAAGAAAGAACAGCTTGTTAATCTCTTCATATGCTATCAACCCCTAACATATGTTATCAAAACTTTCTCTTTAAAAATATCATTAAAATTATTAAAGATAAATCAGGTCTTTGTGGGTTTAATTATTCAGTATATTGCATTTTAATTATTTATTAATGTTCCATATTTGACAAACATTTCTAGAGAATTGGGGAGGTTATAATAAAAAGATTAATTGACTTCATTAATATTCTAGAATAAGCCTAGTTTGTGTATCAACTGGGCAAAGCTCATCTGTCTTAGGAGAGTCCAAGTCTCACTTTGTAACCTTGGGAAAATTACATGCCTTCACTTCTTCATCTCTAAAGAAGAAATAGCAATAATGTCCTTATCATAGGATTTTATAAAGATTAATGAAATAAATTATATTAAGGAGTAGACAACTAATAGGCAAAATAATATCAAGAATCAATATCGTTTTCAGTTCATGAACTATACGTAATTCAATATTATTTCTAGTTACAAGGATGATTTTCATGGTGTTGGGAGACATGGCTGAATATGACTTGGGAAGGTGTTATATATTAGTCTTGAAGAATGAAATTATATGTTCCAAGTAGACCAGGTATTCCATGGGTATGAACAGCTGCAGCATAATGCTGTATATAAATGTTATGCTCTCGTCCATGGACTGAATGGCTTACTGTGGAACACCACCCAGGATAGAATTCTTCAGATTTTGTGGGTGGAACATTCAAAGGAATAATCATAGCAGAGAATATACTGCTGTAATCCCCAGCCAGTATATGAAGTGAAACCAGGCCAACCTAGGCATCCCATTCATACATAGCTTTTTCAGTTTTAGAGCAAAGCAGAGTCTCCAGGCAACAGCTTTAATAAAGTAGCATTCTAAGGTCTTATAAGAGGAGCAATATTAATCCTTACCACCTTGGAAATACACTTTCATTCCTTCTAAATTTAACAGAGAGAATGCTTCATATCTCACAATAATACTAGTGGGTTGTGGTTCTTTTTGTTATTGATGAGCGATGTTGTGTCAGTTTCCCAATAAGATGAGAACAATACTCTACAGATGAAGGAACAGATATGTATCAGTTGCATAACATTTGTTTGGTTCTGAGCACCACGCAATGCATGCTATATAGAATCCGTCTTTACACTTCACAAGTGTATGGAACCATCACACAATGTAAATAAATGTTAATGAAACTAAGGCACACTGACTCATTTACAGTAATGTAAAGAATAATACAGATTGTGTTCTAAAGTCTTCAATTAAAACTCCATGTCTTCATCTGTTCTCTTATGGTGGCATTGTGGTATTTCTATGTAACATATACTACAAACCACATAAACCAATTATTCAAAGCAGTTATTCCATCAATATCTAATCATGAAAGCAAAGGATTCATCTATCTAACCACCCAATATCCCATGCTATTATTTTTGTGTCACTTAACAACTTTAGGGAATGAATGATTCATATCAGTTCATTGTCTCACCATGTTCATTGTATACCTTCTTGTACATGGCCAACATCAAAGAAGTAACTAATACAGTTGAAACATATGTTTCTTTACCTGATTGTGGGCAGAGGATTGTAGGAAGGAAGGGCCCAGAGAGCCAGTATAATCTTTGAAACACATCTCACTGACCTAGCTTTTGTAGTGAGTGAGGCCCTACTTCTTAATATTTCTGCAGCTTCCCAGTAGAGCACCACCAAATGGGGACCACGTGTTGAACACATGAGCTTGTTGAGAACCTTTTACATGCAAACTGGATGGTCAACATGCTGCCTAATTTTTATGCCAGCTTTAGTCAAAATAAATGATTTGGCAGAGAGAACCTCATTTGAGAAAAGGTCCCAACCAGATTCCTGTAATCGAGTTCATTTTCTTGATTGATAACTGATATTGAAGGACTATTCTTACATTGGCAATGCTGCCCTTGAGATGGTAGCCTTGGGTGCTATAAGAAATAAGGCTGAGGAAGTCATAAGGGGCAATCCAGTGAACAAAGTTTTCCATAGCTTTTGGTACAGTTCCTGCTGCCAACTTTCAGCTTTGCCCTGGCTTTTCTGGATGATGGAATTAAAATTGTAAGAAAAATAAGCCTCTTTCTCCCTAAGTTTCTTTTTGTCATGATGTTTTTTCCCCTAGAAATAGAAACCTAAGAAATCAGTGAACAGGGATGAATTCACAAACTTTGTATACATAAAAGCTGAAGTACTGGAAAATTGAAGTTCTTTTGTTTAGAGGCTACCCCGAGTTTTACTCCATTAATCAGAATCTGACTGAAACCCATAGTCTTATGTTATACAACAAATTAATCTTCAAGTAAGTATAGCACCTCGGTAGGTAGGCTTGTAAGATTTAATTTAGAATAGTTAGAGTCTGCATTTTGGATTTGATACTAACAGAACTTCAGTAAAATATATGAATGCATCAATTTCATCTTAAGGGGACAGAAACATTATATATACCCACGACAGAACTGCTATTACCTCTATTACCTATTTGGGGTTAGATTTAGCACAGTTCTCTGTTGGTAATAAATATTCATTATACATGATTAGTATTGTTCACTTCAAACTGTCATTTGATGACTATTGGATAATCATTCTTTTACAATTGGCCCTGTGATTGGGAAAAGATCATCTCAAAACATATTGTCAGAGAACTAATTGTCGCTTTCTCAGAAAAAAAAATGGTTATGAGTAGAGTTTATTAATATTTTCATGAAACCAAAGCTCAAATTTTCTAATTAAACTTAGAAGAATGCCTAGTCATTAAGAAAGGTGACAGGTAAAAGAGATAAAAACATTAAACATTTAGGGGCTGGAGATATTGCTTATGAAGTAGGGGCAATAGCCATTCCTTCACAGGATCTGAGTTTGATTCTCAGCCCCCACACATTAGTTCATGGCCACCTGTAACTCTTCTTCAGATCAGATGCCCTCTACTGACCTACACAGGGCCTAGGCGCACACCCGGCAAACAAACATAATGCTGTAAAGGCAAAATATTCATGCAATAAAAAATAAATAAAAATACATATTTAACTAGGCATTTAAGTAATGGGACAGAAAGGATAACATAAGGACATAGAGAAAGATTATAATTTCTTCTAAAATTTTCTTTACATATTATGCAAATTACAAGTTAGCACACATGGAAATTCACTTATGTACCATCATCTTCCAGTGTCTTCTGTAACTTGTTCTTATATGCTTTAAATTTTTAAAAATTATTTTAACGTTGTAAAGTGTGTGTGTGTGTGTGTGTGTGTGTGTGTGTGTGTGTGTATGTGTCTGTGTCTGTGCGTGCATCATGTGTGATCTGGTAGCAATGGTGGCCAGAAGAGACAGTCTGAATTCTTGGGACTGAAATTACAGAGAGCTGTGAGCCACTAGTTGGGAATTGAACTTCATTCTGATGATGAGATGCAACAAGCAGCAATTGCTCTGACCTGAAGAGCCATGTGTCTACCCCCTGATCTGCTGTTAAAATCCTGTACTCTAATCATAACTCTCCTCTTCTTTCGCTTACATAGTGAGGCATACATTTTTAACTGAGGGTATCTTTGTGAATTCAATAGCTTTCCTTTAAAAATCTAGCCATAGAAAGTAATGTCACCTGTAAACAACAGTTTATTGCACTATATTCATTTGAGTGTTTTATTGAGTTTTCTGTATTTTAGTAGCCATGAAGCAACATGTAGAAAATTGTTCCTGTGTTGCCAAAACAGAGAAATGAGCAATTCTTAACAAGAAAAGAATTTTTTCCTAAATCAGCTTTCTAAAAGAATCAGTCCTGTAGCATAACACCCCACACCGCACCCCTGCCAATAAAATTGGGTGCTTTAAAATCTAAAGATTCTATTCTTCCTTGGGAAAAAAAAAACAATGTTTAAATTTTCCACCTGACATGTTATAGTGTTATATTTCATGTCCCGTTGTTTCATCCATGGCAAATAAAGGGAAGCTACAATGTGACCATGATACAGAACCTGCAGCTCATACTGAGTTATCTCACTGAGACATATCAGCTTGAAAACATATGTGGTGCACAACCACCATTCTGAAGAGCAGAGATAAAGTTCATGGGTCCCAGCGATAACAATGCTCATAATTCATTTCTGATGGACAGACAAGCTATCACTGCATAATAGTAACACTAATTTCTCAGTTTAATAAAATTAAGACAACAGAGAGATTTGTTTTAAATCAATTGATAGATAAAAGTAAAATAGTCATGCATAACCAGGAAATCATAATCAAAGAGTTCTGAAAATAGGATAAAAGAGCTTTGAAATTTAATTTATAGCTTAGTTATTAGATTTGAATAAACAGTTTATATTACATAAGATATAGGATATTACATCCTAGGTCTTCTACCAAAACTAAAACTAACATCATGTAATTAAATTGTTTACCAGCTTCTTACTCATTTAGTGGGCAACTATTTTCTGTAATTTCTTTCTTTGCCTGCTTTAAATTAAGAGCTAGAAAAAATTATTGTTAAGAACACTACACTATTTCAGATCTTCATTACCTCTGGTTTCAAGTTTTATAGTGTTTTAAAAAAAAAAAAAAAACCTGCTTTTTCTGAAATTTAGTTCCTTCTAACACTTTCAAACGTTGCAGCCAAGTTTTTATTATCTTTAAGAATAGCTCCAATCATTCACTCCGCTCCTCAGAAATCTTCAACTGGAGTAATTTCCACTTTCAGATGCCATCTTAATCTGAGTAGCCAAGAACTGCTAGCTCAGCCTCTCCAAATTTCCCAATGAAATAATTAGAAACCCAGAAAATTTTCCAAACTCCTCTCCCAGGCAGTCAGGGCTCTGTGAGAGGATTCTGAAAACAGAGTAGATACCAACACAGCTTATCTCATAAAGAACCCTCAGCAGCCCGTGATGGAGGTAGTTTCAGAAAACTAGAGAATTCTAGTGAAACATTACTACCAAAGCACTTTAAATGGGGTAGCGGGTAAGCAGTCACTAAATATAGGACACAATTCATGGCAGGCTTACAGGAACAGCCATTTAAAAAGGAGCAGTTCTGGTTAGGAAAAAAAAAATAGCTGATATACTCATATGTAAAATTTAGCCTGTTTATAAATATCATGGATGCTTATTTTAGAGGCAAGGCTAAATGTGTAGGGGATAGGCAAAGGGGAGGAAAACAATACTGAACATAAAGTTATTACTGCTGAAAACTATCAGGATTTTCCAACAAGTGGAACTAGACTAAGCAATTACCAACATGCATTTGCTCTGCAAGTAACGGAAGCCCACCACTCAGAAATATAAACAGTTCTTTGATCTCTTAACTGACATATCCTTCCTTGGTTCAGAAATGATCCATCAGTCATCCAGCTACCTATTCTCTATCACGGCATATGAATTTTACCTGAGACAAGCTTTAGGCCTTTTCCTTCTAATCCACCATCAGGATTCATTTTCAGCCTCTGCTTTCAGGCAAGAACATGGAGAAAACAGTTGGAAAGAAAAGAGCTGCCGGAGGAATTGCCCATAAGCTGGCTGGCTGGCAAGAAGCCTAATGGTAGGCAAGTGTGCATAAACTATTGTTAGATATGTTATCTTCTAGCTGGACTAAAAGCCTGGATTTTTTGGGAGAGACTATCTCTCTTCTGTCTAGCAGATTTATAATAGGCAAAAGAGGACTGTCCTGAGAAGTGTGTCCACTTATAACAGCCAACTTCCAGAAAAATCTAAGCAAATTCCAAACTGGGTGGTTGGCAAACTCCAACTCAAAAGCCCCTAGTTTGGGTGCCAAAAAAAATGAAATAAAACTAAAAATATTATCTACTGTACTGACTAATTTTATGTCAGTTTCACGCAGGCTAGAATCATCCCAGAGGAGAGGACTCAAAGTGAATAAATGCTTCCAGGAGACTGGCCTACAGGCAAGCTTGTTAGGCATATTTGTGTGTTTTGTGTGTGTGTGTGTGTGTGTGTGTGTGTGTGTGTGTATGTGTGTCCGAGAGGAGAGAGAGAGAGAGAGAGAGAGAGAGAGAGAGAGAGAGAGAGAGAGAGAGAGAGAAAGAGAGAGAGAGAGAATGGCAGAGAGAGAGGAGGGCCCAGCCCATTATGGGTAGAATTATTCTTGGTCTGGTCTTTCTGGGTTCTATAAGAAGGCAGGCTTAGCAAGCCATGGGGAGCAAGCTTATAAGAAGCACCATTCCATGCCCTTAGATTGGCTCTTGCCTCTAAGTTTCTACCTTCCTTAGTTTCTGCCCTGACTTCCTCCAGTGACAATGGTCTGTTACCTGGAAGTGAAAGATAAAATAAACCTTTTATTCCACAAGTTACTTTGATCATGGTGTTTCATCACAGCAATAGTGATACTAAGACCTCTACCTTCATGGTTTTTTTTTTTTTTGAAATGTATTATAGAACAAGGGAAATATTCAACCCTCTCTTTGCATCCACAGGCACTTGTTTCCATGAATCGATACAGATACTCAAATCTGAGAATGTACAAGTCTAGTAAAATGGTAAACTTTTTTATAACCTCTTTGTATATAATGGTATAATGTTAAACAATGACAAATGATGTATAAAATAAATCTTGTAATCAGTTGAATCTGCACAACCAAAACCAGAGTACACGAAGGTTTAAATGTACCTTAACAGCATTGCAAAACATTCTGTTTTAAAAGGTGAAGTAATATCATGAAATATGAGTCATTACAAATCAGTCAGATAGAAATGCCTATGTTGGAATTCCAATGCTGTCAACTTCAGCTCCTGTCTCTTACAGGATGAGGTAGAAGAAGTCACTTGCGTTTGAGTGGGAGGAAGTGCACACTAAATAATCTTTTCTGTGGGTAATGAACTACTAGTGAATTTCATTTTCTCAAATACATCTTCCTCCATATTTTCAAGTTTCTATGAAATATAAAGATGGTTTAAAATTCATGAACAATATAAATAGAAGGAACGCGTAACTGTTTCCTTTGAGTTAATTAAACAGACTGCTTCTCCTTCACAGTCAAGGCCTTCCATACTGTGATTTAATTGTCTTTCTGGTATTATCTTCATTACTGTCTTACAAACATGCCAAGATGCAATTTTCACTTTAAAGTACAGGAAACATCTAACGGAAGCTTTAAATATTCAATCAAGGGAAATATATATATTGATAACTTAATGTTATTTTCACAGTCAAATTGACATTCAGTATGGAAGGCAAAAAGGCTTCTGTTTATGTAAAAATGACTTGGCGTATTCATCTCATTGACAAAAGTTTTATTTGCAAGTGTTTCACAGTAAATAAAACAATCATCTTGGGACTATTTAATGCTATCTGAAGATCTGATTTCATACATAATTCCCTTTTAGCTCCTCATTTCTTTTGAATCACATAACCTGTTAATGACAATCCCTGTATTTATTTATCATCTGTGGTTCTCTTGCCCTCTTGAATTCGCAAGTTTTCTATCATCCTGTTTGCAAAGTCAAGCAATATCCCACTTCCAAACAGAATGCTCCCCAAAGCTAGAGACAATTGCCCTTAACCTGTCATCCACAGCTTTCCCCTGCACTCTGATTTTGCATGCTGTCTTCTTACCAAATTATTTTGTAGGAGCAAATATAGGGAAGGTATGAAGCTACCTTCTCTGTATTCTTTCCTTAACAATCTGCTAATCCCTCACAATCAATCAAATACGCATTTAAAAGGGACTATCCAGGACTTGCAGGAGGTATCCTCTTCTTTGACAATATTCCAGGTAGCAGACAAAGTGTCTGTATGAAGAAAGTGGACCCTTAGGAACCAAGAAGAATGCAAAAAGGGCACCAAACCCACTCTTACACTTTTCAGAGTTTTGTTTTCCTCCATCGTTTTTTACCTTCACAATTTTAACCTCAGGGTTAACCCAAGGTAATGTGAGTGATAGAGACGAAACCCTGAAATTGCAATCGATCCATAACCCAGGAACTGGAAGACACTCTATTCACTGCAAATAATCAGAAAGAATTGCCAAAGCCAAAGCACAGTAATGTTACTTCCTTTTCTTAGAAATAAAGTAACCAAGAGTTATAATAGGAACAAACACAGAATAAAGCCGCACCTTTTCAAGTCCAAACACATTCTTCTCTTTGATGTAAGAATAGTTGTAGATTGAAGCTTGTGTAAAGCTGTAAGCTGTGAAGGGCATATGTGATGTCCTTCAGATACATTACTTGGATAAGTACATATGCATATACCACACACACACACACACACACACACACACACTCATGAATATAAAATACCCCTCCATATTTTCAAGTTTTTATGAGAGGTAATGATGGTTTAAAACTCATGAACATATTAAATAGAACAAACGTGAAACTACTTATGGGTTAATAAAACAGCCTGTTTCTACTTTGCATTCAAAGCCTTTCATATTGGGATTTAACTGTCTTTCTGGTATTATCTTCATTAATGTCTTACAAATGTGCCAATCTGCAATTCACATCTTAAAGTTACTGGAAACCTGTAACTGGGGCTCTAAACATTCAGTCAGAGGAAAATATGTATTGACAACTTCATGTTGTTTTCACAGTTAGACAAATTGACATTCCATAGTCAAAAGGGCTTCTGTTTGTATATATGTGACTTGGCATGCTCCTCTCATTATCAAAAGCTTTATTTGCAAGTATTTCACATTAAAGACAAAGATCATCTTGGAACTATTTAATGACATAATATATAATAATATATTATATAATATATGCACATCCAATCCCATTTTATAGTACATTTCTGAAAGAGTTCAGTAACTTGATTTAAGAAGCCAGAGAACTCATCATATACCAAGTTCACTGTTTCAACCAAAGTAGCCAAGCCAGAATAAATGGTAATCACCGTTTCCTGCACTCCATTATGTTTAACATTATTCCATGCTAGTTTTTTATTCAAATTTCATATATAGTTCACCGTTTTATTTTAAATATTTACCTTTGTAACTAGTACAAGTCCAAAAAAATGACGAAAATAGTTTATGTGCAACTATTATAAGAATTCCAAATAGTTACTTACTGCTTATGTTATGTTAAATGTTTGTCTGCTTGTTGTTACAGCCTAACCACAGTTTCATGTCCAATATGCTTGCATGTTACACATGCATGTGTGTTCACATATTCACATATGTATATAAGGAAGATGTTAATATGTGTTCCAGTAACTGGCAAAGTATTTCTTCTTCAAATTATTCATTGAAGCTAGCTATTTCATTTGAACTCAAGCTTGCCCATTTGACTAATCTAGGAAGATAGCTTCCTCCAGGGAATTCCTATCTATCCTTCCTAAGCTCTGAGAGTAGAGACAGATTGCCACACGTATTCAACATTTGTGGGCCTGCCTAATATTGTAAAATTAAATAATTATATATAAACATATATATGCATATATATATATGATAGATTGCTATTGTCAAAGATCATAAGCCAATTATTTAGAAAACTGCATGATGAATAAATATTAAGCATTTCTGATAGGTAAAAATGTATTTTCTGCTAATAAAATTAAAATATTAAATATACGCTCTTCTACAAATTTGACAAGAAATAAATTTGAACATGAAAGCAAAACGGATTAACTAAAGGTCAAACATCATGAAAAATAAAAATTGAAATTAAGTTTCTGAACCAACAAATATCATAGCATACAACTTAAACATGACCACAATTCTTCAAAATTACAGACATTCTTTGTCAATAAAAGTCAGTATTTAAATATAAATGGTTTGTATTATCTAATCAAAGGCTAGATTTGCAGAATAAAGAAAAAACATTACCCAGCTACATTCTTTCTACAAAAGACTAACATTAAATATGTAGCTTGGGGTGGAAGTGGGGGAAATTGAGGAAATGGGAAATATACTCAACACATATTGTATTTGTTTTAGACAAAAACATATTCTTGAATCTTATGATGTACACCTTAATTCACCTTGGCAGGTAGAGTCAGGAGGATGAGAAGATAAATGTCACCCTCAGCTAGGATGTTCAGTGTCAGATTGAGTGCAGAAGACCCATTTTCCAAAATCTAAAGATGTTTTCTGTCGAGGCCTAACACAAGGTCTAATCTCCATTCCACCTTCACCCTTCAGTCACATACACAGGTGGAGGGTGTGATCCAGACTCTAATAAGGTACCTGAAGGCCAGAGGGTGGAGCCGATTAAACATTCCTCCCCAGCCCCTCCCCTCTTCTCCCCTCCCTATTTAATTCAGGTACACCCTGGGTTTTATGGGGTATGCATCCAGATCCATCCACCATCCGCCATGTCAATAAACCAGTTTTGGAAACCCAAGGACTTCCGCCACCATGAGGAACCGTGAGGAACCGTGAGGAACCGTGGAGAGAGGTCTTTAGTTAATGAGCAGCCTGGCCCAACTTCCAGCTGGAGGAACCCAGAGTGTTCCCAGCCGATTACCCACAGCATGGCGGGGAAGAACCCTGGGTTCCCCAGTCATATTTTTTTCCTACAGTTTTCCCCATTAAAAAAAATGTAGTTGTTTGTGTAGGTGTTCCCTTGCATGTGAAAGACTCTCTACTATTCAGAATAGGGAGATTAAGAAGACTAATCAACTAATGAACAAACTCACTAAAATTAGTAAGCTCAGTAGGCAAGATTCACTACACACATCACTGGGGTTGTCTAAGCTATATATATATAAAAGTGGAATAAGGTCATATTCAGTAATTCAGTATTGCAGCTTTTTTTTTTTTTTTTTTTTTTTTTTTTTTTTTTTTTTTTTTGTTGTTTTTTTTTTTTTGTCACTACCCAGCCTGGATTATACTTTACACAGGTATCCAAGTTTACCCTTGTAAGTTTTTCCTAATAAGTAAGCTACCTCCTATGCTTTTATAAGTAACCCAGCCAAGGACCAACCTTGGTTTGGAGAGGGAATCCTGATGAAGGGGTGTTTGAGAGAAGCAAAAGAACAACTCCAAGTCAATTGTGGGATCAAGCTGACAGCTCTCTGTTCTGCTTGAGCTGCCTCTCCAGACAGCTTTTGGTATTGCAGGCACAATCCCAGCCTTGTGCTTACATATAAATTCAATCATTCCCCCAGGTTCCCTTTTGATTATCCCATCAATCAATATTTTATGAAATTAGCCACTTTATGCTTTTTCCCCCACTGTATTTTTATTGATTGTTTTAATTATTTACATATCAAATATTGCCCCCTTTCCTGGTTTCCTCTTCACAAGCCCCTGAAATCCCATCCCTCCTCCCCTTTGCCTCTATTTTTTTAATAGCTGAGTAATTCTCCATTGTGAACATTTTCTGTATCTATTCTTTCACTAAGGGACATATGGGTTGTTTCCAGCTTCTGGCTATTATAAATGAGGCTGCTATGAATATTGTGCAGCATGTCCCTTGGTATATGTTGGAACATCTTTTGAGTATATGCTGAGGAGTGGTATAGTGGGATCTTCAAGTAAAACTTTTTCCAGTTTTCTGAAGAACCATCAGATTGATTTCCAGAGTTGTGACAACTAGCTGGGTTGGATCCTGTCCTGAGACAACCATTTCTACCACACTTGGACCTAAACCTGCTCTGTCCCAGGCTGACCTTGAAGCCAGAAATCTGCCTGCATATGTAAGCACAAACAATAAACTTAGCTGTGTGGGATCTTGCCCTGAAATCCTTAAATCTCTAAATTACTTTGTCTCGTTTCTTAATATCTTTCTGACAATCTTTAAAAAAAAATATTGGTTATTTTGTTTTTTTTACATTCCAAATGTTATCCCCCTTTCTGGTTTCCTCTCAGAAACCCCCTTATCTCACCCCCACGCCCTGCTTCCACAAGGGTGCTCCTCCATCCTCCAGCCCACTACTGCCTCACCACCATAGCATTCCCCTGTGCTGGAACATCAAGCCTTTACAAGACCAAGGGCCTCCCCTCCCTTTGATGCAGACACAGCCATCCTCTGCTACATATGTAGCTAGAGCCATGGATCCCTTCATATGTATTCTTTGGCTGGTGGTTTAATCCTTGGGAACTCTGGGGATCTAGTTGGTTGATATTGTTTTTCTTCCTATGGGGTTGCAAACCTCTTCAGCTTCTTCAGTCCTTTCTCTAACTCCTCTATTGGGGTCCCCCTTTTTCTTATAATCTCATTAATGCAGCTGTCTCTGTTCTTTTAGGTCCATGAAGCCCCTCATATAATTTATATTGCATCTTTATTTTTTGCATAGTTGAGAAATTATCAATTCTTGAACTCATGTTTTCTGGGTTCATTCTTACAGCCTTCAGGGCTGCCTTGAATGTTACAGCATTTGCCATTTTGCTGAGGAACACATTCTCACCTTCTGGACTTGTATTGTTTCTAATTGTCATGTGCTCATTAACCTAGGCAGGGAACATGAAGTGAATTATATACATTATTATACAAATAAGTTTAGCAAACATCAACACTTGCTGACGCCCATGCCCCATTAGCTATGCTCTAGGGACAGGAACTATGTTATTTACTTCCTTCTACATGGCAAGAGGACTTAAAGTAACCTTAAGCAACATATTATTAAACAAAGTTTGACTGGAATGGTTTTTTGTTTGTTTGTTTTTTGTTTGTTTATCAGGGTCCTCTCCATCTAGATTGAATAGATATATTCTCCTAAGTTAAAAATAATGCAAGGTGACACAGATAGGAAATTTAGATGCATTTTCTCATAGATACACCTTAATGACATAGTGTTGAAACAGAAGTCAAAGAAAGTACAAAGACACAACTTGCCGAGTGCAAAACCAAACACAATCACAACCAACACACAAAAAAGTGAATTTTTATTGCATAGAAATAGAAGAGATGGTTTCTGATGATCACTTCTTCTCCTTGAAAACATTACAGGGTAAGGAAATTACTAATGTGTCATATTAATATGCATATCAGCAGACAATTGAAACAGGGAGAATTTCTGTACACCACTCAATTTAAGATACGTTCTCCTGAGCATTCTTCGTGTGCTAGCTACCTTTCTATCAAGTAGACACAAGAAAGATTCACTTTGGAAGAGAAAATCTCAAATGAAAAAATGTTCTACTCTATCAGCCTGTGAGCATGTAGCTGAATGTTTTCTTGATTTATGATTGATATATGACACTCTAGCTCATCGTGGGCAGTAACAGTCTAAGACTGCTGATAATGAGTGAAAAAAAAAAAAAAAAGAAAGAAAGAAAAAAGGAAGGGTAAGCAAGCCACAAGGAACAAGCGAGTAAGCCTTACTTCCCCACTTGTCACCAGGTATCTTCCCTGCCTTTCCTCAGTGATGGACTATTAACTGTAAATATAAAATGAAATAAATCGTTTTTTCTTTTTTTCTGAAATTGCTTTTGGTTATGGTATTTTCTCACAGCAAAATAAAGTCTAACTGAGATACTCAGTTAGGGTCATACCTCAAGAATAAATCACACCAGAAAAGAACAATGCCTTGTACGCTAGGGAAATGTAGTAAAGGTGATGTGAAAGTTGAATCTCAATAAAGAAACATTTTGCAGAAAACTTAAAAGAGATGTTCCCCCAGTGTCCATATTCTTTTCTGGCTACTGACATTAGCTCTCCTAATGGAGAAAGGGTCATGGTACACTAAAAACTTGTCTAGTAAACACATGAACAGCAGCAACGACAACAACAAAAATGTTTAATCTGCAGCCTGTAAAAAAATAAATATCAATGTTAGAAACTAGCAACACAAGTCAAGGCTGGATAACCAAGTTCAAGAACTGGTGTTTGGAGACCACCAGAATGAACAAAAGTTAGGGTAAGTTAAACATAGACAAACTAGAGCTTAAAAAAAGTTTACTTCCTTAATTGAGGTAGCATTGTATATCCATATCCCATTGGGTTAGAGAGGCAAGCACAGAGTCTGTGAGACTTCATTGAATCCTCTTTTGATACAGTTAGAGGATTAAACAAAGCTGTACAGATATTAAGTCAGCCTGTGTACAATTTCTAACCAAAGGCCTTCTGGAAAAGCAACAAGCACTCATAACTACTGAGTTATCTCTGTATCCTGCAATCTTTACTTTTGTATCCTTTCTGTTATATATAAAAATCTCAAAATACATGTGCTTAAGTGCTAATGTCTCACAAAATTCTGCACATATACATATATATTAAAATAAAATAAAAGTCTTTAATAATGAAAACAAAATGTGGCTTAAGTATTTCCAGCAATGACCATCACCCTTACTCACTAGGCATTTGCCTCTACCCTCTCTCCCTTCTCTGTCCTCATGTGGGCCCTTGTTTTATGACTGCTTGTTCATCACATTTCCTTAGCATGACTTCTTTGTAGTGTAGAAGCTCCAAAATGAAATCAGGATTCTCAGGGGAACAGGTATAAACAGAAGACAAGTATTTAGGTCAAGCTTTTGATGATTGTAAATATCACACAGGCAAGCTATGACAAGCAAACTATAGCCATCTGTTACTAAGGACCTTCTATATCTAGAAGGCTTCATGTTAAGTTAAAGGAAGAAAAAAGCATTATAGTGAGAATCAATTAAAATAGATTTGGAAATAAAAATCAGATGAAGCTTCATAAAATATTCCAAGAGATTTTAACTTTGAATTTTCAAGATAGAGAAGAGACTGGATACATTAATGACAAGGTCATAATGGACAGAAGTCTAACTTTAAAATAAAAAGGTTGTGGTTGGCAAAATGAATGGAGGGACAGCTTAGACATAGCATAATAATACCTTATAACATAAATATGGTGATAATCAGTTTTGTTCTCAACATAAAACATCATCCTTGAACAAAAGACAAAGATGACAAAATACAGCAGGTGCATTGCCTCCTCATGTAGTAAAATAAGTGAATGATGATAGTAACATAATAACAGAAAAATCATCAATAGTTTGAAATATATACTTTGACTATATAGTTTGAAATGGGAACTAATAAAAGACGTATGTTTTGTCAAGGATTCATTAAGACTATTTCCTCATCTAAAGACTAGGTGAAATCATACACAAGTTCATGAATTAGTCCCACTCAAATGAAAGAATGAAACATGTTTTAAAAAACCAGGCAATCTTCACTGATTTCATCTCTGTTTGGTAATTTTTATCTTTGTTATGTACTATGGAATAAGGCATATTTGGAAAATACACAAGAATTTTATTTTTGAGAAATCTTTGATGTAAGTAAAAAGAATAGTAGTTTCCATGAAAATAAATGCATTTGTGCATTATCTGAAAAACTTTTACCCTTGATATTATTACATGTAATGGTCCTAACATGAATTGAATGTGAATTATGTTAATATTTCTTTAAAGGTTAAATCAATGCAAATAGCATCTGGAATGGGAATTTTATATGTGCTCCAAATACACAGAAGCAGAGAGTCTTCAAAACACATCGTTTTTGAGATACCCATATAGATGTCTTAGAATTTAGATACTTCTTCTCTGATATACTAAGTAGTCACTCAGAATAAACAGAATCCATAGAAGGATATTTAAAACTTCTTTTAAAACTTTCATGAGAGAAAGTAAAATAAAAATTCAGTAATGCCCCCTTTATATCAGACACCAATATCTAGAAACCCTTTCTACTAGAGTCCCCCAGGGACCACACTAGCCTGGGAGTGTTAGCACATTTTCATTATCCCTCCTGTCCTACATTAAGATCTCTCAATCTTGTAGCAGCCTCATTATAAGTGCCTATTCTTCCTTCACTTTGTAGAGACCCATAGTTTCTCTATCACATCTACCCTGTCTCTCCAAACATAGTCTTTGTGGTACAGCAGCCTACATGCAGGAGTTCCTCCTACTAACATACATCCAACTCCCTGGAACTTCCAACCATTCATCTGGATCTGATTCCTCTAGCTCTTACTCAAAGACAATCTCATCCTTTTCTCCTAGAAAATCTAATATTCACTTCCACACACAAAATTACAGAAATCACTTTCTACCAGGAAACCCACAGTCAGATGCCCACAACAAGCAACGAAAAGGACAGTCACCTGACAAAGACAAGCTCAGATAAAAATATCTAGAATTGCCTTAATTATTATAACTCTAGAGCTGGAAAATCAACACTAAATCACAAATATCACCAGCCACAATAGTATGCCTTCAACAGAACCATGTAACCTTATTTCCATAGGCAATAAGAAATGTAGTATACCTAAAGTTCAGAACAAGAATTTCAAAATACTATTTATTAATATGCCCAAAAGGTTTAAAGAGTACATGAACACATCTCTTAATGGAGTCTGCAGAAACATAAAAAGGTAGTTAAATGAAATAATGAAACTATTAAATAGAATTTAGGAAAGAAATAAAACTACTAAAAATAAATGCTAAACTGAACTAAAACTGGAAAATAAAAATTAGAAACTCAGACAAAACCTCAGAAGTATGTCCATGAACAGATTACAAGATATAGAAGAAATGGATACCTTAATCAAAGTAAATATTAAATCTAAAAAAAAAATAACCTGGCACAAAACATCCAGAAATTATAGAACTATAATTTCTATGCTATACTATAAAACGCCAAGTGTATGCATAATTGAAATAGAGGATTGTAATGAAATTAAGATCAAAGGCACAGCAAAAGTGTTTTAAACAAAATCATAGAATAAAAATTCCCCAAGTTAAAGAAGGCAGTGCCTAACAAAGGTACAAGACGTATACAGAACACCCAATAAACTAGACCAAACAGAAATTCCTATGACACATAATAACCAAACACTAAATATGGAAAGCATAGAAATAATATTAATATCTTTAAGGTAGAGAGACCAAATAACAGATAAATTCAGGCTCATTTAAATAACATCTGACTTCTCAGTGGGGTCCCTGAATGTCAGACTGGCCTGAATGGACATTCTACAAACTCCCAAAAGTCACAGATACCAGACCAAATTATTATACCCAGAAAAACTATCAATCACCCATGACAGATAAAGAGCAATCCATGATAAAACAAAATTTAGACAATATCTATCTGTCTATCTATCTATCTATTTATCTGTCTATCGATCTATCTATCTATCTATCTATCTATCTATCTATCTATCTATCTATCTATCTGTCTATCTCCAATTCTACAGAAGCCAAGAAAGGGACAGTTCAGTCATAAGAGGTTATTCACATATGAGAACACATAAGGAACAAATAACCCCATAACAATAAATCAAAAGAACAGAAAAAACACACAGTATAACAACAAAAAATAGGAATCCATATATATAGCTGATTAAAAATCTCAATATTATTGATCTCAATTCCAATTAAAATACACACAAAAGATTGGATTAGGAAACATAGCCCATCTTACTGTTTCTGCATTCATAGAAACAACCTCAAAATCAAAGATAGTTGCCACTGTGTAAAATGTCAAAATGTATGATAAAAAATTGGACCCCAGGAGCAAAAAGGTTTAATCACTTTAATATATGACAGATGAACTTTAAGCCAAAATTACTCAGAAAAGATATGGAAGAATATTACATAATCATCAAAGGGGAAATTAACCAAGAGAATATAATAACTCTAAACATACATTCATTAAATGCAATAGTGCTGAATTTTATTTTAAAAAGACATAACAGTTTAAATCACATATTGACCCTGATACAATCAGAGTAAGCAGCTTCAATACCCTACTCTGACCACACTGACAGACTTCCCCCCAAAGAGCCATAACTCCTAATAAAGCAACTCTTTATAGATCATGCATTCAACACATAAGTCTGCAAGGACTATTCCTGTTTAAACCACCACAATTTTCACCAATACCTTTCCTTGGAGCTCTAGGAACTATGTGGAAGAGAAGGCAGAAAAATTTTCAGAGCCAGAAGAAATGGATGTACTATAGAAAAGGGGCTGGTGGAGGCCTGCGGGTGAGTGCACCCAGGAGTCCGCCAGACACATTCTGGGGGATCCATAGAACCCATAGCCAGCGCTAGCACGCCCCTTCTGCCGCTCGCCCCTCCTCCAGTATGAGGCCTGCTGAATTGTATATTGCAGAATGATCAGCATTGGTGTATCTACTCAACAAGCAAGCTGGGCAGACCTGCTCAAACCTCTGAGGTCCAAGAATTCCATCTGGAGGCAGTGAAGACACAGCATCAGAGGATTGTCAATTTGCTCTCCCCCCCACTCCTCTTCTAATATCTCAACGCCCATAATCAGCTTGAAGAAGCTAATGATGAGTCAGCGCCCCTATTCCCTGGGCATGGGGACTAAGGTGGTAAATGTTGGGCTGTCTCTCTAGGGAAAAGTAGTGGTTTTGTCGGAATAGAGAGGATTAGCTAGGGTTTATTGCATAGCCATAACCTATTAGTAGAAATCTGTATAATTAATATCAAGATGAAGATATAAATTCTTAAATGGCACCAATTTACTTTGTTTACAAATTTTAAGGTTTTCATTGGCATGAGCTTCTTAGTGATATAAGAGTAAGATGAATATTGTTACTCTCATAGGCATTGTACCAGTATAACACATTTAGGAATACAAAGCTTAGACCCAGTCCTTCTTTAAATTTTTTAACTGATTTGAGATGGTCAGCCTGTGAGTTAAGGGACTATAGCAAATTCATGACTTGGAGTTTATTATAAGGGTGTTCTCTATGTTTTATTTAGAAATAGCTGAGTGGAGTTAACAGGCAACAGTCCAGATTACCTTACATGGATAGCTGGTTTTCAAAACATCAGAAATCCTTAGAATTGACATGACAAACATTTCCATATTAATGTTCATTTTCATTAGAGACCTGTTTGCTCCGGACAGCTTCCTATGTTAAATTCTAAGAAGAAATTGAGCATCCTTGGAGTTACTCCAGTTGTGGTGAGACAGCCACTAGGCAAGAATTGCCACTTTCCTTCTACAGACAAATTACTGTCCAGAAAAGGACACACTTGCAGAATAGTCGACTGATTATATCTGCCTAGACAGAGTAATCAGCCCTTAATAATTCTGCAGCACTAAGGTCTGTCAGATGATCCTGGGCCAGAAGGCAGAAGAACAGATGCTCCAATGTTTTGAAGTAGAGCAAGTGTCCAGGTGTTCAGAGGTCTCTATAAATTGGCTAAGTTTTAGAAGCTATGCTTTGTGCTTCCCACAATTATAGTTAACTCAGTCATTCTGGATTTCTGACGGGGTTGAAAACTTATAGCTATTTACCTTGAGAGAAAAGATTTGAGTGGATGGTCGTCAGCTGACATTCATCTTAAAGCCAAGGAAAAAGCCAGGTTCAGAACTAAGTGTTTTAGTTAGGACAGATGACAGAGGTGCTGGTTAGTCAACAAAAGGATGGACTGGGTATTAGGACTATCTTGTACCTCACTGGTACAAATTGGCATAATTATGCTCTAATTGCATTTTGAGAGAAAAGTTTCCTTTTAACAGGAAGGGTGATGTGTAGGAGGAGCTAAGGTGGGAGGAGTACTGAGAGGAAGAAAAGGAGTAAGAAGAGGAGAAGAAGAAGAAGAGGAGAAGCTAGGTGATGAAAGAGAGATAGAGGGGGGAGACAGGGAGGCAGATGTTCATGTATCTCCACTAGTCAAAGATAGTTGATATATCTAGGTTGGGCAGTGGGTTACACCTCTGATTGAACAATACCAAACTTATAAAGCCTATGATTAACATTTTTTAAAAAAATGTATAAATGCAAAAAGGAAAAGGGGGCATGGGATAGGGGTTTTCTAAGGGGGGGGAATGGGGAAAGGGGATGGCATCTGAAGTGTAAATGAAAGATCTAATAAAATAAAAAATAAAAAAAATAAAAGAAGTCCTGGATAAAAAAAAATATAAAGTGAATAATAAGCTAGTCATCAGTGAAATTACTTCCTGTATATAAAAAAAAATGTTTATTTAAACAAGATTTTTATTTCAACAATAAATGCACCTTCTCTCCTGAAAAAAAAAAAAAAAAAGAAAAGAAAAGGGGCTGGTACACTATGAACTCAGAGATACTGTGGACTCATGCACAGTTCATGAGCTACCTGGGGTCCAGGTGATGCAAAGAGGAATTAGACATAGGTTCCTATTCTTAATGAAGAACCTATCTATATTTGACACACACTTACAAGGAAAATATTAAAATTTTTTTCATTATAGTCTCAAAGGGGTGTTAACAATATTTCATGGTATGCCCAGGTCTAGAAGCAGATGGCCAACACAAAACAAACTCAGTGTCCTTGGCGATTGACTCATGCTTTGATTAGATATTTTGTCTTCTTTAACTTTTGATTGTACATTGTGGTTTTCAATTTTGTTTCTGCGAGTTTCGTTTTTATACTATGTGTTTGTGTGTGTGTGTGTGTGTGTGTGTGTCTTTTGGCCTTGTTTTATTTTTGATGTATTTTTCTGGTTGTTTTCAAAAGATAAGGAAGAAAGAAATGCATGGATTTAAGTAGGTAGAAGGTGAGGAGTATCTGGGAAGAGGTAGGAGGGTAACAATCTGATCAGAATATTTTGTGTTAAATTCTTTTCAACAGAACAAAATGAAAATGAAAATTTGTGAACTATGATGATATCAGTTTTTATAGGAAGTTCCCTGAAATATATTCATGAAGTGTATTCTTGGTTTTTTTAAATGTTGTTTGTTTCATGCTTTTTTTTTTTTTTTTTTTTTTTTTTGATTTTTCATATCTTTAGTGCTTGTCCTGCTTCACAAACTCAGAATGTGGACACAGGAGTTCCTATCTTCTGTGCTCCTGTGGTCTGTGTGCTGTCCTGGGCAGCTTCTCATATGTGAAAACATAATATCACAAATTTATTTTTAAATAAAAATATCATATCAGAGCAGCTAGAATTAAGAAATTCAGAGAAGAATGGCTTAAAAATGAGCTGAATTTAGCCAGACACCAGGGAAAATCTATACTTGTGCTATAATATTAAGGCATCTCACACACTAGCAAACAAAGACTTGTGATAGTAAACCTCTGAGTTATCAGGTTCTTATTTTTTTGTGAGAATACAAGTGCATTGTCGGATCACAATTGTTAGTTTAGCTTTATTCCTAGCATGATGTCTGATAATACTAATGATATGCTAACTCTGAGTGAGTAAGTTATGAGACCAAATGTAAATTTGCACATTTCCATCATGACTTTTAAAATGCCATTAATAAATTCTATGAGTTGATGTTATTTAATATATGTAGATATGACTTTAGGTATATAATTACAGTTCTTCTCTTTTACATAATTTTAAACACATAACAGCATCAAAAATGAAAATGTTGTACACAGAGCATGATTTTTATACTGTGGGAGATGGGAGCTGTTTTCAGGCGACTTCTGCTTCCTTGGGTTTTTGTGAGCTGTGCAGTACATATTTCATAATGGTCAGGCTATATGTCATGTTTGGATTTTATTTTGCTTTGTTACATTTGCAGTGCAGAGGACAGTCAGTATCTGCCTTTGTTCAGACCTCAGTGAAACCCTCATTGTTACCAAATGAAGAAATAGTTGGCTTTTGCTTGAAGCGCACACACTGCTAACCCTGTGCTTTCTAATGAATTTGAAGTAAGTCATTACGATTACTACTTGGTTCTCATCCTGAAGTATGAGAAATCTGTAAAATTGTGAGAGAAATAACCTGGTTGCAAAATTGTTTCATAGTTATAGTATAACTTTATTTAGCTTGTTTTATAACATTATTTTGTTTAAAAAAAATCATTGCACTGCCATTTCTATTGGAGTAATCCAGCATTTTAAAAACTTGTTTTAAAGCCATAGGGTGTCTTTAATAGCATATTCAATAATACAGTTTGAGAAAGTATGTGCTAGACTGTTAATAAATTATAGAAACCACTTTTATATAATTGTTTTTACTGCAATGCATTATTTGAAGTATCATATTTAGCAAATTACAGAGGATGCTGTGGATAAAAAATATTAAACACAGGAAATTCAGTTAATACAGCCAGTTGGAACTGGTGAGTACTCATACTCTCCTTCTCTAACATTTAAGGTAAACAAATACACTTGCAGAATTTAAAATATTGAGTGACTAAGATGTTGTCTTCAAATGTGACACTTTGAAGTATGATGTTATAAGAATGCAAAGAATCCAGAAGAATTTTTGTTATATTTATAATCTTTGAAATGTAGTTTTGTAGAATTTATGTTAGTGGACTACCAAGTGGGATTAGGGGAGGCAATGGTGTATTTTACAAAAGGCTATTGTACTGGAGTTCATTGTTGGCCTTCCTTCTACATTCTACCCAACTGTTTCCTAGCAACAGCTAGGTAGGCCCGGCTTACTATAAAAGGGGCTGCTAGGCCTCTCCCTCTCTTTCAGCCTCTCTGACCCCCTTCTCTCTCCCTGACCACTTTCTCCCTCTCTCACCCTCTCCCTTCCCCTTCCATGTGTTCCTGGCTGTCCCCCCCCCCCACTTCTCTCTCTGTTCCCTCTTTCTCTGTCTCTATTCCCTTCTCAACTTCTCTTCCCATTCCTCAAATAAACAGTATTCTATATTAGACTTTTATTATGGCTGTTATCTTGCAGGAAGTGATGCCTCACTATGGACATGCTGAGGTACCCCCTCCCACCACACAATATCATAGTCTACAAAACATATCCTTGGCTTTATAAAACACATCATTCAGGAAACTCATCAATAGTTGGAAAGAAGTGGGAAGTGCCAGGTCAAAAGTACTGTGGCACAAATGACTTAAGCTAGGCAGAGGAGAAAGGTAGTGTGTTTGGTTATTAGAAAGGATGTCATAAGAACCCCAAGAAAGGTGTTCAGGTAAGACATTGTGGAAAATGCCACATCTCAAATTGCACAAACTTGCTCAGGACTGCTTTGTGTATCCTGTCTAAGGCAGGTCTTTCTGCACCTTTCTCTTAGGTCATGTAGACATAAAGAGCTCTCTTATGCATTGAGTTATGTTCTAAACTTTAGTATACTGGCCCAGTTCCTATATATTTTTGACATGTTCTTTTGATTTGGGTGTGCCACATTGAATAACGAATCTACTTTTCTATTTTATTAAAATATTTATAAGGTCTCTTCTCAATTCCAGGTCTACTACTAGCTTAGATGATAAAATGAGGGGCAAACAGCATGAATCATCACTCAGGCAGCTGGACAGAAAATGTCACAATAGAGCAAAGACTTAAATAATGCATGTGCACAGAGAAGTGTGTGAGAGAGTGACAGGAGTAAATGTCCTCCTGGAAATGATGTATTAAAAGTCCCAAGGAATTAGTAATAGTAGTTCTGGGCAGAACTGAGTGAAGTACTTGAGTCTGTCCTACATATTTTATTTTTCCTGGAAAAGCAGAAAAAGATTCAAATATAATAATGATTTGCTATAGACATAATATAGTTAGAAGGAGTTTATGTGGTCTCTCAAGGGAATCTACTAAACCAACATTCAAATTATAATATAATTAAAAGTATTTACTTATAAATTCATTATAATTCCCCCAAATCTCAAAATTTTAGATAGATCATTAATGATTTTATTTTATATAAGAGAAAGTAATGCCAGTACCAATAATGTGAATTATTTCTAAGGGGGAATATACATATCAGATTCCATGAATGTAAAAAAAGTGAATAAGATAATTTGTTAAATAAAATTAAGTTCTAGTAAAATGTATGGGAAGGCTTATTCATGTATTTTTAGCAAGGATTAAATTCTTTAAATAGAACAAAATATAACATATGAAAGAAAATATTCAAACATTAAATAATGCCAATTTATATTTTTTTCATTAAAAGCTATTAAATATGAGAAAAATAAGCAAAATTATATATATATATATATATTATATACATATATAATATATATAGCCATTGCATACTCAAATAACATAAAAAGGCTTATTATTTATGTTGCAGACTTTTGTAGATTTCTGCTTGTTCTAGGAATACTAAAATTGTTCATATCACTGGTATGGCTCAAATCAGAAGACACTTAAGGGTGAGGAAAACATTTGAGGCTTGTATTTTAAAGGCCAGAACCATGTAAATGCCATATTTGGTAGCATGAGCCAAGCTTATACAAGCCATCACAGTTGGTGACCCCATCCTTCTACCAGGGTGATAGGGCCGTGAAAGAGGTCTTGGTTTTTGCTAGAAGCTCTGGCTGGAAGTAGCCCGGAAACCCTGCATGGGACGGGCATTTATTCCACCATGCGCCCAGAATCCAGACTCCTAACACATGGCTTGGAACACCATTAACCTGTGACATTCAGTCACATAGGATCCAGCCCCTCCCAAAGAGGTAGAGGCTTCAGGCTCAAGAGATTTTCATATTAATGAGTTACCTAAAGGCCAGAAGGCACAGTTAATTAATTATTCATTTCCCAGTCCCTCCTTCTTTCTCCCTTCCTATTTAAGTCAGGTTCTCCCTGGCTTAAGGGGGTGGGGGGTGTGCACATCCAGATTCAACCACCATCCACCATGCCAATAAAGCTGTTTTGGAAACCCATGGACTTTCTCATTATTGGGCATTGCCATCTTTCAGCCGTCTTCGTGGAGGATGTCCCTGCGTTTACATCCACCAGATGCCGCACAGGAGCACTATCTACTGAAGGTGGTAACTTTAAGTTCCATCTACCCACAGTGGGGCATTTCAGCTAAGGACAACCCCATTGAATCCTGGCTGTCATCCTGGAGGCTATACCAGCATCTGACTGTGATGGATCCAGATACTTATAGCCAACCTTTGGACTAAGTTTAGGGACCCCCATGGAAGAGTTAGGGGGAGGATTGAAGGAGCTGAAAGGGATGGCATCCTTATAGAAAGAACAACAGTGTCAACTAACCTGGACACCTGAGGGCTCCCAGAGACTAAACCACCAATCAGATAGCATACACAGAACATATGTACCCTAGCACATATGTAGCAGAGGAATACCTTGTCTGGCTTCAGTGGGAGAGGATGCGTCTAATCTTGTAGAGACTTGATGCTCTAGGGAAGGGGGATGCCCATTCACTGTCTCAGAGGCTAAAGGAATGGGAAATGGGGTGAAGATCTCTGGGAGGATGGAATCCAAACAGGGGTGAAATTTGGAATATAAATAAATAAAATAATTTTTAAAAAGAATTGGGAAAAAGAAAAATAGATGACTATATTTTGAAACTCCTTAGCATTAGAATTACTTTCTTAGAATTAAAACTACCTTCTCTTTTTTTTTTTACTTTGTCTTTTACTGTAAATCATCTTGTGTTATAGATGGTAGGAAGCAGAAATTTAGGTGTACAGGAAACTAAAAGACAAAACTCAGATCTAACGTCTCTCCCAGGTTTACGCCTTTTGGGTAGTACATATATTATTATGCTTTTTAAAAGAGAGAATTGATACTCAAATAAACCCTATATAATAGTTCAGATAAGTTAGGTGTGGAGACCCATTCATTAAGCTACATAAGACAATATATAAATAAATTCACCTTCTGCAATGTGTCCTGGGATCACACACTTTCCCATTGGAATATTTTTTATACCTTGTTCTTAAATCCTCTCTAATATAAAGTAGAACTTTCATAGTTTACATGAAAAACTATCAAATCAGTTCAGGAACCAAGGCAGGATTTCCCACAGCTGTCTCTGTCAGATTGGAAGTTTTGTTTTGTTTTGTTTCTCTCTAAAGCCTAGAAGGCTCAACAGACTTATTACAGCTGTCAAAACGATATTAGACAAATCATGCCTAATGTAAATAAGTGATCTCTCACCTTTAAAATTCTAACACTGCAAAAATATCGTGCTCAAAATTCACAGAAGAAAATGCGGCCTCGAAATGAGGATGATACAAACAAAAGTATACAGACACATTCGATGTGTGTGAAACACTTTCCCCATGATCATGCAGCTGAGGTTAGAAATAAAACTATAAATCTCAAACATACAATGCCCTTAGGAATACCAGGTTTTTGTGTTTCCTAATCCACCTCCTACCCTGAGTCCTAAGGTCTCTGCAGAAGAGTTCCAAGATCTACAATGTGACTCTATATTCCCAAAACATGTTAAGCATTAGAAATTATTCAGAATTAAATAGAATTTAAAAAAATCTGAAATTTCTGAAATCACAATTAGTATTGTTATAGCATTTCAAATTACATTTTAAAAACCATAATAAAGAACTATAAGATACAGAATCTTATTGTGGTAAGATTCTATTAACTATTTTAGATAGATTTTTTTCACTAATAATATGAAATATGGCCATGTTCATTGCTATAAAAAAGTGTTACCATAAGACTGTAAATTTAAATAACATGCAAAATGGTTTAATGGCTTGCTATTTATATTTGATAACAGACACTTTCAAAATAAACACTACTTTTGCAATATAGAGTAATTTGAATATAGTATAAATGAGATATGTAATATTTTAAAATTATTATAACTAAAATGAATATTAAAAGCACACAAAGGTAAACTGCTCAGTGTTATAATCTTAAAATGCTTCACACTGACTTTTCATGACAGAGAGTAAGATTTTGAAGAATTATAGTCATGTTTAAGATGTATTCTATGATATATGTTGGTTCAGAAACAAATTTTAATTTTCATTTTTCCTGATATTTGACATTTAGTTAATCCATTTTGCCTTTTATTTTAAAATTTATTTCTTGTCAAGTTTATAAAGGATCTTATACTTAGTATTTTAATTTTACTAGCAGAAAATACATTGTTTTTACCAATCAGAAACTCTTAGTGTGTATTCGTCATGCAGTTTTCTAAATAGTTGGCTTACAATCTTTGACTATAGCAGCCTATCATACATATAATTATATGTATATATGCTTTTATATAATTATTTATTTTATAATATTTGGCAAACCCACAAATGTTAAATGGGTGTAGAGGCCTGTCTCTGCTCTCAGAGCTTAGGAAGAATAGACAGGCATTCCCTAGAACAAGCTACCTTTCTCGTCGACTGGGCAAGCTCTGAGTTCAAATGAAATAGCTTGCCTCAATTTGAAGAAGGAATACTTTGTCAGGCACACCTATTAACATCCTCCTTATATACACATGTGAATATGTAAACACACTTATATAAACACATCCTCCTTATATACACATGTGAATATGTAAACATGTGAAACATGAAAGAATATAAGACTGTATAATCCAGAGGGATGTGGACAGATATGCTGCAGACTCTAAGAAATGACAGATACCCTGCCTAGACAGAGTAATCAGCCCTTAATAATTCTGCAGCACTAAGGTCTGTCAGATGATCCTGGGCCAGAAGGCAGAAGAACAGATGCTCCAACGTTTTGGAGTAGAGGGAGTGTCCAGGTGTTCAGAGGTCTCTATAAATTGGCTAACTTTTAGAAGCTATGCTTTGTGCTTCCCACAATTATAGTTAACTCAGTCATTCTGGATTTCTGACGGTGTTGAAAACTTATAGCCTCATAGCCAATCCTGGCTATTTACCTTGAGAGAAAAGATTTGAGTGGATGGTCTTCAGCTGACATTCATTCTAAAGCCAAGGAAAAAGCCAGGTTCAGAACTCAGTGTTTTAGTTAGGATAGATGACACGGGTTCTGGTTAGTCAACAAAATGATGGACTGGGTATTAGGACTATCTTGTACCTCACTGGTACAAATTGGCATAATTATGCTCTAATTGTATTTTGAGAGAAAAGCTTTATTTTAACAGGAAGGGTGATATGTAGGAGGAGCTAAGGTGAGAGGAGTACTGAGAGGAAGAGAAGGAGTAAGGAGAGGAGGAGAAGGAGAGAAGAAGCTTAGGTGATGAGAGAGAGAAAGAGGGGGGAAACAGGGAGGCAGATGTTCATATATCTCCACCAGTCAAAGATAGTTGGTATATCTAGGTTGGGTAGTGGGTTACACCTCTGATTGAACATTACCATACTTATAAAGCCTTTGATTAACATTTTAAAAAATGTATAAAAGCAAAAAGGAAAAGAGGGCATGGGATAGGGGTTTTTTAAAGGGGAGAATGGGGAAAGGGGATGGCATCTGAAGTGTAAATAAAATATCCAATAAAAAAAGGAAAAAAAAAAGAAATGACAGATACCAGCCCAGATTACTGTACTCAGCAATGTTTTTAATAAACATAGTTGGAGAAAAAAAATTATATATATATATATATATATATATATATATATATCTCCCTATAAAAGTACTAGAAGGAAAACTCCAACACAGAGAGGTAAAAGAAAACACAGAAAATAAAAAAAAACTCTCATACCAGCAAAACAAAATGAAGCAAAATATACACACACACAGGCACTCACATAGGACCACTGCCACCACCACTACCAAAATATCAGGAACTAACAAACAATGGTCACTGATTTCAGTAGTTTCAATTACCCAGTAAACTGCCAGATTGATTTACAAAGTGGTCATACCAGTTTGCAATTCCACCAACAATGGAAAAATGTTTCTCTTTCTCTACATGCTTACCAACATGTGCCTTGAGGTTTGGTTTTTTTTTTTTTTTTTTTTTTTTTTTTTTTTTTTTTTTTTTTCATTCTTATTGGTATAAGGTAGAATTTTAGGGTTATTTTGATTTGCATTTTTCTGATGACTAAGGATGTTGAACATTCTTAAAGTGTTTCTCGGGCATTGGAAATTCATTTTTAACATCTATGCTCCATACAAATGACATAAATGTGTGTCAAAAAAAAATACAAAACCAAAACACTATATAGCTTAAACTACATATTGACCCTTTAGATCCCACTTTTACCAAGAGACAGGTCATGGAGATAAAAAGAAAATAGAAATTCATTGAAGCTAACAGGTATTATAAAACAAATGGTCCTAACAGTTATCTACAGAACATTTCACCCCAAAACAACTGAACGTTAGCTCCTTTTCCACATCTAGTAGTCTGGTATCCAAAATTGTCCACATACTCAGATCCAAAGCAAGTCTAACTGGTACAAGAAACTTGAAATAACCTTTTGCATCCTGTCCGACCACTACTGATGAAAGCTACATATCATCAACATAGAAAGTTGACAAATTCATGGAAATTCTGTACTCAATGAAAAGAAATTAAAGACTTCCTAGAATTCAATGAAAATAGGTATATAGCATACCCAAAATTATGGGACACAATAAAAGTGGTGCTTAGAGGAAAGTTCCATAGTACTTAGGGCCTACATGAAAAGCCCGGAGGGATCTTATACTAGCAACCTGAAAGCTGTAGAACAAAAGAATCACATACAAGATCAGTACATAAGTAAATACTAAAATTGATGCCTGAAGTCTAGGAAATAGAAATAAGTAAAACAAAAATGAATAAGAATAAATGAATAAATAAAAAGAATGTAAACAGAAAAAATAAAGAAGAAAAAAATAAAACAATGGAAACAGATTTTTTGTTTTTTTTTTTAAAGTTTTGTTTTTTTTTTTTTTTTGAAAAAATCAACAACATAGACAAACTCTTATTCAAAATTCATAAGAGAAAGTACCCAAATTAACAAAATCAGAAACAAAAGTGGGGCATAACAACAAACACTGAGAAATCCAGAGAACTATAAGGACAGACATTAAAATCATATACTCCAACAAAATGGGCAATCTAAAAAATGGATAGTATATGTAAGTATTTCTAAAAATTCCACCAGAAATATCCTATAGCTGATACATACTTTGAGTAAATTGACTGCATACAAGATTAACTTAAGGCAACAAAAAAAACAGAAACAAAACAAAACAAAATAAAATAAAACAGTAGTCTTCCTGTATACAAATGACAAATGGACTGAAAAAGAAATTAGGAAAACAACACCCTTCACCATAGCTTCAAATAATATAAAATATCTTAAAATAACTCTAAGCAAGAATGTGAGCTTCTCTGATTATAATTGCAAATCTTTTTAAAAAGAAATTAAAGAAGATATTAGAAGATGGAAAGAATTCCCTTGCATATTGATAGGTAAAATTAACATAGCGAATATGGTTATTCCATCAAAAGTAACCTACATTACTTTATAGATAGAATGCACATCAAAATTACAACACAAATTTTGAAATTCGAAAAGAAACTAATTCACATGGAAAAATGAAACAAAACAGAAAAACAAAATAGCTAAAATGATTCTGAACATTAAAAGAACTGCTGGATATATTATCATATTTGATTTCAAGTTGAACAACACAGCTATATTAGTAGTAGTAGTAATAGCAGTAGTAATAAAAAAAAATCACTTGGTATCGGTGTAAAAACAGACACATTGATAAATACAATCTAATTGAAGATTGAATACCAAAACCATAAACCCACACACCTTTGGAAATTCAATATTTTTATATAAATAAATAAATAAATAAATAAATAAATAAACAGGAGGAATACATACTAGAATAGAGACAGCATCTTCAAATACACAGCTAGATAAACTGGATGTCTGCATGTAGAATGCAAATAGATTCATATTTTTATCTCACTGCAAACAACTTACATATAAGTGGATCGAAGACTTCAACATAAAACCAGATACACTGAAACTGATGGAAGGGAAATTAGGAGAAAGCCTCAATTACATTGGCACAAAAGACAATTTCCTGAACAGATTTCCATAGGTACCAATACCACAATTATTAAACTCCAGAAACTCAAGAAGCTTCTCTAAAGCATAGGATACCATCAACAGTACAAGTGAGGATCTACAGAATAAGCATAGATTAAAAAAAAACCAAAAAACCTCCATATCCCATAGACAAATAATATCCAAAATATATAAAGAACTCAAAAATTTGATATCATGAAAACCAATGATTCAATCATAAAATGAGATATAGGTATAACAGAGAACTTACAATAGAGAAATATCAAATACCTAAGAAACTTTTAAAATGTTCAACATCCTTAAACAACAGGGAAATGCAAATTGAAAGTACTTTTAGTTCCTATATTGCACCAGTCAGGGCAGCAAAGATCAGTAACACTAGAGACAGCTTATGACTGTGAGCAAGTGGCACAGGAAGAACACTCCTTCATTGCTAGTGGGAAGGCAAAGGTGTATACCCACTGTAGAAAGCAATATAGTATTTTCTCAGAAAATTGTAAATATATTTAGGTCAATTCCTACTTATACCACTCTTGGGCATATTCCCAAGAGATGCTCCATCCTCCTCACAGTACCCTTGTTACTCTATGTTCAGTATAGCTTCATTCATAATAACCAGAAACCTAAAACTACCTACATATCCCTCAACCAAAGAATGAATAAACAAAATGGGGTATACTTAAATAATGGCGTATTACTCTTCTGTTAACATAAATGAAATCATAAAATTAGCAGGACCTAGAAAAAAAATCTTCCTAGGTAAGGTAACCCAGACCCAAAAAGACAAATATAATATCTATTCCCTTATAAAAAGGGTATTATCCATTGTGATGGTTTGCATATGTTTTGCCCAGGGAGTGGCACTATTAGAAGGTGTGGCCCTCTTAGAGCAGGTGTGTCTCTGCAGGTGTGGACTATAGGACCTTCATCCTAGCTGCCTGGAAGCTAGTATTCTGCTAGCAGCCTTAGGATGAAGATGTAGAATTTTAAACTCCTCCTTCCCCATACCTGCCTGGATGCTGCCATATTCCTGCCTTTATGATAATGGACTGAACCTTCTAACCTGTAAGCCAGCCCCAACTAAATGTTGTCTGTATAAGCCAGAAGTAAAACCCTAAGACAGAAGTTGGATCTAGGAACTGGGGTACTGCTCTGAATAGACCCAACCATGTTTTTGTTTGGGATAATGTGGATTTTGAGACTTTGGAAAGCAGTGGAATGTTCTAAATGAGCTATCCTCGTAGAAATATGGAAGACTTTGTTACTGAAAGTGATTTGAATTATGAGAATGTGGTCCAAAAGGTTTTAGTAAAGAATTTCAATATGTGGCCTATAGATTGTTTTTATAGTATTTTGGTGAAAAATGTGGCTACTTTTTGCCCTTGTCTGAAGAGTCTGCCTGAAGCTAGGGTGAAGAAACTCAGATTAATTGCATTGACAAACGAAGTATCAGAAATGCCCATCATAGACACACACTCACACACACACACACACGTTTGTGTGTGTGTTTCTGTGTATGTGTGTGTATGTGTGCATATGTATTTAGAAAATCAGCTTACAAAGTAGAGTCTAAATGTATCTCATATTTCAGAAATTTTATCTATTTCATGGTTTGGGTCCCTATTCCCACTGGCCTCAAGATAGCTCTTGGTGGACAAATTAATTCTGTAAGTTAACATGTAAGAAATAAAGAAGTAAGATTGATAGAAAACTAGGTGACTCAGTTTCCATCAAGTGAATTCTGGTGATTTACTATTTTCCAGTTGACTCCAACTCTTAATTTCCCTTTAGTCTCTCCATCTAGGGACCCTGTCTTTAATTCACAGGCCTATAGGACATGCTTCAACTGAAAACATTACCATATCTGAGGACTATTTACACATAGCTCAGCCAGATGAGCTACAAGTTCGGCACTGGTTGGAATCTGGCTTCCTATCTTGTACATCTTTCCATTCTTCATATCTCTTTCAGCACTGATTGCAAAGAAATATCTGGGAATTGTTTGAATCATTGACATTTATAAAAAAAAAATGGAAATAAAATAAAGCATGTCTACGAGCCTTGCCCTAAGCCGCACACTCCTGTACAGGCCTTCACTTAGTCTAACAATATGGCATTCTCTGATACAATAACCAACAGATTCACAAATATTTTCTTGTTACTTCCATTAATTGCCGTAGCATCAGCTCCAGATTCTCACTGGTAGATTATTGTATTTTCTGTAGGCAACTTGTATTTCTATATATAAAAGGAAAGATCACCTTCTAAAATATCAAATAATTCAGTGGTATATGTAATTGTGTGTGATTGAGCAGCACAGCAGTCATCTGGCAAGTGCTTGTAAGTGGCTGGAGGGGGGTACATAATGGCAAGTGAAGTGACTGATGTTCCTAAAGTTATCATTTGGCCACCAGTTGCAAGTGTAGCTCCTTTCTCTCCCAACCACAACTAAAGACTACAATCAATTTCCCTGCTGTGTTTACCCTTTGGACCCTGGTGGATGTGACATGTCTTTGTGAAAATAGGCATAGACATTTGTTCAGAAGCAGAGACTAGGCAAAGAGCTAAACCTAAAAGAATTTATAGCATTTTATCAAGAAACGGCTTATTTTGTTTTTTTAGTGTGTTGCATTTTAAAGTACAAGTTTTTCATTAAGAAACTCCATTTGTACTTAATTGGGTGTGGATCTCCTTGGAGCTGTTGGCAGCTATTGGTCATTCAACCTTTATCTGAGCATGAACTTTGAGCTTTGCTTTTTCTGGTAAAGTCAGATTGACAGTGTGTCTCCAGCAAAGCTCTGACCAGCCTCCAGCTAGGTGATAAATAATTAAGATGTTGAGAGAGATACAGAGACACACACTTTGCCTGATCCTGTCAAATGCCAGTGGGCTTTTAGATCCAAAAGCTCTGAGAGAATCTTTTTTTTTTTTTTTTTTTTTTTTCTGATGACTTAGACCTCAGAGACGATCAGTAGGAAGAAAAGCAATTACACACATTGTGTAACTTAATGACACAACAGAATGTGCAACTAAGTGGATAAGAATATGTGTGAGTTATTAAAGCAAGCTTATAGATTTGATGAAAGCAATAACCAAACTTTTAAACATTTATGACAACATTTAACAAGCTATTATTAAACACACTTTTAAGGAGTTTCAAGTAACTTCAATGAATAAATAGAATAAATGGAAAAGAAACAATAACCCCAAAGAATATCAGTCCAATCAATCTTTTTCTCATTTAGTAATAATTTATTTGTATTATTTCTTGAGACTCTGTGAACATATGTGTTTATTTTTGTTTGATGTATTGGAACTCATTACCAGGGGGCTTTTTCTAAATATCCTTTGAAATATTTATATGAGTTATAGACATAAATATATTGTTTATAAATTGAGTTTTATTTCATTCTTTTTTTCTGCACCCTAATTTTGTTTCAGAGTTTGAATGTGTTTTTGTCAGTGAGAACAGAAAAAATGTCTCAGGGTTTTTCAGTCCCAATCTGTGCTGGAACATTGATGTTTGGTGCACAATTCTGCATTTGCTTTTGCTTTCTTTGTCTTCCTTCCTTCCTTCCTCCTCCCTTCCTTCCTTCCTTCCTTTCTTCCTTCCTTCATTTCTTTCTTTCTTCCATTCATTTTTCCTTCTTTAGAAAATGACTCACTATGTAAACAATCATGAACTTAACGCCACATCCTTCTCTGATATCAGATTCATCGAGATCCTCTTGTCTTAAGCTTCCAAGTGTTAGAATCACAGTCATGAGCCACTATGTTTGAAATAGAATACTGTTTGTGAGACACACGTTTAAACTGTAAGGAGAAATATATTTTTTTAGAGGCATATATTTTAAAAGTATTTTTGAATCTTTGAAATACATTGACATATATTTAAATTCAGTAACATTCATCTGAAGTATATAAATCAATGGCTTTAAGGTTGCATAGACTAATTTCTGTGGTCCTATCCTTTCATCACTACAACAGCTGCATTTTCTAATTGTGAAATTCTGCATCCATTGGACAATTGCTCTGAATTACCCATCCTATTCTCTTCTCAATGTTTACTAGTAGGATTGCTCTCTTCATCTTTCAAATCACACATAAATGGAAATAGAAATGAAATGTATTTTCAGAAGTGGCTTATTTTAAGACAAACATATTTCTTTCACCAATGTAAATAAGAAATAGTTTATTATGAGCCAAATATGAAGAACCGTGGCCTAGCACAATGGAACAGGAGATCTTGAATGATATTATCACACTGACTGTTGTAGTCATAGAGAAATAATAACAAAGGGAAGAGTCAGTACATTTACAAAATGTGACAGTGGAACATTTAATAGCTGGGTACTGAATTCAAAGAACTCTGTTGTAGGCTTCAATACTAAGTGATAATATGTTTACTATCTGTATTAATACAGACTAGTATTCTACTGTCCAAATACATGGCAAGGGTATTTATTTGATTACTAAACTCATTTCAGATCAGATACAGAGGAATGTGATGAATTGAGGTGTACTAATGACAATTCAAGAAAATTTTTCTCTTCATCAGCAACTTAGAACTTCCTACCATCAGAATCAGTACTTGATGACCCCTCAGTCACTCCGCAGAATTGTTTATATAAAGATATGCCCTTTTCAGGGAACTTAGTTTCAAACATTTAATACATTCCATTAAAAATGATTCTTTTATAGGATTCAATTATAAAGCTGTGTAATGCTGTATCATAGGCACACACTTTTGTTCTCAGGCATTAATCGACTAATGGATATGTTCTTTTAACCACCTGTTACTATGATTAAAACTTCTCCAAAGAAGAATGTGCAAATATGATTTACTGTTCTCAAATGTTGCTTGCACATTTGGGGAACTGCTTCAACCTATTGTAATTCCATGTTTAATGTGTTGAGAAAAAAAATACTACCTCATTTGCAGAGCCAGGCCTATTTCCCACTCTGACCTGAAACACACCAGGCATATTATCTTCTGGACCCTGCAGCATATGTCTCTTTGTCTTTTCTTTTAACAACAATCCTCATAACTACATGAAGTGACAACTAATTGTGTTCTGCTTTTCCATAATGGTGAATGCTATTGAGCCCATTGTTAATGTATATATTGACTATTTATTAATTTTTGAGAAGAAATTTCAAATTGTTTGACCAACATTTTAGTGGCTTATGTTTTCAGAAATTTTTTTATTTTTGCTTTATGTTTATGATTACTTTGATATATATATATATATATATATATATATATATATATATATATATATGCAAAAGGTGCATGCCTAGTAGCCATGGAAGACAGGAAAAGATTGTGTCATGGAACTGTAATAAAAGACAATTTTATGAGCAACCATGTGTATTCGGAGAATTAACCAAACCAAACCAAGGTGGTGGGCATGATCACTGAGCATCTCTCCATTCCAAAAGATGTTGCGTGGTTTTTGTCAGTTTTTAAATTTTAATAATAAAAATATTTTAGTGATTTCCTTCTTTTCTCCATATTTTTGTTTCTTTTGATTTTTCAAAATTTATTTTTCTGTTTTAGTAATTTTTTAATATTTTTAAAATTTTACATTATTTAATATCTGCTGCACCAGAAGGAACAGAATTCCTTCTGCACAAAGAAAGTGCAAGAAACATAGAATCTACTCACTCATCCACTCAGGAATCCTACCCATTAAAATGCAAAACTGACAACCATAGTACATATTCAAAGGACCTGATGCAGACTTGGGCGGGCACCATGAATGCTGTCATAGTCTCTGTGAGCTCATATGTGCCATTTGCCTATCGACTGCATATGTCTTCTCTCTATTCAGAGGCAGTCCTTGCTGCTCGTCCCCACCCCTCACCTCATCACACCCAATCCCCACCCCTGCAGGGAAAAATTCCCTTACCTCAACCCCTTGTTCATTTCCCGCTTCTCCATCATCTTCTATTTTCTGTCTTAATCTCTTATTCCTGCCATTTGTTCCTTCAGGGCAAATAAATCTCTGTGCTGAAAACTGGTCTTGGGTGCCTTGAGCCTATTCTCTGGTTCTCTACACATCCCATTTAGAGATCATTTTTACAAGTTCTCTCACTCTCTGCATAATGTCTACCTCTGAGTCTCTGTATTTGTTCCCATCTGCTGCACAGGAAGCTTCTCTAATGATGGCTAAGCAAGGCACTGATCTATGAGTATAGCAGAATATCAAATTTGTGCTACGTTTGTTTGTTTTATAGAATGATAATTTAGTTTTATCATTGGCCGCTGAACTATAGTATAATGTTCTTGGTCACCAAAACAGTGTTAGATATGCGTTCCATCTCATAGATGGATCTTAAATCAAATCAGATGTTGGGTGATTATCCCCTTAAGATATGTACTATCACTGCCATAACACATCATATAGGCAGCAGGCAATTCCAGATCAAACTGTTCCTGTCTGTGTTTATGTTTACATTTTTTTATATCATACAGACTACCTTCCTGTACCAAAGACTAGAACACCGGGATGAAGGCTGTACATAGTCATCATCTGGACTTCTCCATGTTCAATGAGTTGTGTACGTATTGTCTTCAGCAATGGGGCTTTGCCATCTGTTCATGAAGAACAATCTATCTTGGCAACAACTTGGGTTATTTGGGGCTTTCCTTAATATAGGCACTTGCTAAAACATGTGCACTGCTGGCCTGTTCATCATAACCAGAAACTATAAACAACCTCAATGTCCCTCAACAGATAAAAAGACTAGAGAAACTGTGGTTTTTACTGGAATGGGATATTACTCAGCCATTAAAAATGAAATCTTGAAATCCACAGGTAAATGGACAGAACTAAGAAAATACCATCCTAAATGAGGTAACCCGGATAAAAAAGACAAATATGGTACATAATCACTTATATGTGGATATTGGCTTTTAAGTCAATAATAAATAATTTATAATCCTCAGAACTACAGAGGTTGAGTATAGACTAAGGGACTATGAGGGGAAAATAGATTTCCTTAGGAAAATAAAGTTGAGTAGATATTTATGAATATTTTGGGGGGCAGCACTGGAATAAAATATCAAGTGTGGGAAAGAAAGGAAGATGGGAAAAGGAGAAGGAACAAAATTAAGGGCCATTGAAAATACAGCATGGAAACAGAATACATCAGAAGCTTCCTAAAATACTTACATATCTGAAGATTATTTAAATGAAATAACCAAATAAATGAGGACTACAGAGCCCAAATATCTTCTGTCACAAAATGAGGCTTCTAGTAAAGGAATGGGTTACATCTGATTGAGCTGTTGTGTTCCATACCTGATTAGTCTTTGCCCTTATGTGCTCCTGGTACTCTGCACACTACCAGAACAGAAATGTAAGTATAAAACCCATAATTTCCAATTGTGTCTTGTTATAAGATATGCTATAGCAATGGTGGCACACAGCTTAATGGAGACAACAACCAATATCTGATTTAACCTATTAAGACACATTCTAGGAGGTAGAACTTACATCCACTGCTGCTTGAAGACCAAGAACCTGAGATTAGATAGTCCAGGGATTTAGGGGACAACCAACTACTATAGTGGTACTAGAAGAAGAGAGCAAATAATAATTCCTGATAACATCTTGCTATATTCTTAGATCAATGCCATATTTAGCCTTCATCAGAAAAGCTGCCTTCTGCATCAAACGGGATAAATACAGTCTCACAGCTTCATCATGAAGAGAGTGAAAAATCTTGTAACTCTTAGCCATAAATGAGATGCTTTCATCAAATCCCAAGACTAAGAGAATCCTTTGAAAGATGAGGCAAAGTGTATAAGAACCAGAGGTGATGGAAGACACCAAAGCCTTCTAAATACTACAGGACAAAAGCACATATAAACTCAAAGAGACTATAAGAGTATGCACAGGACTTTCAACAATGTACACCAGATGGTTCTTAGAGCTGAAAGGACACATGATGAATATATACCCTGAGTCCTAATAACAAATCTATCAAGAAATGATATTATTAATCTTCAGTTTGAGCCAAGGGAATCCCATTGGACAAAAAAACTACTGGTAAGTCTAGAATGCATGTCCAGTAGCTAATGAACCATAAAAAATGAACTAAATGGCATCTTCAGGGGTTTCTTGTCTCACAGTTCTGTATGCATTCTTTTTCTTGCTTTCTTTTTATTTTTTTCTTTCTATTTTTTTAGTTCTCTTTCTCTTTTTTTCTCTTTCTGATATTTTTGTATCTATTATTACTTATGTTTTTGTATTTTTATGTGATTCCTGAGTATCTTAGTGTTTCAATGCTGTGAGCAGACACCAAGACCAAAGCAACTCTTACGAAGACAACATTTAGTTGGGGCTGGCTTATAGGCTCAGAGGTCATTGTAATCAAGTCAGGAAAATAGCAGCATCCAGGCAGGGATGGTGCAGGAAGATCTAAGAGTTCTACATCTTCTTCTGAAGGCTGCTAGCAGAATGATGGTCTTAAAGTCCACACCCACAAAGACACGCTTACTCCAACAAGGCCATGGCTACTCAGACAGGGCCACTTCTAATGATGCCACTCTCTGAGTCAAGCATTTACAAAGCATCACACTGAGTGTGCAAAAAAATGGGTTTCTGAATCTGTACTCGTGTCTTATGCCTTTTCCTGGACTGCAATTTGTCTATTTGCTTGGTTTTTTTTTTCCTTCTAATTCTGATGTGTTTGGTTTTATTTCATCCATTTTAAGTTTTACTTAATTATTTTATTTCATTCTATTTTTTCCCTTAGAAGGCTGTTTTCCAATGTGAGACAGGAAGTGAGTGTATTGGTAGAAAAGTAAAATCCTGATCAAAATATATTACATGAAAAATCCATTTTCAATAAATAAGGATAAAAATATTTGTTCACCATTTTGTCTACAGTAGTCTTTAGTCTGTAAAGCAGCAATTATTTGATAAACTTAAGAGATTTCACATAAAAATGCCAGTTTAAAAAACATGCTTTGATGTGCAAAAAGTAATATGGTTAATAAAGAAGAGTTCATTGTAAAGTAAGTCAATTGTTTTGAAGCACACATTTAACCTGTCTCTGTTGTGTGACATGAATGTAAGCCCATTAAATTCAGAGTTAGGGACAACTGCTTTCATATCTTGCCCCCATGTCCTGCCACAAAAGTATTCCTGATCCACAGGTCATCTCTCTGAAGAAGACATTTTGATTGAAAAACATTCATTTCAAAGGACTGTTGATATAAAAATAACTCATTATGCTCAAAGAAATATAAAGAACCATTAATTCATTACTTATCAAGGTCGTTCCAAAGTGGAAAATTATAAAACATCTATATTTTGGCAGAATATCCAGATAAGAAATATTTTTAAGACCACTGTATTTCAAATATCAAATTCCTATAGCACCCTTCATTGCTTCCCTGTATATTTCATAATGGTCTTGATAATCCTTTAAAAATGTCCTCATTTATTTCTAAACCAATACATGACAACAGAGTTTGAGAAAATACAAATCCAGCTTGTGATTTTGTTTTCAATTATAAGAGTAGATTTTCACATTTACTACATTTACTGGGGAAATGAGCTGTTCTTGAGGCTGCTTCTCTTATTAGGTCCATAATGATTTTGATTATTATATAAAAGGTCAATTATTTGTCCATCTTAAATAAATCTTAAAGAATTCATGTCCACTGTTTCACTATTAATTCTGATGGGGAGTAATTGTTTGCTGTACTTCTCCCAGCAACTAGTCTATCATGCTTGTTACAGAATCAGTGCATAAATCATGGTAGTTTGTGAATCTGGCATGCTATGGTTACATTTAGTTTGCTTTTAGATTTTAGGAGCTCTGCCAATCACAGGGGAAAAAATGTCCTATTCCACATTCCTAAACAAAGCCATGTACACCAAGTATCTCTTAATTACTACTATCCTGTGCTTAAATGGCTACCTCAAATGCTACTAGCCTGTCATCTGAGAAGCAGAAAGCTAGATCGAAGTAATGTCGCATATCTGCTATTACTGTGAATTCTGCCTTCTCTGTGACTTGACCACAAATACTTTTCCATATTTCTGTCATAATAACACCTGTCACAGTATTTGTTTAACTAAAATATTTACAGTGAACTGAGTAGAGCTTTTTTAAGAATTGAAAGAGGTTGTCACAATAACTTTTCTTGTGTCAAATGAACCAATGTGTATTCATAACAGATATGGAAACGGAAGAAAAAAGAAAAGTCCAGTGAGTTTTAAATGAACCAAGAATTTATTGGATTTGATGAAAGAAGGAGGCAGGACACATTCAGGCAGAGCAAAGATCCTGACATAACTGTATTGACTTCTTGTTGGGTCCAGAAATGCCAGAAAAGAACTCTGCTTTTGTTTCTGGAGGGTCAGCTGTATTTATTCCTAATCCCCACCCAAATTTCTGACATAAGTCATTTAAAAAGTCTCAAGACTTTAAGGTAAATATTTTCTGGAACCCCCTCATGTTATACAAGAATTGCTTTCTTTATGTGTGTTTCCCTCTGTCTTTGTCTCTCTCAAACTCTTGTTCTTGCAGTCTCCCTCTCTCTCTTCTCCCTTACATCTTTAAGTTTCTGCCTATGAATCTATATTAAACTCCTCTCTAAAACACATCTCTCAAGTTGCAGTAATTCCATTCTTCAAATCCATGAGAAAAAAGAACACTGAATTTATTGTCCTAGAACAGTCTTTGTGGATTTGAGTCTTTGATGATCCTTTTTATTGAGATAGGACATATTCTCAGAGATACCATGATGTTTTCATACAAATTGAATAACTAAAACCAGCAATCTAGATTATGGATTACTTGAATATGAGGACTTCATTTACCTTTCCACCATAGGTAGTGTCTTTAAAAATTTCTGATACATAGTGTCAGTTTTATTATTTATTTAGTGAATGAAAGAACCAGAAAATCATGTCTACTCATACCTCCATGACAAGGCTTTCTTTTTTGTAGATATATCTAGACAAGAATCTAAGTAGACATATTAACTTATGAAAAACAGGAACAGGTATTAATTTAGCATGCCAATATGCTCTAAGCCCTGAAGGAAGCAATACTAGCTCTCATTTGCATATGCTTATCAGGTAAAGGTCAAATATTTGGGAGCAGAACTTCTGATTTTAGCAATGAATAGGTGGCCAGCAACCAGATACTTTTGCTCTAGGATACATAGCAAGACTGAACTAAATTTAGACTGGAAATGACATTCAATGTCATTGGCATGTGTGAACATGGCAAGGAATCAGATATTTTCAAATAGTTGTAATCCACAGGGACTCCATTGCAAATAGATCAGATAGTATAAAATTAAATTTAAACCTTTACTACTCAGCATCATGCCCATGAATCCCAGAATGCATTGTCTTTGTTCTCTCTCTCCTTATCATACACATCATTTTCAACATAACTTACATTAAATATGTTGTGATCTTAGTCCATAAAGCTTAATATTTTTACTTCTAGTGATTATGTGAGATATCTGTGATGCTTTGAGCACCATTCAAAGTAAAGATGAGGAGAACAGTAAATGATAGTTTTCTGACTTTATCTCAACTCAGAGTCAATGGCACTGAAGCTTTAATCATAAGAATGGGCTTGTTCTTATTTAAAAAGGGAGCAATTAACAAAACGAAACCATCTCCCAGAAAGTTGTCATTAAGAGAGAATTAAAGTTTATGAACTGGGAAATTACATGACAAAATATATTTGAAACTATATCCAACCAGTATTGTAAAATGTAATTTAGAAGCAACAAGGAAGCAGAATAAGAGACAGTATGTGTGTGTGTGTGTGTGTGTGTGTGTGTGTGTGTGTGATATTAACATTAACAGCTGGGAAATAGCTCAGTTGGTAAAATACTTTCTGCACAAACATGAGTACTTCAAGTAGGATTCCCAGCACCCATGTGAAATGGCTGGTATGGAGGCTGCAATCCAACATCTGGGAAAGTAGAGACATTTCTGTATACTTTTATGATTAGTTAATTTGTTTAACTAAAAATATTCAGGTTTATACGAGATCCTATCTCAAAAATAATATGGTAGAAAATGATATAGTAACATACCCATCATCAAAATGTGGTCCTGATATGCATGTGCAGAAACATAAGTTCATAACCTCACACAAACACACACATGCACACATGTGTGCACATCTTCATACAAACTTGCATGAAACTCGAATAGATACACATAACACCATCTACACACATAAAACCAACAATTAGAAAGAAATACTCCATTAAAAACTAATATAATTTCAAAACGTAAATACTGGCTTATCAGAATAGTTTGGGTATTTGTTTTCCAAAGTAAGATGAAAGATTCTTATGTGGTCATGTTTATTAATAAGAATAATTATTTTCTTAATATTTATTCTTAGGAACTTCTTTGTCATTCACTTAAGTAAAAAAAAAGACATGGATATCAAGTATCACATTGGCTATTAATGAATAAATAATATATGTTATATATATGTAATACATATATATTTATGTATATATTTATATTATATATATATTATATTTATATAATATAAATATATATAATATATATTATATATTATATAGTATATATAGTATATATTATATAGTATATATAGTATATATAGTATATATAGTATATAGTATATTATATAGTACATATTATATAGTATAGTATATATATGATATAGTATATATAGTATAATATAATATATATATAATATATATATATAATAATATATATAGTATAATATATATATATATAATATATATTATATATATCGTTGCTTGTATTCATAAAATGAAAGATAAAAATAAACAAAGGAGCAAAACAACTCATTTTATGATGTATTAAAATTATCTTTCCCTGCAGCTGATCCTTAAGCACCCAAATCCCCTCCCTATCCTCTCTCCAACCTAGGTCTCTGTTGGGGTCCGAGCCACCCCATGTTTTGGGGCCAAAATGTCTCGGACCATTCTGTCAGTGTTGGGACCCACACTGCCAAAAGCCTTGGGGACTAACTTGTTAGCCCGCACTGCCCCAAACTGCTCTGGTCCACAGGTCGGGGTTCAGCAAGAGAGAGAGTGAGGACAGACTCAAAGTATGGAGACCAGACAGAGTGTGATTCAATCCCATTTGTTCTTCAGTCTCTCTTCTTCTTTCCAAGTCCCAAGTCTCGAGTTCCTAGTCCCTAGTTCCTTGTCCCTAGTGCCTCCAAGTTCTACATTACTTCTTCCAAGTTCCTAGACTCAAGTATAAGTGTCTAATTCCTAGTTGCCTGTCTTGAGTCTCAAGTGCCTACTACTACTTCCAAGTTCTTCCTCCAAGTGCCAAGTGCCTAATACCCAATAATTATTTCTTCTGTCTGCCTCTCACCTTTTATATGTCTCACTTCTAAGCCATGCCTTTAAGTCACACCTTTAAGTCATGCCCTTAGGTATTGTCTCTAAATCTGATCTCTAAGTCACGCCCTTAAGTCACACACCTTTAAGTCTCACACACCCAAGAAAACATCCTGGGTATCTAAAACAAGATGTTATCAGAGTGTGCTCAACTGTTGTAGGCTGTTGTAATCAAGTCTCTTGTCAGGGTATATGGCTCAAGATGACTGCAAAGATGATAGCAGTCTTCTGTCGGCTCCCCACAACCAACCCACCCACAAATATTTTTACCTCAAATTTATTCTGCCTACAAGATATTCAGGGACAGGGAATAGAACAAAGACTGAGGGAATGGCTAAGCATTAACTGGCCTAAGTAGAGACCCATCCTATGGGCAAGCACCAATTGCTGACACTATTAATGATACTCTCATGCTTACAGGAGTCTAGCAAGGCTGTCCTTTGAGAAACACTAGACAAGATCTGACTTAGAGGGATGCAGAGACACACATCCAAACAGTTCATGGAGTTTGGGGACTTTTAGGAAGTTTTGAGGGCCCAGAAGAGAACAGGAACTCCACAGGAAGATCAATAAAGTCAATTTACCTGGACACTTAGGACTCTAAGAGACTGAACCACCTACCAAAGAACATAAATGGACTGAACCTGGACCCCTGCATATTTGTAGCAGATATGCAGCTCTCTCTTCATGTGGGCTCTGAACAATTGGTGAGTATAATACCCAGGGTTCGGGGGCCTCAACCCTCTCAGAGAAGGAGAGGATGGGGAAATGAGGAAAGGAATTGTGGATTGTGGGTGACTGGGAGGAAAGATCTCTCTCTCTCTCTCTCTCTCTCTCTCTCTCTCTCTCTCTCTCTCTCTCTCTGAGAGAGAAGTCTTATAAGACACAGAGGACCAATGTTAATTCAATCTTCCTTAAGATTTAGACTCAATTTCCTTTTCTTTTGTCTCCCTCATAATATAGCCATCTCTAAAAATTATCAACAAAGTAAATGTTTATGAAACTAAATAACTCTATTCAGCACATCTATTACAACCTCGTCACAAGAGGCACTCTGTAGAAGTTTTAGTAATACCCACCTTAATCACTATGGCAAAATCCTGTTATCACACCTCTTTCAGTTGTAACATTGTGATATGGTACTTTTATTTTCTGTTCATAGGCCTATTCTTATATCTACATTTCTTTCTCAACCTATATTAATACTATTAACTGCTGTATGTGGGATGTATTCTTCTATTTGGGCTGTCTTGTCCAGCCTCAGTGGAAGAGCCTAGCCTCATGTAGACTTCATGTGCCAGAGTTTGGGGATACACTGTAGGGCTTCCACCCACTCATAGGAGAAGAGGAGGGGACTTGGAGAGTGATTTTGGAGAGTGTTACTGAGATGTGGGCAGTGATTGGGATTTGAAGTGAATATGTTAAAAATGATGCTAATAAAAATTTTAAAAATTAAGAGTTGAAACTCATGTTCTACAAATAAATTTTTATTGCTTCTCCAAGGTTACTCTGAGCACACAAAATTTATGTAATATTTCTATTCATTGGGATACAAATAGTATTTATACTATATACTAAGAGGTTGCCTCTGACACACCAGCAGTCTCAACTGACATCCAAATTCTTAGAATGTAACAAGTTAACTAAGATCATATAGTTCTTGGTTGCATACAAGAGTGCTATCTTTCTCAGATATCCCAGCGTTCTGAAGTGTGCTCAAGCAGAATATGTTGGGGGGCTAAGACAATTTCTCATATGGTATAGTTCTTGTTACATGGGGAGAAAGACCTGAGCTTGGATCCCTGCATGACTTTCTATATGCTCATGTACCCAGCTCACACACATGTACCCACCCTCACATATACCAAATAACATATAAACATGCTTACTCACACAAATAAGATACATTGCATTGTCTATAGAATGAAAATCATGAATTCAGAAGTGATCAAAATAATTTTTAGTATATTCCATTGATGTGAAATAACACAGATTAGTAATATTCGAATTGTCATCCACTATGGATCATCAATAGCACCAGCTAGATTTTGTTTGGAGAGTTAATTACTCTGAATTTATTTGATTTGGACATACAAGTGAAGTAACTTTGCATTGATTGCTTCTTACACAGTGAATAAAAGTTGATAATGATGATCTCACAAAGCCTAGTGTGGAAGCACAACTGTGTAAACTGTGAAAGGTGAGCATAAACTCGGTTCACATTGGGTTTTAAATTTTGAAACTCATTAGATTCACTGCTTTTGTTTGAACAGCTGTTGATCTGCAAATAAATTCAGCGTCAATGTTTATATTAAATATTTGGACAAAATGTACATTATTTTAATTCAACAAAAGTATCCATAATATTCACCCAACATCACATGCCTTTGCTTTAAAGTAGACCCGAGAGGTTTTAATCAAATTTTTGTTTTAATTATTTTTCCACATTAAGATTGTCTAGCTACAAAAGGCAGGAAAGAGTCTCCTAGATGCCAATGGATAGTTGTCAAGTGGATGGTTTTGTTTTAGCAATGAGATACTTTCTCTGTCACAAGCATTGTCAAAATGTTCTTTGCAGTGAATTAAAGACAGAGAGGCAGTTCACAGTATTTACTAATAATCTACACTCAGGGGTAAATTTTATACATTTTAAAATTTTCTTCCTCAGAACAATGTAATATACTTGCTTTGTCTTAATGACATTGCCAAGGTGTGTATGTGTGATTGTGTTTCACTGATCCATAAAAGAAACATGTAGACAAAAATCCTCATTCTTGTTCAGCACATTTTTGTCATTCTGCTATGATACTAAATATTCATAACCATCTTTATAAATAAAAATTTTTAGGATATGTTATAAAAGGCAAATGATTTTAGTTTTTCTTTGTACTCTTAACTGTGATATGTGTAGGCTTGGGTGTTGAGTAGACTATGGAAAATCTGTACTATTGTACATCATTTCTGATGTCCACTCCATTTCTAATGGTACAAGGTAGTGGTGGGGTTGGGAGAGAGGGAAATAGGCAGATTGCCTAAAGACTTGTTATAAGATTTTAATGAGGTATTATGACATATAATACCAGAAGTGTTGTCTAGGCTCTGGAGAGATGTTTCAGTGGTTAAGAGCACAGAGAACTCTTTCAAATAACCAGGATTTGATTGTCAGCGTCCAAATGATGGCACAGCACTGTTTATATCTCTAGTTTCAAGGGAGCTCCGTCCCTCTTTTTGTTCTACAGACACTGTATATAGTTGGTTCACATATAATCAGCTAAAGCACACTGAAGACTTATAATAAAATAATAATTAAAAAACTCAAATTGGAAGCATATGTTGCATCATAGAGCTCTTGTCAAAGAACTGTTTGGTATGGCAATGAATTAGTATACTAGCAATCATCTATCCTTTAAAATACAATCTCTAACCACTTGATTAAGGAAAATATATACAATGTTTTGTTTTGCATTTTGGTAGGTTCTAGTACATTCACCAAATGCTGGTAAAGTTGTAGTTCAGGAATTATGAGGTGATTTTGGAAGGTCTTTCAATGAAGGGTGCAATACAGTATAGCCTGTTTTGATACAATTATGAGTCTATTTGCTTCTCTGTCTGCTGATGTAGCAACTTGACATCAAAAAGCAGTGTAAGCAATGAGGAGAAAATAGCTTTTCTTGGCTCTTGGCTTGTTTCTTCGTATCTCTGCTTTTTGGTAGTGTTGTGGGGCAGGGCTTCATAAGACTGTTTGTTCCAGTTTCTACAAGTGACTTTTATTGTGTGTATCTTTAAGATTTCATCTGCTATTTGATTGTTTTATCTTTGCTGACAAGCTGAATTCCACATTTCTAGAACATACCAGGGACTGTGTCTTTCTTAATTGTCTAGGAATCACCAATATTTACATATCAATTGTTTCATAGTTTTGCATTGAATTGATGTGGTGCCTTTGAAAAAGAGATACATGTTTTCTCCATTCTTTCATATTAGGTCTAAGCTTCAGGTAACAACTTCCCTTATTTTGAAAGGCAGGTATTTGAATTCTGAATTAGAAAAGAGTAATATAACAAGATCTGGGGAAAGGCAATGTATATGGGATTTGGGCACATAACTATACTTTTGTGGTATATATATTAAAATAATAAATGTTGTAGAAAACAAAAAAGAAAAATGAATGATGTTATATTACAGACAAAATGATTTTTAATACTATCTTAAAGATGTTAATTATAAGATAAATACTTAAAACTGCTGTCAATATTTCTCAAATATTCCAACCTTATGGAACAGTCAATAATAAGTTTGGTACAGCACATATAATCAGAGATTAGAGTTTTAACTTATTGATGAGTTAGTAGTGTATCTTTACTCCTGTCATTTGGGAGGTACTCGTACATCTTAGGAAGAACAATGTGGTGGATGGAATAATAGAACATAATGACATGGATACTCTGTGTTTATTTTATACATGGCTTGGCAGAGCATGAATAAAGTATAATGCATAATTTAACTACTGATTTATTTCACTCTTTCAACATGTGCACTGGATCCCATGATCCACTTGCCTAGTAGGAGAGGAGAAAATGTATAGTTCTATTCAGTTTGGTTAAAGTTTAACTTTCAGGTTTTTCTTCCACATGAGATCTTTGAAATAAACTGAGTTCCTGCAAAACTATCTCCGAAAATATTATATTTGAATTAGTCTAGTAATAGAGATCAGGAAAGGGGTCATGAAGACAGTAAGAAACAAAATAAGCAAATAAATAATTAAGAGTATGGTAAATCTGGGGTGGATTCTGAAGCTAGGAAACAAGTTGGATGAGAACAATGGAAAGAAACAGGTAATAACAATGGAGCTTTCATGAAAGAAATATGGAAGAAAGTCCTCAACATAATGAGAATAAGAAAGAGGCAAAAATACAGAATGGGAAACAAGGGAGAAGAGACAGACAATGAGGGAGAAGGGAAACAGATTTGAGTAAGATATTAAGAAGTGGAATTCAGATAAGTGGAAGGAGGAGAAATAGACATTGTGAATAGGGATTAAGAAATTCAAATATTGTTATAGAGAAAAGAAATTAGATTAGAGGTGGGATTCAACACTAGAATATTCACAAAATGCTAAGTCATAGTCAGTGACAGGATATATCTGCAACCATGTGAAACACTTGCAATAGCCAATATGGCAGTGTCATGATAGGAAGTGTGAAGTGTGATTTCACAAAGGAATGGTAATGACTTAACATTTAGGTCTTACAATATGACAGCAAGAAGCTGATGCAGGAAGGATAGCAAAATACAGAACAGATACATGATTATTCTACAACAACAGGCAAACTACAAAATTATGAAATAGAAAAAAAATGTATATTACAGCAGGCCCGCCAACACGGACTTGTAGGAGAATTCATCACATACATTAACAACCGAGATGTGATTAATTGTTTTATACAGTAGAAGAAGATATGGTTTAGATAATTATGTCTGGAGGAGTATAAACAGAGACACAAGGGAGCACACAGAGTGATCTACAGGTCAATCAAGATGGAAATCTTGGCAGAGACTCTAGGAGAGTGATAGGATGGAGAGATCCTAAAGTTTTGTGATAATAATAAGAAGACTGTTCAGCATCATTAGGCATCAGGTAAAGCAAATCAAAATCACAGTGGGTACCATTTCAGAGATACTAGGATGGCTGCAATTGGAAACAATTAGATAAAATAGTACCAGTTAGAGGATACAGAAATAAGAAAACATTTGCACACATTGGTGGTAGGGAATATAAAGACATAACCTGTTGCTCAATAAAATTTAAATTTTTTTCAAGATGATAAATACACAAATATATGATCCTGCCTTGTCACATGTAAATACATATAAAAATCTATTGAAAGCAGGTATTTGATCATATGTGTGGTCAAACCGTTACCATTAGTTGCAATTATGAAAGGTAGATCAAGTCAAATGATCCCGAGTGGTTAGATAGATACCAAGTTTTGGTATGTATATTTACTGCATGTACATGGAAAAAGACATTGTACTGATATAAATAAATGAAAGTAATTAAAATAATGGATACTAAATTGACTATTACAGAATAATTCAATATATTTTTTTGCATTTTATTGGATATTTTATTTATTTACATTTGAAATGTTATGCTTCTTCCCAGTTTCCTTTCCTGAAATCCCCTATCCCATATTCTCTCTCTCTGATCCTATGAGGGTGTTCCCCAACCCACCCACGCATTCCCCCCTCCCTGCCCTGGCATTCCCTTGTACTGGGGCATTGAGCCTTCATAGGACCAAGGACCTCATCTGAAAAAGCCATCCTCTGCTACATATGTGGCTGGAGCCATGTGTCCCTCCATGTGTACTCTTGAGTTGGTGGTTTAGTCCCTGGGAGCTCTGGGGGGTCTGGTTTATTGACATTGCTGTTCTTCCTATGGGGTTGCAAATACCTTCAGCTCCTTCAGTCCTTTCTCTAACTCCTCTATTGCAGACCCATTGCTCAGTTCAATCGTTGGCTGTGAGCATCTGCCTCTGCATTTGCCAGGCTCTGGGAGAGCTTCTCAGAAGACAGCTATATCAGGCCCCTGTCACCAAGCAATTCTTGGCATCTGCAATAGTGTCTGGGTTTAGTGTCTGTATATGGGATGGATCCACAGATGGTGCAGTCTCTGGATGGCCTTTCCTTCAGTCTCTGCTCCACACTTTGTCTCTGTATTTCCTCTGTATTGAGTATTTGGTTCCCCCTTCTAAAAAAGACTGAAGCATACACTTTGGTCTTCCCTCCTCTTGAGCTCCATGTGGTCTGTGAATTGTATCTTGGGTATTCCAAAAAATTTATATTGTTTGATTTCATCTTTAAAGCAGGAAAAAGGAAGAATCTATACAACAGGTTTAAAATATTAACAAAATCTGACAGAGATGCATAATTAAAAACAAGAGAGGAAAAAAGAAAGGGAAGAGGAACAAAGGGAAGTAAAAATAAAGAAAGCAAGAGTGAGACAAAGAATGAGAACAGATCATGCACATATTTTAGGGGGGGGATTGAAAGACAGCCAACAACAGAGAGAGGATTAAACTAGGTAAAGAGTTTGGCTTAAGAAATTGGCAGCAATAAAGCTGAAATATAAATAAGGAAAAAGCCTAATACATTACTTCAGGAAATGAAAATATAGGACTCATTTCAATAACTCTTCAAAAAGCAAAACCATCTTGACTTGATCTCAGGTAAGGAGTGAATTTAGCTAGGAACAGAAGATTGTTAGAAGACACCACTTTTGAGGAAAGATAATACATTTTGTATACACAGGTTTGAATTTCCCAGAGTTAGGTTTGACAAGAAGTCTGAGTTTGAAATGTATATTTGGTACTTATCATTTTGTGCCTAGCTGTTTAAGTCTTGGCATCATAAGAGATGTCCCTTCCACACAATTTCACGAAGAGCAATTCAGCTCTGCATATTTCTGATGAGATGTCAAGCCTTATAATTATTTTCAGGCTGAAAAGTTTTAGAGAAAATGTAAGAAGGAAATTCAGATAGAAATCCTTAGGGAGGTCATGCCATATAAAGCATCACTGCTGAGAGCCAGGTTTCACCAAGGTAGGATGCAACAGAGCCAATTATCCAAAAATTTGTGAGCAAAGTGGTCTGACTGATACAGAGGAATATCACCCAGTCACAAAATGTTATTTCCTGTTCTGAATCTTTAAAGTGTGAGTGTGTGTAGATGTGTGTGTGTGTGTGTGTGCTTGCATTTGTGTGTGTGCTTGCATTTGTGTGTGTGTGCATTCATGTGCGTATTATCTGTGTAGACACAATGATTCTAAGGTTAGTTTAGAACTATTAATTGAATAATATTAGATTTTGTCATGTACTTGATATCCTCAGCAAGAAGGGCTGACATGGCTTTCTTGACACCTGAGTGAAAGGTGATGTGGACTGACAAAAACAATTTTATCATTTTCCTTGGACAAATTCTTTCCAAATTTTCCAAGGAAGGAATCAATAGGCAAAGTTAATCTTGGCTGAAAATATTTTCGAGTGTTATCCTCTTTGGGTGCATAGAATTGTGCTGAGTAACTTAAAAGTGATTTTAAAACTTACATTGAATAAGAGATTGCTAAGGAAAAGTGCAAACAATGTAAATATCCAAGCAAGTAGGCTGATGCTTGATTGTTTAATGACTTGATTGTTTAATTGAGAAATGACTGAAAATTTATAATGTGAGGTACTATGCCTTTGTAATCATTTGGTTGGACCATGCTATTTCACCTTGTATGCCAAAACTATTTTCTTTAGTCATTGAATTTTTTGGACAAGTCCAATTACACATGTACCTGTGTTAATTTCCTCCTGAAAAACAATGCATTTTCAATGAATTTAACCACAGTATGAAGCTTAAAGGAGATTTAAGAGCAAAAAAAAAAAAAAAATCATTGGATCAAACGTATTTCTATACATAGTTTTCTTTCAATTGTGGAATATTAAGCCATCATATAATTTATACTTATGAGTAATTAAAAATTAACATAGCTGACAACAGAGAGTTACTTATGATCCAGTAGAACATTAAATTTAGTCAACTGTGGACAAAGCATAGATATATTAGGAGGCCATAATTGTAACAATGAACAGTAATAATTTATACAATAAAGAAACGGTTATATGAGATGAGCAGTTGATAGACACATGAGAGACGATAGTGCTAATAAAAATTATTAGGAGTGTAAAATATTTTATGGTGTTGATGGTGAAACAATGGTTGGATTTAGGAGAATTTATTGGAGTGTGTTTGCAGAAGTATTATTTATATTAAGTGACATGAAAGATATATGTTTGTGAAGAAAGACATGTATATCACCACTTAAATAAACTTTTAATTAATATATGGTATGTAATTTTCTTTACAATAAACAGCAGAATCTGCTTGAAATAAGCAGCTGACTGTTGAATATGTAGAATGTTACCCATTGTCATGTACAAAGATTAAGGCACAAATCATATCTCTGTGGCCATATATTCATGCTCTCACACAATTTACTTGAATAGAATAATGATATCAAAGTAATGAGTGAAAATTATATCTAGTGATGCTTTAGAGTATTTTTGTGACAAGAAATGTTCTGCATTCTGTATGCATATTATTTTCTAACTTGAGGCTCAAAATAATACCGTAAGAGATGTGTTATAATTGCTTCTCTTTTTTTTTTTGTACAGAAATAGGGTATAAAGGGGCAAGGATGTCTCTCCAGGGTCACATAGATTGTGGCAGAAACACATACAGCCTACATTTATTTTTTTCTAGTAAACACTTTGTCCTTGCTTTGAGCATCACTAAATGCTGCCTTCTAGTAAGCACTGGAGCTCAAAAAAGCAGGATGTCGATGCTAAATCTGTTTATCATTTTAAAACATCTCATCAACTCATGGGGAAAAGCAAAAAAAAAAAAAAAAAAAAAAAAGCAGGATTGAGAAAAGAGCAAGCTAATTAATACTTTCCTCAGTACAAACAAAGACAGGACCATTAGAGTCTTCCATTTTCTCTCAGAATCACAGTACCCATCCGAATGTTCCATCTATCATTTCACAGCATGAAAACAATCAAATTATAGTCTTTAAAAGAAAGGTAAATCCAGCCTGGAGATTGATGTTTTTTAAATGAGCAGAATTTGCTGAGCTGGCCCAGAAAAAATAAAGCAACAATATCACAAAAGAGAAAATAAATAAAGTTGAGAGAGCAGCAGATCACTGTAGCATCTACCCAAGGGTTGTGGAGGGAAGAGTTTCTTAAACTAAAGATGCACTGTTCAGCACCAATGCTCAGAAGCTGGCTACTGTATATAGAAACTTAACCAAGCCACTATCTAGGCATCATGGCTAAAAGGAAATAGCACACTCAAAATAACATGTGGCTGCTACAGATTTGTTAGATTACAGACCTTAGCAGATATTCCCACTTTTGAAGAAAACATGTTACAGTCTTTTAGAACTCAGGCTATGCCTGTACCTGAGTCTCCCCTTCTTCACATGAAGGGCAGACCAGTAACATCCACCCACTCTGGCCATGTTCCACTCCTTACCACAACCCTGAGTGGTGTCTTAACCAAGCAAAACTTTACATTTGTATCTAGTACATTCCAGCCAGGTTCCTGGCATACATGTAAGGTTAAATGCTGTAGAATATGTCCATTTGTGAAAACCTATCCCAACCAGAAACATACTTCATTTCCTGACATTGAAACAAACATCTCTTTAGGGCCCCATCATGGCTGTCTCTGATAAGTGAATAAAGTTTTTCCTAATAAAATGCTTCTGAAGGTACTTTGACTGGGATATTTTCTACTGAACCTACAATATCTTATTTTTTGTTTAAAAATAACGATTCAGTTATTATTGAAATTGCCTGACCCCTTGGTACTACAAAACACGAAAACAGAAAAAAAAAAATCTTGTAATGCCTGTTTCATGGCACTTTCTGCTACCAAAAATGTGAAGACATGCAGCATGAAGTTCTATCCTCTTAAGAAATGTACAGTATCCTTAGCATTAAGAACCGTTATATAGCAGATATCTAGTACTCTGCGGCCACTTATTTCTTTAATTAATTAATTAAATCTTTTGTTATATATTATATCCCAGTTTTTCCTCCCTTCTCGCCTCACAGAATCTCCACCTTACCTCCCTTCTCCCCAGATGCATGTTTTCTCTATTTAACTTTAGAAAATAGCATCCCTCCCAGGGATATAAACCAAACATTACATGTTACAATGAGACTTGGCATAGACCCTGATATCCAAGGTAGATAAGGCAACTCAGTAGGAGGAACGGAGTCCCAAAAGCAGCCAAAAGAGTTAGATGACAGCCTCTGCTCCCACTGTTACGATTCCCACAGGAATACAAAACTATATAACCACAACCTATGTGCAAAGGACCGAGGTGAGATCAATACTGGCTCCTTGATTGCTACTTCAGTCTCATTAAGCCCTTACTAGTCCCCCTTAGTTGATTCTGTGGCTTTTCTTGTTTTGTTCTTAAAGCCTGGCTATTGTTATTTCTTTCTCCCCTTCTTTCTAAGAATTCTCCAAGTTTCTAATGTTTAGCTATGGGTCTCTACATCTGCTTCTATCAGGTGTTAGATGAAGCCTCTCTAAGGAAGATTATTGTAGCCCCTGGTCTACAACTATAGCAGAATACCATCAGAAATCATTTCATTGATTTTTTTTTTACTTATCATGTTTGGATCTATCCTAGGTTTCTGGGCTTTCCAGCCCCTGGTTCCTGTCAGGAATTGTCAGGCATTGTCAGGCATGGGTTCCCTGTTCTAGAGTGGGTATCAAGTTGGACCAGTCATTGTTTGGCCACTCCCACAAGTACTGAGCCTTCTTTACTCAAGTATATCTTGCAGGCAGGACAAATTGTAAATCAAATGTTTTGTAGCTGGATGGTATTTATCTACTGCAAGCTTTGCCTGATAAAAGCCAGTTCATGATCCACTTGCTCAATTACTAGTAGTCTTGACGTGAACAAAGATACCTTTGTCATCTTGTAATTATATCCTTGTCAATAATCATTCTATTCCATGAGTTTGCCTCTTTTAGACATATAAAGTAGGGAGAATATTGGATTATATAGATTTCTGTGTCTAGCTTATTTCACTTAGCAGTGTGTTCTTGAGATTCATCTATGTTACTATAGGTGGTAGAATTTTTTCTTTTTTTTGTTTTACAGGTAGTAAAAGTGCCATCTCCAAGATTAAATAACCAATTAAATAGAAATTACTAGATGAGCCTATAGCTTGTAGACATGTCAGTACACGAAATACAGAATTTCAGGTATAGAGCAAACACCAAAGTTGATATGAGATGTTCAATAATACACTTGCCTTTATGTAACTGTTCTTACACAATACTGGCAGTAATTCCCATACATTTTCTGTTTCACCAAGTTGGACTTTATCAAAGAGTTACTCTTTGATCTATATGAATACTCTCTCTGTGGCTACCAGGCAAGAATTAATTTTTCCCAATGAGACACCTGAAACAAAATTTGTTAAAGAGTAATTTATCATTGAGATGGACCCCAAATTTTATTGCTATTTTTTAACTAGAAAAGTTACTGCTATAAGTAAAATAGAAAAGAAAAACAATCTTTTCACAATAGCGTATAAAGGAAAGAGAAGAGGAACATGGCTGGTTGATTATGTAGCATACATTAAATTTTTATTATGAAAAAACCTTTCACAACATCTTTAATGGTGCAAACAGGTTGAAAGAAAACCTGGTCAGAAGACATATCCAAAGGAAGAAACAACTACAATTAGAAAATACAGCCAGACCTATTGAGAAAACTGGTGATTATATCCACAGAAAAATCTGTGTTTTCTGACTCTCATAGAGTGATGTTTCAGGCATGGTATACATTAATATTTAGAAAATGTTCAATATTGCAATTAAGATATCAGCTTAAGTCAAATAGTCTTTTCAGTTGCAGCTGAAATAGAATTGAGCTGCCATATCACATTCTGAGAGAAATTCAATCTCCTGACCCACTCTCCATTGACAGTTTTGATTGAATTTTGCTTTTATACTTTTGCCTGCCTTTTCTTTCTCCCACTGAATTAGAAAATTTTTCATTTTCTTTGTATTCCTTATGTTTCATGCAGTACATTAACTTAAAGGAAGGCACACAGCTTATTCTCAGATACCTGATATTCGGCACTGAATAGATAGAGACTTTTCTTTCTAAGGTTCTTTGCTGAAGTATAATACTAAAACATGAAAACCTAAAATGTTTCATGTATTCAAAGAAGTGACTATGTCCAGAAACATTTTGACTAGCCATCAGTGTCTACTAGCTCAACTCTTCTGACATGCTGCTCTCTTTATTTCATCTCAGAATCTTTTCCTCTCCTGTCTCAGCTATATCAAGCACAGAAAACCTGAATGTGATTATTTTATTATCTACAATTTTCTTTTTTATACATTTTTTATTTTGTTCATGTGACCTGCTCTAGAGTTTCAGTGACCAATTGTTAGAGCATAGAACACAAATTTTCAAGAAGGATTGTCTTGCATCATAGCTGTCTCACTTAGCCTTTCTAAAAATTAAAATGATGGTCTTTACTGGCCAATGCACTAAACCATGATAGAATAGTAGAAAAAAGGACACATGGAATTTTGAACTTGCACTTAAGGAAAACCAAGTCATATGACCAGGAGAATTAGAAATATTATAATCAAGGCTCAGTATCAAACTGAGGTTGGAAGCCATCAGAGGAAGTAAATCTTGAGCGATCTCATGAGTTATTGTCAGGTGGTATTGCTCCCGAAAAAGAACGTCAATTAAGTGTTGCTATGAATTCACTCAAACAACATCACCACCATCACCACCAACAACAAACTTTTTGATAGTTTTAATAAATAAAAGCAAAAACAAACAAGTAAAATTCTTAGCAGGCTCCCTTAGACTCCTCTAACTGAATAAAGCTTAATGAGTTACTCTAGGACTCTGCAAAAATATCACCTAAGAAGAGATGTCCAAACTTGGAGATTTGTTTTTCCTTAACCATAAATAGGATACAAAACCTGCTTCAGAGTATTTTGTGTTTGGAAAAGTGGAAGTACAACTGAAGATAAGGCAGATCCATTTCCTGTCTTTACACTGTGATAATCAATTATTAAATCTCTAAATTACAAGGAATCCAACCCCAAGCTAATTGCAGAAGCATATTACTTTGAAAGTTCATATCCCAAATGCTGTGGCCTAATAATAAGCAATTATTTGATATGTTCAGCTTCTAATATCAGGAAGTCTAAATGCATAGAGAACACAAGGCATACATAAAACAAAATGGCAAGTGTGTCCCAAGTGTCTCAATCAAAATACTATAAAATGGGCTTGTAAGAAGAAAATATATTAGCTCTTACTGTGATAGAAAATATGTGGCTTTACATCATCAGAAAATATATAAAAATACAAAAAATGTAAATGTGGCTTTGATACATTTATATGGCTTCTATAAAAATATGTGATCCTGGGACATTTGGATGTCACATCTTTATAAAATTTACTATACTTAATGACAAAGAAACAGATGTCTTATTTCAAGAATAATTCTCAAAATTGATGAAAGATAATTGCTGTCATTCAGATTATTCACAGGTCATGTAAACTATTTTCTTCTATCAATAGTCATTTTTTGTAATATATAATGTACTATTATTAAAAGTTTATATTTTTCTGTCATAACATAAAACAACACAGAAGAAATCAACAAATAGATTGCCAAATGCCCTAGGTTAAAAATAGCTGTTATTCACATTTTTGACAGTCATGGAAATCAATTATTAGAAAATCTATCCTCAATACTTAACCAGAAACGGACTGGGGATAGAGATTAGAACAGGGAGGGTATTATAGTACTGAAGTGTTAGAACATGGGATTGTAAGGCAGGAGATACCAAGTTTAAGAGAATGCTGGGCTCCATTCAAAGATCCTATTTTTGAAGGAAAGAAAAGAAGGGGATATAGGACAAAAGCAAAGGAAATGGGAAGGGAGAGATGGAAGTAAGTAGACGCAGACGGAAATACTGGAGAGAGGGAGGGAAAGAAAAATATCAATGATTAGAAAGCTTAAGGATGAATAAATAGAATATGAGAAAGAAAAAATACGTGGAAGAATAATAAAAATTACTTTTATATTATTGTTAATTGCATCAATATTTTATGTTCATTTATTTTTACTTGAAGAATAATAAAAGAACTTTAAGGAAAAATAGAAATAAAATATTTCCACAACAAAGAAGTATAATATATTAAGAGTCCTTAAAAGATTAAGCCAATAGATTATTAAAATTATGAAGAGTTTAGCATATTGTCCTACATGCTTAAATCTGTATGGATTGAGTTCTTTTATGCAAATTACATTATTAGCACTCTGAAACTTTTTATACCCATCCAATTTTTATTGCTAATTACATTAGTGTTACTTTGCTAAGGATTATACTTAGTACATTCTGTTCTGAATCCATAATTTTCTGTTGTTGAGACTTAGTTTTATAAAAGGATTAAATAATTCCCAGATTTTAGTATAGAGCATATTTTACGACATGTAAAGATAAACTTAGTGTAGTGGGAGGGGGACTCAAATATTAATTTGAAGAAAATTTTATCCAACTTAAGACTTGTTGAAGTGTGTTACTCTGTAATTAAAGAATAGTCACAAGGGTCATTGCTTTGGCTGTCACCATAAGATAGCATCACATGATACATAGGAAACTGAGATTATATTATCTCATCTGGGGTAGAGAGATGTGTCTAGCAAGTACAGGCAGAACCTCACTAAACATCTTATTTCACAACAAGTGACTTTCTGTACCAAAATACCAGATCTGTCAATGCTGAAACAATTCAACAATCTAATTTCCTGACGATTTCCATAGTTTCTGCCTGAGGTGGTTTTGAGTTACTTATACATCTCTCTCTTCTTGAAATTATAGATGATTGCCTCCTCTGAAAATACCTCAAATGAACACATTTAAAACATTTTTACCATCTCAGGGCATCTTCCACATGGCAAATGAGTCTGCCTCTCCTTCCCACAAGAAACTGAGGGGTCTCCTACAGTTCTCACACAGGAAAATAAACTGCATGAAGAGATGAGAAACCTGGTGTAGATTCAGGTCTTCAACTTGGATAAGACTTTGAGGGTCTAATGTCAAGTGGTTTATTGTCAGCATATTTAAAAGAGTACAGTTTGGAAAGAGGTTTCCAGGTAACAATCAGTCCAATTCCAGGGGCCCAATAATGCTTAGTGTGGTCTCTGACCTAGATAACATAGTGGGCAACAGGCTATAAAGTATATTTGAAAACTTCCCCAAAGATGAGTGTGTATCTAGGGAGGACAGAGTCTGGAATTATAGCAGGGAGTTACAGTGAGGTCTTTCCCTACAGATAAAAAAAAAGGTCTCCATATCATTAACCTCCACTCTTAACTTTCTGGATAGAATGAAGGTATTTGATTTTTATTTGCTGCCTTAAGGAGACATTCCTGTGTGATTTGGCTTTTTTTGGTTCTCTTAGTGCTTTGTTGTATTAGGCCCTTGTGCCCTCTACAAGAAATCATTCTTTACTGATTAAAACAGAGATTTCAGGGAGCCAGAGAGATGATACAGCAGTAAAGAATGCTGAGGACCCACATGAAATTTAAAAAAATCAGATGCTAGCTAATAACAGTCTAAAATTTCAGAATGAGAGTTCAACACCATTTTCGTGCCTCTCCAGGTATTAGGCATCCATATAGTACATAGACTTTCATTCAAGCAAACATTCCATATACATAGAACAAATATAATTTTAAAATATTTTAAAGTATTGATCTCTTTAATTTAATTCTCCATTGTCTTCTACAAAACATTCTCTCCTATAAAATCTTTACAAAGTAAAACATTTACCTATAGATATGTCTTCTGTGGTAGATTCTGTTTTTTTAATAGTAGTTCAGAGCTTTGGGTTTTGTATTAAGACCTGAGGTTCAGTGTGAGTCGATTTGTATATAGTAAGAGTGAAGGAACTATTTTCCTTCTACTTTTGATGGATATCCAGGTTTTTGTTTGTTTAGTATCATTTGTTAAAAATACTATCTTTTTTCTAGAGTACTTTTTAACTTCTTAGCATAAATCAAGTTGTTTCAGCTCATATTCATGAGTTTATACTTGGATCCTTCATTCTTTTCTACTAAGTATGTGTCTGGTTTTGTGCAACTACCTTGCTGTTGTAGGATTGTGCATTATAACTTCATATAAGGAATTACAGTAATAGCTCAGGAAGTATTTAAATTGGTAAGAATGCTTTGGCTAGGAAAACATCTTGTGTTTCCACATGAATTTTAATTTTTGTATGTGATTTTATGAAGAATGGAGTTGCAATTTTGATTAGTATTGTATTGAATTTGTAGGTAGATGGCTTTTGGTAGAATGAAAATTTTTACAATTGTAATTTTACCCATTTATGATCATAGAGGGTCTTCTCCATTCCTTTCTTAATTATCTTAGCATTATAAATTGAATGGCTTAGAGATTAAGATTGTATGATTTTCTTGCAGAGATTTGGAATTTGATGTCCAACATGTATAACATTCAAAACCACTTGTAACTCCAGCTGGAGGAGATCTGATGGTACATTGTATAATTTTGTATACTGTTATTTTGCTGAAACTGTTTATCAGTTGGAGAAATTCACTGGTGGCACCATAAGTGTATGTAATATATAAAAACATGAGAATCTTTCTATTATTCTTCTCTTATTTTTCATCCCATTTATGTCTTTTTGTGTTATTGTTCTAGCAAAGACTTCAAATATCACATAGAAAAGTGTGGGGAAAAGGAATTTTTTTTTACCCTGCTCATGATTTCACTCATCTATTAGTATGGGTTAGTCTTCTACATTCTTTTCTTTATTATCTTAGAATTAACACTTTAGGGGGTGGAGACATGGCTTAGATATTAAGAATGCATCAGTTTCTTGCAGACAACCTTCTATATGTGAACTTCGTCTTTTATAGGCTAACTCTACCTTTTCCATGGCATACTAATTCTAATGTTCCCAGTGTAGGCTTAGACCACAGATAGTATCAGACCCCGAAAACTTTCCTTTCTATACCATTGAGGGACTGGTTTCAGTTTTCCTAGAAATATCAACATTTAGAAATATTCAAGCCCCTTAGTTCAGTTAGAGTAGCATTTGCATAAAAACACAAATTGCTTTATATACATCATTCTTATTATGTAAAAATTGTCCTTAGATTACTTATAATAACTCACATAACAAAAATTATGAACTAGCTGTTATTATTGTTAATAGTTGTAACTAGTTGTTATATATTGTTAAGGGATAACGGCAAAACAACAACAACAACAAAAAAAAAGATTTGATGGCCATGTTCAAAAGGAATGATATTTACAGTTTATTTTGAGTGGCAGTTAACAGAGTCTATTTGGTTAAATGTAAGAATGTTGAATGTATGTAAGGCTGTAAAGTGAATATAGGAAGTCATTTGTAAATAATTATATGTCATTTATCAGTGGCTTATTCTGAGACATGCATTCTTAGCTGCTTTCATCATCAGGAAGTTTCATTGATAACTAACAAAAACAACAATGCTATGACATTCATTAATTTCATGTTTGGAAATACCAAGTGTCATTAGAGAACACGTGGCTGCACTGTAATTTATTTCACTTTCCATCTTAACCAAAAACTTACTCCTTACAATAAACTTATGTCTGCAGCATTAACATGACAGCAAAACTAATAAAGATTTCTCTATATTTTCCTTTTTTCTTTTGTTTTACATTTCCACTGACATCCATTCTTTGCTGTAGACCTCAGAAATTTCAGAATGTAGTTGTTTCATTCTGTATTGAGAACATCAACATTTTCAATGAAAGAAAGCACATTGCTACCATTTTGGCATATATTGGCATCCAGGCCACAACTTCATAGTTACCTGAGAATAAGCATGGGGGTCTGCCACAACCATATATTGATGGATATGAAATTTCTGTAAGTCACATGGCATAAGCACTGATGTATGTACTCTAGTGATTCCCTTCCAGGGATGCCCAGATGAGCATTCATCATCTTACCAGAGTGATGAACATTTAAAAGGTGAGGTTTTGCTTATTTTATGAATTTCGCATTGGACATTTTTAGGCCACAACTGGCAGAAGCTGCAAAGAGAAAATTAAGTGAAAAAACGAAATTGCTGTATATACAAGGACAACAAAACAAAATACATTCTTGTATGTGGCTATACATTTGACAATTTCCAAATTACACAGGCAATGACAGAAGCAACTGAAGACTGGGGATCTTGAATGCCTGCGACCTCCTTTGATCAGCACACAGCTCCCTTGATTGGGAGAAATTGATTCACTATGGTGAAAAATTTGTTAAGTGTATGGCCAGAATTGATTTGTTAGGTAACACAAAACAAACCAACAAAACAACTACCAGTTTCCAAATCTGTAGAATTTATGACTCAGACTCTAATGAAACGACTACTGGGTTCAAAAATCACTCTGGTTAAAATCCAACCTGTCTTACCTTGTCTCTTTACTGTGTTCCAACTTATCAATATCAGTTCCATCAATATCTTGCTTATTAAAGCAAGAATATGATTGTATTATTGAGTTTACTAACAGTATATTGACACAAACTTTTGTTATATTCTCTGTGATATTGCATGAATGGTTCTTTGAGTATAAGATATCCTTTTATGAAAATGTCCAAAATGTAAACTATTAAAATTCATAATTATATTAAATCTTTAAGATAATAATAAGATTCTATCTCTAGATCCATTGAATATGTATACTGAAATGGGATGTATATAAGGATCTTTCCAAAGAGACACATATCTGATTCATTCAAGACACTCTCTAATGAATAACTTGTCACAATTTCCTTTAACAGAGGACTTCATAAGAGATTTTTTCTACTTCTATCATGTTTATTGTTCCAAATATATTTTAAAAACTGGTTGAGTTAATATTACTTTTAGCTTTAGAAGATATCATGTATAATTATGAGGCATTTAACTATTATATATTATTTTGATGACTTAAGAAATGTCAATACTGAGTTATATATTTTAAAGTAAATTTTATTAGTTTAATAAAAATAAAAAAGGCACTGAGAATACTTAAGGATGTCTCCAGGACAGAAGGTAAAAGAAAATATTCAGAACAAGGGAGAGGGAAGAGAAACATCAGCCATATTGCTTCTTTGTCATATGAGGAGGTGATGTTCTTCATTAACTAATAGGTTGCCTCTGAATAACTTTCAATAAAAGCCATTTTTCCAGGAAATTTAATATCAGTTTTAAAGACAAGATTTTAGTGGATGAGGCTGTAACAGGAAGGATAGCTCATCAAAAATTCCTATAGTTTTTTCTGCTTAACTGCAGCCAGGGTGCTCAGAGTTCTTGAGTAGACACAACACATATTTAAGGTGGAGACAATAGCTCTTGGGCTTCATGAAGAGTGGTATTACTGATAGAAAATTGAATAAGAAGAACTCTCAATGAAAAAAAAAATCAAGGCAAACTCCTCTCTGCATCCAAATGCCCTTTTGACTATTTTAAGGTCTATTCATACATGTCTCACAATGCCTGGCTTCCCTTTGTATCCACAGCCAGCACCTGTGTGGTTATTTATAAGCTTCCACATCTGGAAAGCTAATTTGTTTCTGGACTATTTTGGTTCCACAGAGTAGTTAGCTATCACTCAGCCACAAAACGTTCATTCAACCCCGATAATTAAATTAAATATCTACTGACATCAAGAAGACAGCAGAAACTTACCAACAATACTTCAACTTTCCCAAGCCCTCTGAGAAAGCTGAACTGCATTGTAATAGAGACAGATGACAAGCCCTGTAGAGGAGTGATGGTCAATTTAATATTCTACTCAATTTAAAGTGTGTCTAGTTCAGCCTAGCGGAATTGGGTCTCATGAGTAGAGTAACACATTGGCGGCTCTGTATAATAGGACTGACATTATTATGGAGCTCAATACTACATGGGCAGGATGCGTGACTTACTGAAGGAGATTTAATTACTTATAATATCAGAATGGTGACATTTTAACAATAGTACTGCAATGGTCTTTGGGAAGAAGAGCTAATGTGCTATGGCTTCCACTTACCACAAATTTATTCATGTTGCTTATTTCTTTTTAACTTTGCACTCTCTAGTCACTCTCTAGTTAGTAACTACTACTGTAATTTTTGCTTTGATCTGTTTTGTGTGAGCTACCAGTAACCCAGTTCTTCATAAATAGTATTTTCTTCTTGCTTTTATAGGAATGCTAGTGCATCAAAAACACTAAGTTACAAAATTATTTCTTGCCCAAGATGTAATGTATAAATCAAAGCATACAGGTATTGTGTCTACCTTTCTTGCCATGCCCTTTAAATATATGTCTATAATTCTCTCTCTCTGTCTCTCTGTCTCTCTCTTTTTGTATGTATGTGTGTGTGTTTGTGTATCAGGTCTTCTATTGACAAAGAAGTTTGTTTTACTTTTATAGATTATATTTATTGAAAGTATCTTGGGAAGCTTTCTGAATCAGTAAAAATAGATTAGCTATCATGACTGCATAATAATTATTGGACAGCCATGTTATAAACTGTTAAATTAGTACATGGTTAAAAGTTATTAAGGTTGTTAAGAGTCAGAAAAGTGTGCCTCAAAGTGTGTGGCTGAATTTGGAAACAAGGTTTTAAAGAAATAATGAAGTTAAAATGAAGTCATCAGTATGGCCTCTAACCTGGTGACTTTATATACAGAGAGGCCCCAGGTATGTTCTTGTAGAGAGGAAAGACAACATGAAGTTTCAGAGTCAAGGAGTTCTTTGCAAATTGGATGGTATTAGGACAAAGATATCCCACTCTTTGTCACATTGATTTTGGAATTATGCACCCTAAAACCATGAGAAAAGTGCTTTCTTTAACTTATACCACTCTATTGGTGACAATTTAATATAGTGCACAAAAAAATGCATACACCGTTTTTTGTCTTTGTACACAGAGGCATTCATAATCCTCGTGAATTTCATTTATTAGTTTTACTTTTAAATGTGTATGTATGAATGTTGGTATGCACATGCCATGCTTGTTTGTGTGTGTGTGTGTGTGTATGTGTGTGTGTGTGAATGCCCATGGAGGCCAGAAGAATGTGTCAGATCTCGTTTAGCAACATTTATGGTTGCTATTGATCTGAATAAGGTATGAGCTGAAAACCTAAATCCTGACATCTGGAAGATAGTAAGTGCTGTTAACCACTGAGCAACCTCTTATGACCTTCTATGAGGTCCTATATAGTAGACTAGATATGTTGCATCATAGCTAGAAGTGGAATATGGAGTCCTTCAGTGTGCAGATACCTTCACAGAAAGGGATTTTCTTCTGTGTTGGGGCTAGGATTTTTTTGTTTTTGAGAAATTGGATAACTAAAGACAATTGGAAGAAAAAAAATCTTCATTACAGAATTGCTTCCATTAGACTGACCTATAGGCATGACTGTGGAATGATGTCTTGATACCTAACTGATGGCAGTTGTCACAGCCAGGTGTGGGCCAATGGATGTGCCCTACAGAAAAGGTAGCTGAGAAAACCATGGATAACTTGCAAGTAAGCAGTATTTCTCCAAGGATTTTGCTTCAGTTATTTGTTCTAGTTTTCTGTGTTAGCCTCTACCCATGATGCAATGTAACCCCAAAGAATGACAAACACTTTCTTCCTCTAAATTTTTTTTGCTAATAATTTATTTCTTTAATTCATTTTTCATCTGATCACCGCCCTTCCTCCTCTCTTAGCAGTCTTTACAAATCCCTCCTCCCATTGCCCCTACTCCACAGAAAGAGGAGTCCTGTTGGGTACCAACCCACTATGGGACAGCTAGTTCTGGGAAGACTAGGCCCAACCTCCTAACCAGGCAGTCTACATATGCAAATGGAATACAATGGCAGGGAAGAGAGACCAAGACAGCACCCACTCTACTTGGCCCACACGAAGACTGAACTGTACATCTGTTGCAAATGTGTAGGGTGTCTAGCTTGAGTTCCTTCATGTTCCCTGGTTGAGGAACCAGGCTCTGTAAGCCCAATGGTCCCAGATTAGTTGACTCTTATCTTTTTTTGGTCATCATGTTACCACAACAAAGATGTGGCGAAGCATTATTTCACAATATTCACGTGTAAAATATGATCTTAAATGACCTTAAACGCCCTTTCACATGTTAAGAGCACCAACAAAAGCAGACTGATTTGGCTCAACATTGTAAAGAGATTATTTTTTGCTTTTCTTTTCATCCTATCTTGCAAAACAAGAAAATGTGAGTGTTGATGCTTTGTTAATCTTTGTCAAGTGAACGTAAGAATTCACTTTTTAAGAAACAGCTCCCTCCACTTGTAGTTACAGAATGTTATTTACAGTATCTTCACCATTATTTTGTTTTAATTTAATTTAGTTTAATTTATAAACTCCTGGTCATTTAAAATACATCTGACATTAGAAATTGTAATAGAGAATAATGATTTTGCATCACACACATGCATACATTCCAAATAATATGTAAATAAATGAAAAAATAACATAAATATATTTTGAGATTTATTTTTATTGTATTTGTATGTATATACACACACACATATATACACACACATGTGTATATACACATATATGTATATATGTATATACATATGTATACATATATGTGTATATACATATATGTGTGTATATACATATATATATATATGTGTGTGTGTGTGTGTGTGTGTGTGTGTATGTGTGTGTGTATGAACACCTATATATGTGCATTCCACATGTGTATGAATGCCTGTTGAGACCAGAATAGATCATCAAGTGCTCTGAAACTGGACTAACAGGCATGATAGGAAACAAACTTGGTGTCCTAAAGAAAAGAGGCAAGTCCTTCTAACCACTGAGCCATGTCCCCAGTTAGTTTTTGTACTTGATATTGTTGAAAATTATCTCATTATTTTATCCAATTTCTCTGTTTTTGTTTGCTGATGATTCTAAATCAAATTATTTCTGTTTTATTTGCAAATGATATACATTTATATATGTAATATATAATTTTAGTTTATTATGAACTGATTCCTTTAAATCTTTTAGTTATATCTGAAAATATTTTAGGGATATTTAATAAATATATGTGCTGTTTTTCTGTTTTATATAAATGATGGAGTTTGAATAACATCTTTGTTTCCTTGCTATACACATTTTTTTTAAAAAAATGATTGTTTAATGATAATGTTATTAGTCTTCTGATTAAATTCTCCCAAAATGTATTTTTCTTCAGTTGATTTTTACGAATTCATCTAGTATAAAGTAAAAATAGTTCACTTCTTTCATTGTTCTCCAATTCACCAGTGTTTAATTATTCATTTAATTTCAGGCACCCTAGAATTTTTACTTTCTGCCTGTTCTACCCTTAGTTTTGTGAGTTTGGTTGCATTATGTTCCAGAACTGAAGCATTATTTATCTACATATCTATCATTATCTATCTATCTATCTATCTATCTATCTTTCACCTGTCTCATATGTTCTTCTTTGTTCTATTACTTCGTATCTCTTAGCACCCAATACAAATTCTGCACAAACCACCATATTTCTATACACTCCTAAAAAGTCTCTTGGTGCTTTCTGATACTTTCACACATACTATGTAAATGCACATATTCATACACAGATGCACACACACAACACACACACACAGAGAGAGAGAAAGAGAGAGAGAGAGAGAGAGAGAGAGAGAGAGAGAGAGAGAGAGAGATTGGTACATTTCACTTTCATTTAAAGTCAGGGATATTACATGATGTAGCTCAATTGGAAACTGTTAAAGGAGCCATGAGGCCACAAACAACCACCACTGTTGTCCTCTCATCCACCCCTTAATGTCTATCATTCCTCAGCACTAAGAGAATGAGTGATCCAATTAGGCAAATTGAATAAGACTGCTTTTATGCAAAAGCCTGAGAAAGTTAATTGAAATCAATCTATGTTCACTGGAAATGCTACAGACATCACTGATAATTTAGAGCAATTAAAGAGTGTTGTCCTGATGCAAGGCAGAAGAAACATTAAGTTTAAAACCCTTTTAAAGGAAAATTACCAAAGCCATTTAAATATCCACCACCTAACATGAACTTAGGGACTTCGAAACCAATTAGATTTTGTAAGGTATTTCATTAGTCAGGGGCTGTGTTCTTCAAGCCACAGAGATGAGAATTCTCACCCTCTGTCCTTTCATAATATGAACTAATCAGTTAAGAATGAAGCATTAACCCTACTTTTGAGGACATCTTTCATGAAAAAAGCTTCATCACCATTTAGGAAATAAGGATCGTTAAATCAGAGCTTTAGTTTTTCATTTACATTTTTCAGATTTTTAAGTATTCTCAGAGATAATTAGACAGTACATTAGTGAAGATGAATGAAGAAAAGGAGACCCTTGTGTAAAGTGGACATTTCTGGTTTCTTTAGAGACTGATATGTCATGTGATGTTATTCTGAAAACTGTTTTATAAGATGTTTTGCTGAAGAAGACACATGAGAGGATGTTTTGCTGTAGCAGACATGTGAGAGGATATTTTGCTGAGGCTGACACTGGATACATGATATTTGGAAAGAGTGTAAGTAGAAGCCGAAAGACAGTGAACAACACTCTTGCTTTGGTTCACATTACAGCACTATGCTTGTCTCCACTGATCTTTACTTGTTGTGACTTTGTAGAGAGAAAAGTGCCAAATAATGTCTTGTGGTATTCTGGCTGCTTCTTGCCACTTCTACGGATTTGTGCCAATTTGGCAGAGCCTCATAGTTCCTTCTGAATTGAGACACTGCTACTGATTTATTTTTGGAGATTGCCAGTTAGAATTCACTGCCACTACTTATTCCAATCTTTTAGACTTGACTGCTAATGTCTTGACAACAAAGATTGGAATAGCCCCAAAGAACTACTTCTAAACAACTTCACACCTTCTTTATTCAATTAACCTTCTTTCTTCCCTACCTTTGGTAAGTTGGCTAAAAGGGAGGTTGAAGTATTTAAGGACCTTTATTAAAGCAGGTCTCAAAAAATTTAAGCCTACACTTGTGTATTCTCCAAAATACTAAATTGATGTTTAGAATATTGCCCACAAAAAATAGGTATATTAAACATGTGGCTCATTTCGGAATTACTATTGTTTTTTTGTATAAAACATGTATCACCATTAAAGAACATTTTCTTCTTTTGAAGCTTGGATGTGTCCTCAGATACTTCTGAACATAGTAACACTGGTAATCAGGCCTAAATAGCAAGGACCCTATAAAATTTTCATTTAGAAATCTATTCTTTATAAAACAACTACATAGAAAAAGACAATCTTGTACTTAAACATACCTCTTTGTTGAGGCCCGAGCTCCTCCACACTTGGTGGCCAAAAATGTCGCAGACCACTCTATCATTGTTGGAACCTTCACTGCCAAAAGCCTTGGGGGCTAAACTGTTAGAGCCTGCACTCCCCCAAGCTGCTCCAGTCCACGGGTCGGAATTCAGCAAGAGAGAGAGTGAGGATGAATGTGAAGAATGGAGTCCAGGCAGAGTGTGATTCAATCCCATTTATTCTTCAGTCTCTCTTCCTAGTCCAAATCCCAAGTCTTGAGTTCCTAGTCCCTAGTTCCTATTTCAAGTTGTACTGTCTAACCTAATTCCTAGTTCCAAGTTGTACTGTAAGTTGTACTCTCTGAAGTGTCTGATTCTCTGTTACTCCAAATTGTTCTGAACTCTCCTGTCTGCCTCTCACCTTTTATATGTTTCACTTCTAAGCCATGCCTCTAAGTCACACCCTTAATCATGCCCTTAGGTCCCACATAAAATCATCATTGCAAATTACTCTACACTTAATTCTTATTTATGATCTTTAAGACCTCTTCATAGCAACCTCACTCTGATTCTAGACCTAGAATAACCTTCTATTCCTTAAGTCATGATTTAATGTTTTGAATGCTAGTATTTTCATGGTTTAATGTTGCTAGGTCTTGTAGAATTGTATATTTTAATGAATCCCAGCACCGAGTTGCTTCCCACCTCAATGGTTTATGTTCCAGTATGAAAGACACAGACACAACTTCTACATTTAAATATGCCCTAAACAGCACAACATCTGGGCAACGGCCTAAATTTTATGCTATTAGAAACTACCTTCCACTGGTGATTCTGAATTACTATGTACTAATAATTTCTATATTCCATCTTGGCTACTTCTGATCCACTTGATCAGGCCTCTGGCCATGTTATCCTGGCCCCTTTAAATGGAGATTGACTCCCTTTCCTACACTCTTCTCTCTAGCATGATGTCTCTGTCTTTCCTCTCCTCAACACTCTTCTAAGGCTTGGTAGATCCTCTTCTTCCTGCTTAATCCAGGCTTAAAGCCCAGGAACTCTAAATCTCACCTCTCTTTTTCCCAGTGATGGGCAGTTGGCATCATTATTTAGCAATCAGAATTAATTGGATAAAGGCTCCCAGAAGCCACTTGCAGACCCTCTCATCCAAACAGTTTTGGGGTATACATGTAGTATTAGAATACATGTATCTAAAAGTTCTGCTCACTTTTCAGAGGATATAAATAACTGTTGTAGAGGAGCAGCAGAGTATTTCCATGGACTGACCACAAAACACTGAGCCTTTATTAATATAATAATTCTATTTTCTCTATTACCTCTATCTACCAAGACATATAGAATGTGCCTTTCATGTCTTTCAGCATTACAAATTATTTATTTATTTGGTTCTTTGTTTATTTCTAGCTCTGTTTTGACTTGAAGAAAATTCTGTAGAGAATACAGCTTTCATGTCTATCAAAGTCATCCTTTACATTGCTGATCACTTTTTCAGATGTCTGCAATGTATTTTCCCACTGTGAAGCCCTGCTTTGACTCCAAACCTCCCTGTTTTTATTAATGAGCATTCACCTTGTAGACTCTATAACAGGGAACTTTTATTTTAATTTGGTTATTTTTAGATGATTCTTTTTTTGGTTGTTTCCTCCAGTTGTCCATATGTTTCTTAACAAAAAGGAAGTGTTAAGTGCTAGGGACATGTCTCTGGGAGTAAAAGATGGTAGATCCCTGAAGTTTACCAGCCAGGCCACTAGACAAATAAACTCTAGGTAGGTGAAAGACCTTGTCTCTAAAATGAGGTAGAAGATGACTGAGGAAGGCATCTGATGTCAAACTCTGACCTCCATCCATACACTTGTAAATTCTTAAGTGCACTCACATTCGGACATGCACACAGAAACACACACACACACACACACACACACACACACACACACACACAGAGAGAGAGAGAGAGAGACAGAGAGAGAGAGACAGAGACAGAGACAGAGAAACAGAGACAGAAACAGAGACAGAGAGTGGGAAAAGGAGAGACAGTGACAGAAACAGAGATGAGGAGGGAGGTCAGGGAAGATGAGAGAATGACACAATTATGTTCCAGACTGTTAAATATTTTCTTATGTTCAGCATAATTCATAATAAAAAAATGAATGAATGAATGAGTGAGTGAAGGAATGAATGAGCATTGGATGTATAGTGTAAAAAATTATGGGGCAAATTTCTTCATGGTACTGCTTAGGAGCAAATGAGACAGAAACAGAAATTTTGAGTGAATACTGTCTTAACACCACCAGATAAAAGACTTATTTGTCCGAGGGTTTTATGTGGTAAAACAACTGATGTTGCTGGATATAATAGCTATATTTATGATTATGTCTTGATGGAATTTAAGTAGCTATTAAGAAATGACCTTTCTCAGGCAAACATGTTTCAATTCCAGTACCTGCCCACATTTGGTAAGCCAGTCTTTCTGAGAAGAGTTGGCTCAAGCATGTATTTGGTGAAAGCACTGAATGTTTTACTAAGATTTTAGAAGAATTCATTTATTTTGATTCTATCATATGCTAGCAATTAGTATATATTTTATACTACATTGGACTATTAGTTTCAGTTGGATTTCCTAAGTGCCAGTGCTATCAAAAACAAAGAATCTTCTGGGTTAAACAGTTAAGATAAATAATTTCTAGAAGTGAAAATGTCCTACAGATTGAGCACCTGGTGGCCATTAATAGTGAGCAAGGGGAACATTTTGTCAAGATTATTAAAGCAGTTTCAGTTGCTTGAAATAAGAAAAAAAAAATGTTCTATTCCAGTAAATCTCTTGGGCCAACAACCCAATTGGCCATCTAAGGTGAGAGTATAGCTCAGCAAAAGATTCAGGAAAAGATGTCACTGAGGACAAGTTTGTTAGGTATATTTCAGCCAGTCTCCAATATGCTTTATTCTCTTGGATAGTATCATTAGCAGTCAGTATGGAGAAGCACCAAGGAGAGGGTAAGGTAATTGGACCACATCATGTTTCAGTAATCCCAGTAAGAAATCAAAAAGTGTTAACTACTTTAGGTTTAGAATTTTTTAAAAAAGCACTTGTTTTATAATTCATGTCAAAATATATTGTATGTAAGAAGAGACAGCCAAGCAGAGACAATTTGCAAATGTAGAGGAGGAGGGTGCATATGTTTCTAACACTATAAACTTCTGGGATGAAAAAAAAAACACATTAGACCAGCAATCATTGATAGCAAACTATCAATGAACAATGAAGACCTGGAATTAGGCAGCAACACCCAAATAAAGTATTTATTACCTGTCAATACTGGGAAAGGTTCAGAGCAATCATGAGTTCTCAACAGAGTTGTCAGTAGTTAATGGTTAGATGCAGGTGTATGAGTAGGGTGATGAAGAAAGAATGAAAAAAATACTTACTTATTAGGGTTCTCCAGAGAAACAGGTCTGGTAGAATGATTTTATAAATATTCAAAGAAAATTGATTAGAATGACCTGCAAACTGTGGGCTGGGTAGTTCAACAATGGGTATCTTCCAATGAAAAGGCCCAGAATCCAGTAGCTGTTCTGATCAACAGACTAGATGATTCAGTACTCTCGGTTTACTGCTGATATCCTGCATGACCCCTAGAGATCTACTGGTCTTCAGTCTATATTAGAAAAATGAAGAAATGATTTCTAATACCAGTGGAAAAAAATGCCTCAGCAACAAGATAGAGGAGCTTCCACATGAGAATGAAGGCAGGCAGGCAAAAAGCAAAAGTCCCCTTCTTCCATATGCTTTTATATAGACTGCCATCAAAAGAGGAGGCCCAGATGTAAGGGGTGGCAGGCTTCCCAATTCAGTGGAGAAAGTGGCTCACAGGTGTATCCAGTTGCTTTTGTTTGGGCCTTAAAATTATCCCATTAAAAGAAGAACTTTACACCTTTTAAAGATGACCCTGACAGTGTTCACATTCTCACTGTGTGCATTCGTGTGCTGGGGTTGGTGAACACTGTGATCATGAGCATATGTAACTTTTATATAGACTAAACTGGGGAAACCATGAGTATTAGTTAAATGGTCATCTTTTCCAATTCTGAACGTGATTGTTGTCTTGTAGAAAGAGATCTCAGTGCCAAAATTAAATTTTTATGTATTTACCAATCTTTCAGTACAGATGTTGATTAGAACTTCCTTCAGTTATCCATTATTGAGAAATTCATTCTAATGGATCCCATGTCCTCAGAACCACCTTCAGTTGCTTGATACTGATCAGTTAAGAAGAAGCCTTACAATGATATTAAACACTAAATACAAAGCTACCTAAGTGGGGAACTTCTCTCACCATGAATCAAGATGGCTCTTAAATAGGTCACCTGCATTAGAATAGTCATACCTACTCGCATTATATAACAAAAGGAATGTCAATTTATTAAAGAACACACAAAAACAACAACAATTAACAAAAAGAAGCCATGAATCTAAAAGACAGCAAGAAGGGTACATGGCATGCATTGGCAGAAGATCATGAAAGATGAAAATAATGTAATTGTATAATAATTTCAGAATTAAAAAAGTAACTTTAAAAAGATATCAATGAATATGTTAAAATTAGAGCTGTATATTACTCTTCAGGGTTAGAACCTGCAGAAACCTGAAGTGTGTATAACTAATTGGCACAGCTAACTCCTGAGATTGTTTTCATACCGCACGTCAATTCTGAGACATGGTATTATGACACAGAGTTGCCAAACTCTAGCTTGTGATTTTTCTTGTGGAATTCCTTGCCATGGCTGATTTTAAAAACATATTTTGTAATTTTCTGTAGCTGTAGCTTATCAGAACGTGAGGATAGAGGAAAGTGTTTTATTTCCTGAATCTTCCAGGGCCAAGACACTAGAAGGAAAGTTTAAGATGGCTATGGAGTTGTAAAGACATGTAAAATAGCAAATAATTTTAACATGCATCATGGTGTACTTGTAATACTTATTGATCGGAATGGAAGTGAGGAAAGATAAATGGTCAATATATTGTCAGAAGTTTGAAAAATTACAGTTACTGTGGGTACATGGCTGTGGAAAGAAGTAAAGGGATGCCAAGTTTTGACAGTATTTTTTAAGGAATAATGTTGTAGAGATGAAGGTTTGGGGTCTATCTACTTTATACTTTCCATGTAGTTACATGGAAACTATCTTGGGAAAAGGCATGTGGCTCAAAGTGTGACAAGAGTAAGTAGATGAATATTATAGGAAAATTATAATTCTTTATGAAATTATAAAAAATAAGAAAAGAAAAGCAGGAAGTGAGGAGAGCAGAAAATAGATAATGCCATTTAAAATTAATGAAGACTCAACTATAATGTCTACCTTCATACTATTTTATTCCAAATATATTTAATTGCATCACATTATGCTTTGTGAATTTACCATTTCGATTTCATTTTCCTATCTGTCCTTTTGTTTTTTCATGTGGAAATGACAAAGCATTCTGATAAAAGCAACTGGAGATGGAAAGGGCTCATTATAGTTTACTATTCAAGTCCATCATAGTAGTCATGTCAGAGCAAAAGAAGCTTGATATAACAAGTCACATATTATTCATAAATTGGAAACAGAAAGCAATGAGTGTATGCTATAGTGCTTATCTCCTTTATCTGACTGGAAAATCTATCCTGAATCAAGGAATGATACTATGCATACTACCCAGAGTCAAGACTTCTTTCTTCAATGAAGACAATCAAATTAACCCCCTATAACCAAAGACCATGTCCACTGTGATTCTCTATTCTGGATAATTAATACAAGGAATCATCTTTGTTGATTCTTTCCCCAAAGTTATGAAGACCTGGTTTAGATTTAAATTTTAAACTATGTTTAAAAATTTGTGGAAAATAAAACAGCATAATTCCCTGGCTTTAAAATTGTAACTGTTACTCAATGCTATATGTACCCTTCAGGTTTTATTTATATTTTATTGTAAGCTGCAAAACGTTAAGTGTGTGGAAGGAGAGGAATGATGGCTAGATGGTCATAGAAATTACTGGAATTCTGCAAATGATGCAGCTAAGGAGTTGGGGAGAATCTCCAGGATCAGACAGATATCTGGGTTAAGGGGGTACCCAAGAACCTATAAGTGTGATCTCTTATGTGACTCATCACATGGGGCATATGGAACCTGAAGATACCACTTCCTGTAGTCAGACAGGAAACACAGTGAAAAAATAAAGACACCAATGTACTCATAAAACTTTCAACCCAAAGTTTATCCTGTCTACAAGAATTGCAGGCATGATGGAGGGATTAGAGACTGGGAAAATGACTAAACAATAACTGGCCTAACTTGAGACCCATCCCATGGAAAAGCACCAATTCATAACACTATTAATGATATTCTCTTATGTTTGCAGACAGGAGCTTGTTGTCCTCTGAGAGTTTTCAGCCAAAAGGTCACTCAGACAAATACAGACACTCACAACCAAATAGTAGATGGAGCTTGGGGAGTCTTTTAATAGGAGGAAGGATTGCAGGCCCCAAAGTAGATAAGAACTCCACAGGAAAACAAGTAGAGTCAACTAACCTGGATCCTTGGGGCTTTCAGGGTCTGAACCATCAAAAAAAATAGCATATACAGGCTGGACCTATGCATTTCATCTTATGTATAGCAGATGTGCAGCTTGGTGTTCATGTGGGTCCTGAACAACTGCAATGGAGGTTCTCCCTAAAGCTGTTGCCTGTATGTGGGATATGTTGTACTAGCAGGGCTGCTTTGTCTAGACTCAGTGAGAAAGAGATTCAGAGACTTGACATGCTAGAGGTGGAGTAATATCCAGGGTCCTGCACCAGCTCAGAGGAGAGGGTCTAAGGACAAGGTGGAAGGATTATGAGTTATGGTGACTGGGAGGAGGACAGTGATCCAGATAAAAAAATAAATAAGAAAAATGTTTTTAATTAATTTAATTTTAAAAAATGAGAAAAATCATGGTTTTATGAATCAGCCTGGCCAAAGACACAAGTGGCTTGTAGGAATACAGTCTCTACCTAGGTACAATACAAAATTTGTTCACTTGCACAATTTTAGGCTAGAAGGAGAGTCAAAACTACACCTGGCTCAAGACTTTACCTCCATTCTTCTCCAAGATATCTAGACTGTTAAATTTGTCAGAGCACCAGGGCTGGTAAGAGAAAAGCCAGTATTCTGAGATTTCCTTTCAGAAAACATGGGTGCTGGATACATGAATCAACAACTTTCTTTTCTCAGTGGTTACTAGCCCTAAATTACAATATAACCTTGATGCATTCCGCAGACCCAAGGAAGCTAAACAAGAAAGGCCCAAGTAAGAATTCTTGAATCTCACTTAGAAGGGAGAATAAAATAGTCATAGGAGGCAGATGGAGGGGGGAGAGAGAATAGGAAGGGGTATGGGGGACCAGATCAGGTGTGGGGAGAAACAGGAGACTGGATCAGAGTGCCAGAATGATTGGAAATCTTCAGCTGGAAGGAGTCGGGGAGTGGAGAGAATCTGGAGGACCGACCTGTCACAGACCTAGGATGGAATCTCCCAGGAATCAATGGGGGTAACCTTAGCTGAGACTAATGGCAGTTGGGATATGGAACCTGAATTGACCACCTCCTATAGGGAGTCAGGAACTCCAGTAGAACAATAGAGATACCAACCCACTCACAAAATTTTCTACCCAAAATTTATCCTGCATACAAGAGTTGCAGAGAGAGGAATGGAGCAGAGACTGAGTGGATGGTCAAATAATAACTAGCCCAACTTGAGACCCATTCCATATAGAAACACTAATTCCTGACAATACTCTATTAATTAATACTCTATTATGCTTCAAGACAGGAGTCTAGTGTAACTGTCCTGTGAGAGGCTCCACCAAGCTATGGAATAAAACAGATGCAGAGACCCACAGCTAAACAGTCAATGGAGCTCTGAAACTCTTACAGAAGAATTGGGGAGAAGGATTGAAGGCCCCAAGAGGAGAGGAACTCCACAGTATGACCAACAGAGTCAACTAAGCTGGACTCTTTGGCAGCCCCAGAAAGTAAACCACCAATGGAGGAGCATACAGGAGCTGGACCTAGACCTCCCGTGTATATGCATCTCAGTTTTCATGTGGGTCTCTCAACAACTGGAGTAGAGGCTATCCCTAATGCCATTGTCTGTCTGTGGAATACCCCTCCAACTGGGCTGCCTTGTCTGACCTCAATGAGTGAGGATGTGCCTAGGTCTGCAGAGAATTGATGTGCCATGTTGAGGGGATACAGAGGCTTCCACTCTCTCAGAAGAGAAGAGGAAAAGTGATTGGGGAAAAGGGGTGTTCAGGTAGGACTGAGAAAGGGGTAGAAATCTGGACTTAAGACAAATTTTTTAAATCCACTTTGATGTTTTTGTTGTTATTGGTGGTGGTGATGGAATTAGTGGTGGTGTGACTTTATATTTTAAATTACGTTTTTATCTCAACCATACTTTTTACCTGAGATTTGGCTCTATTTCACTAATATCCATTGTATTTATGCTTCACACTGACTAGTGCACTTCAGCGGCACAATAAGCTGTTCTTCCCAATCTCTGTGTAAACATTCCTCATTTCTTAGAGCCATTAATTTAGTCAATAACCGGAGTGGACTGTAGGTTTGTTACTTACTGAGAAGTCACTATACTGAATATTTTGTGCATTGGGCTTATGCTGTTTAAACCTATTTATAAATTGGTTTCTCTTACTTTAGCTATATTCTTGTCATGGGTAATGTCCCTTGTCACTGACTTAACTATGAGTGCCTCAAATTCACCATGTCATAATGCAACCTGAGCTAAGGCAATCTGTTTTCCCATCAAGAACTGCATGGTCAGTTTTCCAGCTTCACCCATGCACAACACTCATTGTACTACTGTATATACCACAAAAGTACTATGGACTATTATTTTTAACATATTTCTGAAATCTTGAAAATGAACTGCTTTAAAGGCTGGAGGGATGGCTAATTTGGTAAATTATTGCTGAGCAAGCATTGAGGTGTAATGTTAACTGCCAGAACCACATAAAAACTGAGTATAGTAGAAGTACTGTACTGTGATATGAGCACCAGGAAGACTTAGAGTCAGTGATTTCCAAAGCCCACAATGGGCTATTCCTTAAAAAAAATGATGGTAAGTGACCAAGAAAGACACTTACCAATAGATCACTAGCCTCTAGGATGTACGTACACACCTGAAATAATCACTTATTGGTGCACTTGTTAAATCAACACACTTTAACTACTTAGCACAGACACTGTGAGTCATTCCAATGCTCTCCTTTTCTTTCTAATACTTTTTTTTTGCTATTTGATTTCCTGGTGTTGATATACATTTTCAGCCTGTAAACTCAGTAAAGAATGGGGCCAAATTAGTCCTTCCACAAAACACAAATTCACTCAATTAGCATTGGGACACACCTGATGTTCAAAAAGTATAGGTTGCATGAATGAAGGATTTAAAATTAGTGCATTATTTTAAAACAATTCTACTTACAAGGGCACACACAGGTTTGGCCTCCAATCTAGCATCTCTCTCCCCTAGAAACTTCATTTTAAAATCCCTAGTATTACATTATGTATCTGATCCCTGTGTCTTTGTCAAAAATGCTGAACTCTTCATTACCTTCAGTATTCTGATCTGGTATGCTCCAGGCTTTGTATGAAATCAATAAAGTTTTTCAGCAAGCACTAGACATCACAAGCTGATAAAGAAATCCATTTTATTGCCAAGAATATAAGCTTCACAATGAGGTAAAAAACCTGATTCTGTAACTGATGTGTTCATTTAACCTCTGCTAAGGACAAAAATTATGATTCATTGATTCTAATTTTCTAATAAAAATCATGTCACCTTTTTATAACTTAATATGATATGCCAGGGTCTTGGGTCCCATAAATAAGGATTATGGTTAGAAGATGTTGAAGGGAGAATTTCAATATAAAAATCAATGGAGAAACCTAAAAACTGAAATGAATCATAATCAAAAGCAATCTCTTCTTGTGGCAATGTAAGAACATAGATAAAGGAAATTCTCAACCCATTACCTGATCCTGAGGAAAGCAGTAAAATAGAGAAAAAAAATTAACAAAAACACATGTAAGTAAATAATAACATTAATATCAATAATAATGACAGCTCTCACTATATCTCAGGATCTTGGGTAAAAATTCAGATTACTCCAGGGGTCTGGATATAGTTAGCATCTGGTGCAACTCAGGCAGAATATCTGATTCCTTAACATAAATTATCATATTTAATACTTAGAGCTATCCTTGGAGGACTGTGTTTTAATGTCCAAGTTTAAAATGAGAATGAACTCAGAGATGTTGAATCTCTGGCATGAAATCCCAGTTTACATATTATCCAGTTAGATTCTATTGTGCACTTTTTTTTTTCGGTAATATTCACTGTCATTTCCAACTGCAGGAAAATATTCCTTAAAAATCACTTTGCCTATTGGTGAAGATTTAATTACTTTTGAGTGGAATTGCATGCCATTTTTCTTTATTCTTTTTCATTTTTTAAATAGTTCATCCCCAGAGCAACCCTCAGTTATTGCTCAGGCTACTTTTAATAAGCACTGGCATTTAAATTCTTGCATGTGACAGCGAGGATGGTGCCACTGCAAGCCAGAGCTTATTCTCTGTGAGCAACATTTAATCAAAAGTGACCCATGATTTCAAGCTCCACTGCCCAGCACCAAGCTCCTCACTAATGCAGCTTCACTTCAGAATATCCTCATTTAAGTTCAGAATATGAATGTGAATCCCAAGAAAAACTTCTTTCTTCTAAAATTTGTAGAACATCTTTATTTCTATGTCTTTTTATTTATGACAAATGTCTGGAAAATGGCAAACTTTCTATGAAGCCCTTTTTTGGACAATGTTTATTTTAGTACGTTTGTGTACATCATTGCCTATGTATCCTGATGTGTGCTTTCAGGAATAAAAGAGAATATTTACTCAAATAGCAACCCCTTCTTCAACTTATATCTGAGCCTTCAAGTACTCTAAGGGAATTTCCCCAACTTTTCAATAAGAAAAGACCAGAGCAACTCTCAAGGAGTCAAGGGATGCATTAAATATATCTAATTATTAAATTAGATAAATACATAGACACCTTCTTCCTTTTCTTCTCTCTGTGCCTGAGTCCAGCTCTCTTTCAGCTTCTAGCATTCTCCCTTTCCTATTAGTTTTGTTAGCATTTTATTTCATAACTCTGTCTCTAAAAGTCTTAATAGTCATTGGATTCCATCCTGTATGAATCTAGCATGCCACATGGAAAAATGGTTGGCTGTATGTCTAGATTGAAGAATTTTTTTTAAAAAAGAGCTTAGAAAAAAAGAGCCAAGGTAAATATAAATAAACCACAAATAGGAAAAAGGTAAGTAATTTGCTAGATTTATTGTTTTTGATAGTATCCTCAGTTGTATATGGTAATTTGATTCTTTAAATATATATGTTGGACTTTTCTACCAGGAAAAGGAAGCCAGTTTCAAATGCTCTGTTTGTGACATGGACAGAGATGCTGATCTATTGCCTCTGTTAATCATCCTCCACATTGACTACTGAGTGATACATAGATTTAGTTATTTAGGTTCTTCATATTTATGACTACAAACACATCACTATGCTAATTAATATTAGGTATAAAACACTTAATTCAAAAATAAAAAATCCAAAAGTGTATAATGTATTGAAACTTAGCACCAGATATTCTCATCTAGATTAATTCATTTTAAGACAAGTTCTCAGTCTATCTTTGAGAGTGGCCTGGAATTTGCTATGTACATTAATGAAGACTGACACTGTGCTGTCCTAAAAACTCAGCCTCTTGAGGTGGGAGGCATATGCTACTCTGTCCAGTGACATGTAAATAAACTATGAATACAATACCTGTTACAATATTTTTGGTATCTATTTATACAACTATTAATTCCCACAGTTGTTTTTACATTAAAAGATATTAGGCAAATCCAAGCTCAATCATGATCTTTTATTTTGGGGGTACAAGATAGCAAAGAGTGGCCAAGACCTCCAAGCATTCTTTCTGTCTCAGCTACTGAGTGTTAGGATTGTTACATTATATACTTTTATGTACAAGTCAATAATAAGCCTATGATAATGGTACAATATTAGAATATTAGATCATAGAAGGAGTTTAAAAGATTTCTAAAGTGGACAATATAGTTTGTATATTGGGTAATGGAATTTCTCTTTTAAATTTTTTTGTAAAATTTCCCCTTTTATTAAACATAATCCTTTTTCTCTTGAAATATATTCTAAATATGTTTTCTCATAATTCTATTCTGATCAGATTCATTCTGTTTCTGTCTGTCATTAAAAAAATAAACAGACTTCTAAAGGATAATAATAAAATAATAAAACAAAAACTAACACATTAGAATTGAATAAAACAAACAAGGACAAGAGCCTAAAAAATGACACAAGATACAAAAATTCAGCTGTTCACATACTCAGGTATCCTATAGAAAAACTAAATTACAACCAATAATATATAGCAAATGATTTGTAGAGCAAGGTGAGAGAAGAAAATTATAAATAAAATAAAATGAAAACTAATAATAGAATTACAAAGTAAAAAAATGGAAGTGTCTTGACTTTATGTAAGAGGAACCTATGAAGGGATTGTTAAGTTATTTTTCTGTTGGCTACTTGCTGCTGGGCATTCCTCCTACCCTAAATAGTAATTTGTTTTCCCAGTTACAACCCATTAGATAAAACTCAAATTTTATTTGCAAGTAGGGTTCAATTTGACATTAACTGGCTTAGAAATAGAAACATGTATGTGCTTCTGTTTTTATCTCTAGAACAAGAAGACAAAAACGAAGAGGAGGGAAAAGAGGATGAGGAGAAAGAGAAAAAGAGCGTTCAGGAGGAGGAAAAGTAGAAGAAAGGGGGGAGGAGAAGAAGAGGAAAAAGAGGAGGAAGAGGAGGAGAAAGACAAAGAGGAGGAGGAGGAAGAGGAGGAGGAGGAGAAGGAGGAAGAGGAGGAGGAGGAGGAGGAAGACTAGGAGGAGGAGGAGGAGGAGGAGGAGGAGCAGGAGGATTAGGAAAAGACGGATAAGGAGGAGGAGGAGGAGGAGGAGGAGGAGAAGTGTGAAGTATATGCTTAAGAGTGGTATAGCTGGAATTTGAGGTGAATTAATTCCTGTCTTCCAGAAGACTGCCATACTGATTTCCATAGTAGTTGTTTTTCTTATTCATTCATTTTAATCTCCACACAACCAGAACTGCCTGGGGTCTCCAGTCTACTGTGGGTTAGGTGCATCTCCTCTGATTGAATCCAGAGGCAGCAGTCTTCTGTTATATATTTTGGGGACCTCATATAGGCTGCTATATGCTGCCTTTTTGGTAGTCCAGTGTTTGAGAGATCTCTGGGTCCAGGTTAATTGAGACTGCTGGACCTCCTACAGGGTAGCACTTCTCCTCAGCTTCTTCCAGGCTTTCCCTAATTCAACCACAGGGGGCAGCAGCTTCTGTCCATTGGTTGGGTGCAAATATCTGCATCTGACTCTTTATGCTGTTTGTTATGTCTTCCAGAGGGCAGTCATGATAGGTTCGTTTTTTTTTGAGTGGTCCATAGCCTCAGTAATAGTGTTAACTCTTGGAACCCCTCCTTTATCTGGATCCCACTTTGGGTCTATCGCTGAATATTCTTTTTCTCAGGTTCCTCTCCATTTCCATCCATGCAGTTCTTTCAGACAGGAATGATTTTGAGTCAGAGTTTTGACTGTGGGACGACAACTCCCTCCACACTTGATGTCCTGTCCTCCTGCTTGAGGTGGGCTCTGTAAGTTCCCTTTCTCTACTGTCCGGCATTTTTTCTAAGGTTCCTTCCTTTGAGTCCTGAGAGTCTCTCATATCCCAGGTCTCGGGTACATACTAGAGGGTCCCCCCAACCTCCTACCTCCCGAGACTGCCTGTTTCCATTCTTTCTGCTGTCTGTCAGGGCTTCAGTCCTTTTCCCTCTCACAATACCAGATCAGGTTCCCCTCTTCCTCCTAACCTACTCTAGTTCACTCTCTCTCCCAGATCCCTCTCTTCCTCCCCACTTGTGATTGCTTTCATCTCCCTCCAAAGTGGGACTAATGTGTCTTCACTTGGGTCCTTCAGCTTGCTCACCTTTTTGAGTTCTGTAGACTGTATCTTGGGTATTCTCACCTCACCATTTTTTTTTTTTTTTTTTTTGCTAATATCCATTTGTTAGTGAGTATGTGCCATTTATGTTCTTTTAGGTCTGAGTTACCTCATGGAGGATGATGATATTTCCTAGTTTCATTTATTTGCCTGCAAAACTCAGGATGTCCTCGTTCTTAATAGGTGAGTAGTATTCCACTGTATAAATGAACCACATTTTCTGTATCCACTCTTTTGTCATGGGACATCTGGGTTGTTTCCAGCTTCCAGCTACCACAAATAAGGCCTCTATGATCATAGTGGAATATGTGCCTCTGTTGCCTGGTAGGGCATCTTTTGGATATGTTCCCAACAGTGGTATTGCTGGGTTTTTAGGTAGATCTATTTCCAATTTTCTGAGGATCCTCCAGATTGAATTCTAAAGTAGTTGTACCAGTTTGCAATCCCACCAGCAATGGAGGAGTGTTCCTCTTTCTCTACATCCTTGCCAACGTATGTTGTCACCTGAGGTTTTGATCTTAGCCATTCTGATTGGTGTAAGGTGGAATCTCAGGGTTGTTTTGATTTGCATTTTTCTGATCACTAAGGGCTTTGAACATTTCTGTACTTGCTTTTCAGTCACTTGAGATTCCTCTGTTGTGAATTCACAGTTTAATTCTATGTCCCATTTTTTTTTTTTTTTTTGATTGGGAAGTTTGTTTTTTTGGTGCTTACCTTCTTGAGTTCTTTATATATTTTGGATATTAGACTACTATTGGATGTGAGATTAGTGAAGTTTTTTTCCCATTCTGTAGGTTGCTGATATGTCTTATTGACAATATCCTCTTTACCGTACAGAAACTTTCCAGTTTCATGAAGTTCCATTTATCAATTCTTGATCTTAGAGCATAAGCCATTGGAATTCTGTTTAGGAAATTTCTCCCTGTGCCAATGAGTTCAAAGCTCTTTCCCACTATCTCTTCTATTAGATTCAGACTATCTCATTTTATGTTGAGGTCCTTGATCCACTTGGACTTGAGATTTTTGCAAGGTGACAAATGTGGGTCTATCTTCATTTTTCTACATACAGTCAGGTATTTAGACCAGCACCATTTATTGAAGACAGTTTTCTTTTTTCTAATGTATATTTTTGGCTTCTATGTTAAAAATCAAGTGTCCATAAGTGTGGGGTTTTATTTCTGAGTCTTCAATTCATTTCCATTTCTTCAATTCTATTGATCAACGTGTCTGTTTCTGTACCAGTACCATGCAGTTTGTATCAATATTACTCTGTAGTAAAGCTTGAGGTCAGGAAAAGTGATTTCTCCTGCCATTCTTTCATTGTTAAGAACTGTTTTCACTATTCTGGTTTTTTTTTTTTTCATTTCTTTGAAGAATTGTATTGGGATTGTAACTTTGCAGTTTGCGCTTTCACCAGAAATAGATAAGTTTTCCTTTTACTTCACACCCTCACCATCATTAGCTGTCACATTTATTTATTTATTTATTTATTTATTTATTTATTTATTTATTTCAGCCATTCTGAGGGGCGTAGGATGAAGTCTCAAAGTTTCATTTCCATTTCCCTGATGACTAAACATGTTGAACATTTTGTTGTGTTCCCCCAGCCAATTGATTTTTTTTGTTTACTAATTCTAACAGTTTTCTAAACTAAACGTCTTCTGACAAATTTTATTATTTTAGTACCTATAGAATAAAATATAATTCATTATTTTCTAATTTTTCTTACTCTATCCATTCTCTCCCATATTCCTTCTCTGCAGTGTTTGTCATGCTCTGTTTCTCATTGGTAGTATCTTCTTTCCCTGTCATCCACCCCTCTCTTCTTCTCTTTCTGTCTCCCTCTCCTCCTCCTGCCTTCTTCTTCTTCCTCCTCTTCCACTTCCTCTTCCTCTTCTTCCTTCTCCTCCTTCTCCTACTCCTCCTCCTTCTCCTTCTCCTCTTCCTACTCCTTCTTTCTTTTTCTTCTTTTTCTCCTCCTCCTCCTCCTCCTCCTCATTCTCCTCATTCTTCTTTCTCTTTCTTTTTTTCTTCTTTATTTCTTATTCTTCTTTTCTTCCTCCTCCTCCTCTTCTCCTCCTCTTCTTCTTCTCCTCCCCCTCCTCCTCCTCCCCCTCTTCCTCCTCCCCCTCCTCCTCCTCCCCCTCCTCCTCCTCCTTCTCCTCCTCCCCCCTTCTCCTCCTTCTGCTCTTCTTCTTCTCTTTAAAAATATGTAAAACCATGTGAGTCCATTTTAGTTGGTGTTACCTCTATTCAGATCTGAGCACTCAACAAAACACTTCTCTTTACTATAAAGAAAAACCATCACAGAAATCCATAATTCAACACAATACAGAAATCAATAGATGATGGTGATACCAGCCCTACTTGAACATTTGCAGCAGAGATGTGCACTATTGTCAGGTAACACTGTAAAAGAGGATACAGAAAATTTTAATAGCCAGAGCACCAGGAATTATACATGAATCTCTCTCTCTCTCTCTCTCTCTCTCTCTCTCTCTCTCTCTCTCTCTCATAAGAATGGCTGCAAAACACTGAGTTTCTGAAGTAACTTTCTTGGCTTTCAGTAAAAAATTAGTGGACTACATTTCTAAACACTGAATCCTCCAGCAGCTTCTCGATATTATAAACATCCACAAAGAACAAAGTACCAAGTGCTAAAAATGGACTTCCATACAACATCTTTGTAAATATGTATTCTTTATCCTCTTTTTTCTTTTATTGAGAATAAATTGTTTTCTTATATATATCCTGATATAGTTTCCTCTTCCTCTACTCTTCCAAGTCTTTTACCACCTCCCCTTATATCTGATTCACTCAATTTATGTGTCTTATTACAAAACTGTGGCTTTGTAATTTCAAAAGAGATAACATCCAAACATGACTAAAAATATATAATGATATGAAGTAAAATATGCCATATCAAATTTGTACATGACAACTCAACAGGAAGAAAAGTGTCCAAAGAGCAAGCACAAGAGTCATAGGCCATTTTGTTCACAATATTAATATTAATAAAAATACTAAGCTAATGAATATAATGTATACATAGAAGCCATGGTGTATACCCCTACAGGCTCTGTGCTTGCTGCTCTATGGTATGTGTCTTGCTTAGTTGATTTATTGAACCTTGTTCTCCTAGAGTCTTCCATTGCCCCTAGCTCTTAAAATCATTCTGCCTCCTCTTCCATGAGATTCTCTGAGCTCTAAGGTTCAGCATTTCATGTAGACTTCATACTGATACCCCCACCTCTCTCTCAATGTTTAACTGTTGGTCATTGTATTTGTTCCCATCTGCTGCCAGACAAATCCTCTTGGATGATGGCTGGACAAGGCACTGATCTCTTACTAAAGCAGAATATCATTCAGGGTCATTTTATGGATTTTTTTTTAAATCAGTAGTACTTGGTTTAACTTAGGGTTACCATAGTAAGAATGGCTAGCCTACTAAAAAAGAGTCTACCAACTGAACATAATCTCTATCAAAATTTCAATACAATTCTTTACAGATTTTGAAAGGACAATTCTGATTTTCATATTAAGAACAAAACAAACAAACAAAAACAAGTTATCTAAAACAAACCTGAATGATAAAATTTTCCTGGATTTCCTCAACATTCCCAATTTCAAGTATTATTACAGAGCTATAATAATAATAAAAAAAATCACACATGGTATTGTCATTACAACAGATACAAGGATAAATGAAATTGAAGACACAGACATAAATCTCCACAAATGAATACAAGATGTCTAATCCTTGTTTTGATTTTGTTTTGTTTTGTTTATGATTTTGAGAACAGAAAACAGGTTTTGGAAAAGGTTAGGACTACCAGTGAAATACTACATTTTGGTGAGATGAGCCACTTATAAAATACATTTTGTTATTGCTAGTGGGTGTCATGATATTCTTATATTGGATAAAGATAACTTTAATTAAAATGTTCTTGGATGAACTTATAATGGCATGTATGATAAAAGTTTTAAGAAGCTGCTACTCACTAAGTTTGCATATCATTTTTAACACCATTTTTTTCTGATATCTCACAAGATAAAAATTTGGTAAGGGTGAAACAGTGTCTAATATACAGAATAATTGACATTGGAACAAACAATCTAAAAGATTTACCACTAGGTCAAAAATAGAAGATTTATCATTGGTTTTGATTTTATATTTTAATTTTTGCTTAATTATTAAAAATAATATATTTGCTAATACTTTGAGAATTTAATTTTGGTAAATTCAGTGAAAATCTCCCTTATATGTGCTGATGTATTTGCATGTTTAGTTGCTAGTTAGTGAAACTATTTGAGAAGGATTGGAAATTATGGCCTTTTTGAGATAGATGTGGTTTTGTTGGAGAAAATATGCTTGTCACTGGTATTTTTTTTGATGATTTCAAAAACCCAAACCAGGTGCAGTGTCTTTCTCTTCCTGAAGATCAGAATATAAAAAACCTCATTTACTCTACATTGTTATACCAGTTTGTTTTTCACCATGATGATCATGGACTAACACCTGACAATGGTAAACATGTTCCCAGTTAAATGGTTTATTTTTTAAGAATCACTTTGCCCTTGGTATGTCACTACAGATATTGAACAATCATGAAGACATTCATATGATATATTTTGAATACATTCACCACTTCTAACTCCTCCTACCTTTTTCTATACCATTCTTCCCACCCAATTTTGTGTAATTTTATTTCTTTTTCATTTATCTTTAATTAATCAATTAAAGATAAATTTATCCTGGCTAAATGACTCTTGCCCTAAAGTATGGCCAGTATCCAAAATCAATACCATTAAAGGAAACTGACTCTTATTCACATAGGCACTATCAAATTAAACCTCCAGGGAACAAGTGAGATAAATACATTCATTTTAGTTTTGGGATTTTGATGACTCTTCTATAATCTGGGCAGTCATAGGTCTGTGTTAATTGCAACCTAGTACAAGAAGAAGCATCTCTGATGATTGTTAGGAAAGGCACTAATCTTGTTCAGATTTGATTCTCTTTCAAGTATTCATTGAGCTAATCAACCTAGTAGTTCATAGTGAACTATTACAGACACATTATGTATTTACTTTATGTACATTAAGTATTTACAGATACTTAGTATTTACTTCTACAAAATTTCTCTGATGATCATAGAGAAAATAAGATGTCTATTCAAAGAACTTCATCTTCTAATTAGTTGAACTTCTACATTTTACAGTATAGATAACTCTTCTTACTTTCATGGTTGTAGTTGTCATAACCTTAAATATTTGATATATAGAATAGATTCTCTCACACAGAGGTGCTAAATAAAGGTTTGACAGATTGATATAGTATATTTTATAACATCGCTAATTATCTTTCCTTCTGAAATATGAAGATCCTGTTTTATTAACAAAAAATCAAATGATAGTAATTAATTTATAAAAAGTATGTGTGTTCAAATTGATAAGACACATTGAACAAATCCTTATGAAAATTGTGAGTGCATTTTAGTATATATGAAACTGTGTGAGTACTTTAGAAATTTCTGTGACATCTTTGATTCTCTGGGGAAGGCAGGGCTACATGCCCTGAAAATGCTATCCTACAGCTTATCAGGGGCACTTCTTTTTAGGGTAAAGCAATAATTCTCTATGTCCTTAAAAAAAAATCACAAATGCCATTTGAATTTGCCCCTGAGAACAATGTGACAATTGTCGGAGTAATGCAAAGAGTCACTCAGGGTCATAACCATCTACAATAGCATGTTTCAGACTAGAATGCCCGTAATACATGCACACACTGGTTTGTTTGGTTTTTCCTGTTTTATAACATCTGTTGGCTTGGATCCTGTGTTGATTTGTTCATCTTGTTGGAAGTCAGAAGCAGAACACCTGCCTTCACAGATGCTTCAAGTCTCAACCAGACACTGAGATGTAAACTGATATGAAGAGAATTGGCTGGATTTTTCATACATAAAAATTAAATGCAATTAACAGATTTCCGTGTATAGACAGAATTACCAGAAATTAGCTTATTAAAAGTCCACAGATTAATTAAATTTAGGCTATTTACAACTAACTAGCCCCTTTTACTTCACTAGGGAGATTAAATTTCTCTACCATGTTTTCTTTCATTTGGCCACAAGCACAGAATATATTGGATTTGATTTCATATTGTATTATTGGAGCAGAGTCTACAATAATACAATAATTAATTTACTACCAAATAAGTATTATTTTGAATGTATTTTCATGGGATTTTTAGATTCTCCTGCAGAAGCACGTAGCACAATGCATACCAGTCTTTTTCATTGGGTCCCTTTTAAATACAGATAATCCATCACAGAAATGTATCACATAATTGGATTATGAATCCATACTGAAATTAATTATTAAACATAATACATTAAAATGTTCTCATGTATTTATAAACTATTTTATGCTATATGAATAGTGTTAACATTAAAAAATCAAATATAGAGAAATAATTTGCCTTTTCTCAGTCCTAATGAATTCTGAACATTATATGTTTTCATGATGAAATCAACTTTTAGGTAGTATTTATATGAAATCATTATAATCATGAGAAATTTATTGTAATTTGTTTTTATTTCATATATATATATGAAATTGTGTATATATATATATTTTTTTCTCATATAAGGATGTATACATAAAGAGGGTTGAAATTTACCTGCTCTCCAGGTAAGCTTATCTACACATTCAATCACACAATAATGAATTCTTAAAGGTAAAAATCTGAAGATAATAAAAATCATGTATTCCATATTACTCAAAATATCCAAAATAAGTGTCATTTGGGGTGTGACTGGTATAAAATGATTAATGAAATATTTCTTTACTGTCTAGTATAAAGGCAAGTGTAGTTCTAGAACTCAGAATCTATGTGAGAGTTACGTGAAAGTTAAATTCTGATATGAATTATTGTTAGGAATCAGAAAGTGTGATGTGTAAGTATGATATGTGAATACTGAGGACAAGTGATGGTGGTTAGTTTACCATGTCTACAGAATTTCACTAATTATGAACCAAAACAAATGTTTTGTTAAATTAGGATATAACAACAGAAAAATAAGTGAAAGAACTGAAAAATATAATGTGAATACTATTTATATAGGGTTTATATTATGTCAAGAATTTTTGGAAATCTGCTGAATGTGGGATTGAGTAGGGGTTATATAACACATATTCCATTTTATGCTAGCAACTTAAAGACCCCTGAGTTTTGTAGGGAAAACCATGACACTGGATTTTCCTAGAATTTATTCTGTAGAAAGATTTTTCTAGAACCATGTTTTCAATACTGGGAAGGTAATGGCTCTTGTATTTACAATTCAGGCACTCAAGTTGCTCCTAGACAATGGGAAGAAAAATATAAAGATTGTTGTCATTGAATGAATGAAAAATAATAAATGCATTTGTTAGCATTACTTGTTCTTAAGCTACTGACATGTATTCAGAAAACTGAAACAAGTAAATCAACTTGTTTTTCAAGAAGTCATCTCATATTAGTAACGATCCATAGTGTTGTATCAAAAGAGCTGGCATATGCAACCTGAAGATGGAATTGGTATTTGGCTCAGTTTGAGAGAACAATCCATCTTGGTGTGCAAAGCATGGGATCAGAAATTAGAGACACAATCAAGGAGCTTGACAAGTATGTCAATATTTGCTTGCTTTTTCCTGTTTATTTAGTGCTAAACCAGAGCTAGTCATGAGCTGCTGTTCATATTCAAGTGGGGTAATTCCATCTGAATTAAGCTAGTCTTAGTTAGGTTTTACTGCTGTGAACAGACACCATGACCAATATGACTCTTATAAGGACAGCATTTAATTGGGGCTGGCTTACAGGTTCAGAGGTACAGTCTTTTATCATCAAGGCAGGATCATGGCAATGTCCAGGCAGGCATGGTGCAGGAGGAGCTGAGAATTCTACATCTTCATCTTAAGTCTGATAGCAAAATACTGGCTTCCAGGCAGCTAGGATAAGGAACTTAAAGCCCACACCATAGTGACATACTGACTCCAACAAGGCCAATCCCTAGGCTGAGCATATACAAACCATCACACTAATGTAGATGACCCATCACAGATATACCCAGAAGTTAACATAATCTACATAGTTCCCCACAGACATTTTGAGAGATGTGTCTTCTAAGTGATTCTAGGTTCTGTCAAGTTGTCAGTCTATATTAATATCACCGCATCTGTTCAATTTCATTTCAAAAATTTCAGGTTTATATCCATTTTATAGCAATAAATATTTCTAGGTTTCATTGAAAGTGATTTTCTCTGATAATAAGCTAAGAATTATGAATCTTTCCACACTAAAAGAGGTCTTTTTAGAACTTTACATTATATTCATCTGACAGCAAACCTGTCAAAAAGCAAATTGATGGATGAAATATGAACATAACATTTAAACACACTCATAAAATGTAGTCAGAGGCTTAAAGTAGAAATGTCTTTTCAGGCTGAGTCTTTATGTTCAACAAAAATAGAAGAGACTGTTTAAAATGTGTCCCCAGATACTGCCTCATTGTTACTACCGAGTGAAGACATTGGATCATAAAGCAGCATTCGGATCTTTACTTCTTTGTTAATACTTAAAATTTTCTGTGAACTCATGTTGCCCCAGTCATTAGATACAATAAACATAATATTGTATTTGATGTATTATGCATGTCATGGAGATTTTCAGCAATAAGATAGATCAATATTGCAAGATGTTCAAGTTCTTTTTTCTTGAATACCTTATGAAAGGGACCGCTCATACTTGCCAAATAGTTAATATATGTTATTGTTTGTTTAAAATAGTTAATATTGAATATGCTATTATTTCCAGCAGATATAAGGAAATACTAATTAATAAATTAAAGTTAGGAATTTTCATATAGAGCTGCAATGTTTTATACCAGTAAGGCAAGTACTTGGGAGGTTCAGGGCCAGGCCAACCTGAGCTACAAAGTAAACAAGTAAGTTAGTCAGAGAGGAAGAAGGAAGAATAAGATGTCTAAGGTCAGAAATACAATATTTCACTTTTATTCACTTTTACAATAAAAGTGAATAAAACACTTCTGTTAGGTATCACAATATTCTATTAGTGTACTTAATGACCTTCCTTATGATTTCAAAGATTATCAGTGAGGTCAAAAGTTGTTAGAAATTAAGGAAAATAAGAATTTGGAGCCTTTAAAATATGTAGTTTATGAGATGTTCAAAACTTTAAAAACAATCATTTGCCAAGGACTGGCAAAGCCTGGAAAGGGCCAGGATTGTTGGATATTGACTGTTATTGAGCTAGATATTATATGGAAAGCAGACAATGAGACAGAATTTTGAAAACCACCTTCTTCTGCTGTCACCTTTACAGTCTGAATTTGTTGGTAAGTCTATGATGATGTAATCTGACATAAAAATTAATATACAGTTTGAAATAGGCATGCTATATAACTGTATACATATAGGTTCAATCATGATTGTTTTCCTGATTAGCTGTTTTTCAGTAGATCTTTAAGAGGCAATAATATCCTATGCTAAATAGAAATTTTACTTTTGTGTAAACATGGGTCTATTCATGTTTTAATTCATTTAAATGTTATATGAACATAAACTTGTAATTGTTGAAATGGGAATGCTATAATATTGCTTCTGTGAGATGAAAGTAGAAATGAAATATTATGTATAATCACTTCTATGAAAGAAAAAAAACATGAGTTCTATCTGTTAATGAAGCAGCATTTACCAATAAATAATTTTCTGCTTCTCCCTGAAAAATCCTGAAAGTGTTCCAAGCAGAAACTCTGATTTTCAGAAATCATAGTTGTTAATTCATGTAGCTCTCATGGAGCTAAAATTAGTTTTGGGAAAACATCTCCTTACAAGGAAGAAACTGTTACTCAATGACTCCTACCCATTGATACAAATCAGCTGATCCCTCTGAAAGCATAGAGCTGCATTTTATGACACCACTGCAGTTTCTCAAATGAAGTTGCTCATTCCACTCATCTACCCACAACTCGAAGGCTTTTTCTGTCTCAATCCATTCAAAGCAATTTCTGTTACCAGATTAGCAGATGTTCCCAATTTCACGTCTACATTTCCTTCTAATCATTTCTCTCGACTAAATTTAAAAGTTTTATTGGGGTATAATTGATATGTTAGGGACTTCATGTATTTAACATGTACAATTTGACAGTTTGTGAAATATACAAGCACTCATAATATGATCTCCATGATGAAAAAAATAAATGTACCTAACAATATCTCTCAAATTGTTTTTGTACCATAAAATGCATATGTGTGTTTGTACACATATTTTTTATAGGTTTTGAGGGGTTTTGTTTGTTTATTTGTTTTGTTTTGTTTTTAGTAAGAGACAGACCTGTGGCTCAGTTATAAAATGCTTGTCTAGCATGTACAAGACTTCGGTTTTGATATACAGAATCACAAATAAATAGTAACTAAAATTATATCTAAAACACTGAAAAAGTAATATTTCTTCAGTTTATGAGTACCATGTATTAATTGAACAAATACATCCTCGATAGATTAGAACCACCACTTTCCCTACTGCTAGTGGGTTTCAAGTAAAGAACTGAAAAACATAGTTCAAAGGGTGACAGCCTTTGATGGAGAACTGGAGTTGACAAGACAGACAAAGAAATATCTTCTTACATCTAAAGTTACAGTGATTTCAATGTTTATTTCTCAATGAAATATATAGGATGCAATACTACTTCCAAGCTCATGTAATAGGATGTGGGGCCATTGGGAAATCATACCATGTTTGAAATCAGAACCCTAATAAATTGGATTGTTATCTTTTTAAAAAGAATTCAGGGAGTCCCTTTACCACATCTACCTTTTAATGACACAGTAAAAAGCTGACCATCCAGGGATCAGGAAGAAACATTCTATTATATTCAAGCCAAAGAATTTGTGGCCATGCTAGCCTCTAACAATGTAAGAAATGCATTTATGGTGCTAATTCCCCTCCCAGTTTGTGATTTTTAAAAAATATCTCAAGCAAACAGAGATGAAAATTTAGAACTAAGAAGTTGTTACAGTGGTATTGTAACAAATACTAGAAAATGTGGAAGCAACTTATGACATGAAGATATGTAGAGACTAGAGGACTTTGAATGCACATTCTAGTAATACATCTGTAAATTTTGAGAATGCAAAGCTCTGAGGAAGAAGAAACATAAACTCTTGAGAGTCAGTCTTCTTGGGAAGTAAGAAATCCTGAATGGAGTATTGTTAAAGATATTGACAGTAAAATTGTAATGAAACCTTAGGTGTAAATAAGGAACATGATATTGGATGATGAAATAGCAGCTACCTGTTATACAGTGGTTAAAAACGTGACTATATTTTGTTCATGTTCGACTGTTGTTCTACTTGTTTCTTGCAAACAAGAAAGCTGAATGTTTTAGGGAGATAAATCTGAAGCAAAGCATTGAAAATATTTTCTCGCCTGTGCATAGCCAAGTGTGAACATGGAGAAATTAGAGATTGGATGCTCATTCAAATGGAAATGAGAACTGAAAGATAGTGGGTAGATTTATTATATCAATACTGAAGACAATGGGAGATCCTGTTTGGGAGAAAATATAGAGTGTGTTGTTCTACACAGTTCTGCCTCATCTCTAAGGATGTTCAGGTGTTGCTAGTATACCAGCTTGGATAGGACAGGGTGAAGTGTATCTGGGTAGGGTCAGAAGACTGCTTCTTCCCTCTCTCCAGGATATCAGTGCCACTGCCTGCCAGGCCAGGAGAAATTGAAACAGGATTATGGAGAAGCAGGATCCTGATCCAGTTATGAAAGAGTGTGGGGAGGCGAGAAGGGAAGGGGAGAGTGAGGGAGGAAGGATTGCTTCTTCAAGGATCTTGGTGAAGGCATTCTCAGGTCTTTAATGAAGCAACTCTCTGAGATGATCTTATCTTGCATGTGTTTCTTTGTTGGGGTGGGTTTAAATGCATACCCTTTATTTCAGGGTGAACCAAAGGGTTGAGAATATCCGTGATGGGGAAGGGGGGAAGCCATTTCTGAAAGGTAAGGCATTGACAAGCCTCATTGGCATGGAGAGGCATTCCAAGTTCCTGGTTAGGGCATCACTTGGTTATATTCTCTGAGGCAGGCAAGGAAACAGGGAAGGAATTAGCCCTACTCCTACAGGTCTCAGGACAAAACTCTAATCTCAATTTTTTGAGGTTTCTGGCTTTTGGGCATACTCAACATTGCTGTTTGATGCTAATCCCTCTAGTGGCCCAGTCCACATGCCATATAGTGTGGAGTTAAAGCAGCCTGTATAGCCAGCTAAGTAAGAGAAGCCTGAAGCAAACAAGTAACGCAATGGCTGAAGTGTAAGTAGCCCAGAAATAAAGACTAATCTTCTCATTATAGACCCTGAATGTCAGAGCCCCATGAGCATAAATCATTGTAGAAAACTAGCCAAAGGTAATGCTAAGAGGAGCTGTGGGAAGGAGTTTCTTCCACTCCTGACATCATGTCTTAAAGCTACTTGCAAAGCCTTTTGGCTACAGATAAATGTCACTCAGCCTAGGAACACAGCCAAGATAGACACAGGGCCTAGGAACAGAGGTATAGTGTAGATGGAGAGACAAGAAAACTTCTACTACAATTTATCTAAGTGCTGTTACCTCCAGGGTGCATGAAAGGGAGCCAAATGCATGACTTGACACTCAAGCATCAAATTCTACTATAATTTACTGTGTTGAGCGCTACACTTCTTTAGACTGCTGAGAATTTCATTTGTTCCTTTGTCTGATATCAAATGGCAGTGTTTATGCTATGTGTGTGTCAGTATCATATATTGAAAGCACATTTTATATTCAACTTTTCAGGTACATAACCAGAGAAGACTGGTCCTGAGAGTAAATCTTACTTTAAGTTTTATTTATGTCTGATATAAATTTACCTAGATAAGACTTTTGACTTTAGGTTTTTGAGTCATTCAAGGAATGACCTCTAGGACAACTGGAGTAAAATGAATACATTTCAAATTCAAAGATGCACATTTAGGAAGGGTAGAAAGCAATGGTCTAGACACATGGACCCACAGGATTTGTATTTTTAAATTCTGCATCAATGTTAATTGTATTAGAAATTGAGACTTTGGGGAGGTCAATACACTAAAATTAAGTCAGTTTACGATAAAGAATTGGTGTCTTCTCAGACTCAGACCTGAGTACCTTGATTTTAGACCTCTAAATCTGTGAGAAAATGTCTGCTATTTATAAATGAACAGAAAATGATATTTTGGTATTACATTAAAAGTTACTCCAGTGGAGGTATGCATGCTCTGAAAACAAAAGTAAAAAACAAAAGTAAAACCCACAAAACAAGCACAAAAACAAACAACAAAACAAAACAAACAAACAAAAAAAACCCCTCCCTCCTGAATGTTATACTCTGTCATTTCTCTGAAACACAGACTATGTAAATAATTGAGTTTCACTTCTGTATCAAGGAGAATATAAGCTTTTATCTAATTATGAGGCTAGGTTTTGTTTATTAGTCTATGTTTCTTCTGTGTATATGTCTGTGGTGAATGTTTGTGTGGTATGCTAACAGAAAGGAGTGTGCCACAGCATGATTATGGATATTAAAAAACAACCATAGATATGTTATACTACCTTGTTTGAGAAACAGTCTTCTTGCTGTTTATTGCAGCACATGCCAAACTAGCTTGTCAATGAGGTTCCAGGGATGTCTTTGATTTCTATTTCAACATGATAACCCTGGCATCACAGACCTATGATACTGGTTTATGGTACTTCCAGGAATTTGAACTCAGGTTTCTACACATGTATTACAAACACTGGTGACTGAGAAATCTTCTGTTATCTATGTTGAAGTTATTGTCAGTTATGTTAGCATCTAGAAACTTCTGCATCATTATGGAAACTTTCTATTATTTCCCCATCAGTAGTTCATTTAGTTTATCTCTCTTAGCTCCAGTCATATCATGTCCACATTAAGGTGCTACCATTTCATAGGGTTATCAGTTAATTAAAAATAAGTTCATGCAAAACTTCTTAGAATTATGATTTGGTATGTAATCAAGCTTGTATTTAGATTAATTTCATAACACTCTAAATAATTTAAGAGTATCTTTAACATGTCACATACCTATAAAATTTAACAAGTTGCAAAATCAGGGAGTGTGGTTTAAGAAACAGTAAATCATTCCTATCTTAGCAGATCTTTTATATGGCAATCCAGTGTCACTTAAATTATGCATTCTATTTATTTCTACAAGCTTAAATAAAATTGGCATTTAGAAATGACACACTGACTCAGACATAATGACTTATATCAACCCTCAATAAATTTTACTATTGACAGAGGCACTTTAAACATCAATGATACCCTGGTCATTTAAGAAGACTGTATTTGTGAGAGAGTATTGACTTCTATGTAGCTAGAATGGCCATTAAATAGAAGCCTGTAAGTACTGATTAGGCAGTTAAATTAGTGAGAATACATATAGGTGTCAATACTCTGATTTTTTTCATAGTCAAAGCTGATGGTTGTATATTTGCATAAGCTGAACAGAGTTATTATGGCATACTGTATGGAATATCTGGTATGAATGATAATATTTAAGAATCCATGAGCATTAATCATAATTATTAGTTAGATAGTCACATGAAAATCAATTAGCCTTTGCACTGCCTGACATTAAGTATTAACACATTATTATTGCCTTAGAATCTATTTATTTCTCAGCACCACATAAAAGTGTTTAAGTAAGAAAACTACATCACCTAGAAAATATGTTTGAACTGCCTCTGGATAAAAACCAAGGGCATGATAATAACATAGCATATTCATTATATTCCAAACCATTACCTGTGGACTTTGGATCACTCAATTTTACAAAGTTTTATAGTTTACCTATAAAATGAAATGGTTCAAATTATATTTATTGTGACTCTTAAGACTTTTAAATATCACCCAATATCAACACATATGAGATCTGAAAAGTAATTCTTAAAGTATGAAGAAAAATATAAACAGAGATTTTTGTTGCTGTTTGATTTGAAGTGATCCTTTTTACAGCACAAGTTCCAACTCTGGAATACTACTTGTATTTTGTGTTTTAAAGTTCCTTGGTCAAGCTTTTGATCAATTCTTTAGTGAAATCTCTCTGTCTATCTTTTCTTCCTTGTCTTCACGGGCATTGCCGGCTCTTTTCTGGGGCAATCTCTACCTAGCAATAAATTTAGAAAATCTCAAAAAACAGAAAAGATTAGAGATATTTGGCATTTCCAAAGTTATCAAATGTAAGTTGTCTTGTTAGAGCATAAAATGGTTGAGGTGAGTGCTACTCTTGGACAGCAGTAAGTCACTGGTGAGTTTTCTTAATGGAAACATCTGATCAACTCCCACGAGAATATTGCTTGGTGATTATGCCAGCCATGCTGTTTTTCAAAATCTCCAACTCATTTTAACAGGTGAGATGCAGTTTAAATGCCCAGTGACTCCAAGTAATCTCGAACAGTGTACTCCACTTAAGTGGTTCAGGCATGCCAGTTGGAAGTAGTCTCACCTCTGATGTTTAGATTGCAGGTAGTGCGTCTGAACTTGAAAATGATTAAATTTTTCCGAGAGTTTTCAGGATTCTGTAGCTCACATCTAAAAAGATGCAATTAATAACTACTTATTCAACAGTTAGCTATTGTTGGGTTCCCCAGTGATTCGGCATGTAATTTTCTGTAGTCTTTCATTATATTAGTAAGTACTGAGTAATTGCTACAGTTTAATTAATTGATTGCATGATTTGCTTCTGCATACTGCACAATATCTTCTTACTTTAACTTTAGATTAAAGTAAATTTGTACTCTATCTGTCAATAAAAGCTTATCCTTTCCCAAGATTGCACACTTCGAATTATAATACAAATATAAACCTGTTCTAAAAGTTTGAAGATTTTTTCTCCTTTTCAATGATACATTTCCATTAAACAAATGATGGCCTATGTTATAACTGAAAATAAAATTCTCTCTTTTGGCATTTGAAAACAGCTCATAGTTTCTTATTGATAGGTCGATCTCTGTTGCTTTTCATGAAAAGAGAAACACATTTATACATCTAACATGATCTCATATTCCTTTACATTTTCCAAAGATGTAGTTAAAAACATGGAATGTTTCATTGTCTCAATGGAGATCCAAATGCTAAGTAAGAAAAGGTATGTATACTTGAAACTGCACATTTAAGAAGAACAGATGAGACACTGGAACAAAAGACTGTGAGGAGAGGGAAGATTGCTTTACTTGCATCAAGGGAGGTCAGAAATAAAATTCTTTCAAACATTAATTGGTCATAAAATCATTCATATAATTATTTTTAAAAATTCTATATTTTAATTCATTCTAGCTACCCTAAATATTTAAAAGTTTATGAAAAAGATTATATATATATATATATATATATATATATAATATGTTTCTAATAATAAAACTATCTGAGACTAGCCAATTAACAATGTACCTAAGACAAGCTCAGTCTTGTTTATGAAATAAAAGTGGGGGTGATGTGAAGAGCTTTTGGAGCTTCTTAGCAGGAATCTAACATTGGCCAAGGACAAGAAAATGGGCTACAGGCAGGAATCTGACATTAGGCTAGAACAAAGAAGTAATTTCAGGCAGGAATCTAAATCTTAAGCTAGAACAAAGAAGTAAGCTTCAGACATGAAAATGAAGTTGGCTCGGACAGGGAAGTAGGCTCAGATATTTTGGTCACCCTGATAAGCCCTTAGAAACAGTGATCATGGGAGTGATCACAGGACTTTGTTTATTGCCTTGCTTGCTCTTTGACTGTTTGCATCTATTGTATTGCTAGTTCCTCATCCTAGAACTGACCTTAATTACTTGCATGTAATTAAAATGGTATAAAAGCAGAAAAAAAAACCAAAGAAACAAAAAACAAAAGACAATGTACCCAGTTCTGGTGACTCACTCTTGTACAGTACTCAGGAGCTTGAGGCAGGAGTACTGTAGTGAGTGCAAGCATAGCCCCAATGCCTCCCTAGCATCACCAGAGATTCCGGGCTCTCCTGTAATTATGTTTACTTCTTGCCTCACTTAAAAATGGCTCCCATTCCACATGCACTCTCTAAACCCACAGGGCTTTGCAGATATTTCTTAGTCTCTATCTGGATCCTGATCAAGACCACATCATTTCTTTTTCTACTTACTTGATTTTCTGGTTTTCTCTCCTCATACGACAGGACGACTAAGCTACCTTGGAATCAGAATTACATTTCAGTCCAAGACACTTCCTACCCCATAGAGAAGACACCTAGCAAGCTGTGTCGGTTTCAAATTCAAGTTGTTAACCAGCTGAAGTTGGCGTACATGTGATAAATCTAGCCAACTACTTTGTAGTCAAATCAGCATATTTCACAGTGACTTCTTTTTTGCTTTATCTGCAGAATCCAAACACACTTCTGATTAGTGTTAAGCTATGCGTGGAAACCTGGTTTAATTTCCACCAACGTGGCACTTCCTCCCTCACTATTGTTACTCCTGAAGGGAGAAGTGATAGTCTAGGAATAGTCCTACACACCTTCCATTGCTCCATTTTACCTGGACCTGTTACAAAATTCCAAATGCTTATATATCTGATCTTTGACATGACCCTGTGCGAAAGCTCCCTGTTTTAAAGTTAGTCTAGGAATAGAAGAGGGTTCAATGCAAATATTATCCAAATAATCAGTTCATCTTGTGTGTACTTACATCATTTGATATCTTTATTCACTTCATCTAAAATCAGAAGTGTATATTTACACGTGTTTTTGCTAGTTAGTACATAATTGTATTGAATATTAAAAGTGTGATAGTCACAAAAGTGACATTTGTACAAATCCTTTTAGATTTCTTTAAGATTTGCTGTCAGATAACCTTAAATTGTTGTTTAATACTTTACTGCAGGAGAAAAGTATCAAAGCATTATTTGGAATCTGCCAACGATCTTAGCACTTCAAACACTTCTGAAAATATATAATTTACTTAAATGGAATTTAGTTCTTTGCAATAATTTAAGTAGTTTGATTACTTGAAATAAGGTTGTGATAAGCTTAGTGCACTGCATATGAATATCAGAAACATTATAGATTGAAGGAGTATAATCTAGAAACAAATACATAAACTTCACACTGTGTTCTTCACTAAACAAAGCAATTTTTCAACTATACTCCAAACTCAAATATACCAAGTCAATGCTCTGAGAGAAGTTAGCTGTATCATATGCACATGCACAATTTCATAAATTAAAGGTCTAATCATGAACATATATGACCATGTATATTATCTTCAATATTTACTGTACATCATTAACTTACATGTTAAAATAGCTTTCACTATAATAATTATTTTTTCTACTATATTGCCAGGAAATATGTTTTTTAATGGTTATTTTATTTACTTACATTTCAAATGTTATCCTCCATTTCAGTTGCCCTTCTGCAAACCTCCTATTCCATCCCCCTGCTGCTTTTATAAATGAGAGTACCCACCCACCCACCTGCTTTTACCTCACCGCCCTAGCATTCCCTTATGCAGAGGCATTGAGCCTCTACAGGACCAAGAGTCTCCCCTATCATTGATGCCAGATAAGGCAATCCTCTGCTACATATGCCATGGGTCTGTGTGTACTCTTTGGTTGGTGGTTTAGTCCCTGGAAGCTCTGAGGGGCCTGCTTGGTTGATTTTGTGATTCTTCCTATTAGGTTACAAACTCCTTCAGCTCTTACAGTCCTTCCCATACCTCTTCCATTGGTCCTCATGCTCAGTCTGATGGTTCGCCATGAATGTCTGCATCTTTATTAGTCAGGCTCTGGCAGAGCATCTCAGGGGACAGTCATACCAGGCTCCTGTAGGCAAGTGCTTCTTCGCATCAGCAATAGCAGTGTATGGGTTTGTTGGCTGATGATGGAATGGATCCCTAAGTGGAGCAGTCTCTGGATAGCCTTTCCATCAGTCTCTGCTCCACTCTTTGTCACTGCATTTCCTTTAGACAGGAGTAATTCTGGGTTAATATTTTTAGATGGGTGGGTGGTCCCATCCCTCAATTGGGGACCATGTCTAACCTCTGGATTTTGTCTCTTCACATAATCTCTTGCCTTTGTTGGGTATTTCAGCTAACATCATTCCTGTTTGGTCCTGGGATGCTCTTGCTTTTCTGGCATCTTGAACTTTCTGGTGGCTACCCCCAATTCCCCGTACCCACATCTACAAACCTCCTTTCTAACATAGAGTTGATTAGAAGCCAAATAAATTTCAAGAACTTCAGTAAGTTTTACCTCTAAAAGTTGGACACTTCAGGTCTGTATCTCCATTTACTTATGGAAGAACTAAAAGAACTGTTAGTTTTGAATAGACACTGAACTCAAGAACAGAGTTACGTGTATTAGAGCATGCATCTTCAGTGTGTTCAGTATCATTTCTCTTGGAATCCTCTCACAGAGAACAATATCTACATATCTCAAACATCATTATTTCTTGTGCAACAGTTATATAAGAGCCATCTTTATTTCATTAATCTGATTTAGTACTAATTTAACTTTTTTGTTCAGTTTGGCTCTGGCTTATTTCTGGCTACCACTGTTTTGCTTTACAACTAAGGTGGTACTGATTATACTCAATAGTGATTTTACTTAAATGCATTTGAGGTTTTATATAGATTATTGATCAACAACAATGGTCATTTAACCATGGAATCAACTGAGCTATGGATTTTCAATTCTCTGTTTTTGTGTATGTACGTCGATTTTCCACTTTGTGTTTTTATCAGTGTATAAACAGTAAACACAATTGACCTAACACAATCTAAGGCTATTATCTGTTCTCAGGTTTCAACAGATAGTTACAGAGGGGGGCATTGATATAAAGAATGAATGGATTGTGAGTTGAATGTATCTGTGTGAGAACACTCCGCTACTAATCTATACAAGCTACCTCTTTTTCAGTCCATTTTTCCCTATCCTTTCTGAACACCTTCCTATTTCTTCTGGTAATTATTCTAAAATGCTACTGTCTATCATTCTCTTGTTACATGTAATTTTTAAAATTATTGTATGCATTCATTTATACCTTGCATGTGTTTGACTTTAATATAGATCTTCTCTTTACTCTCTCTTCCTTTACGTGAATGTCTTTTAATACTTCACCACTTGATTTTGCAAATCTCTAAATTTTTCCCACATCAAACCTCTTAATAGTAGTGTTTAAGTAATTAAAAATCCTGTTACAAATCAAAATCATTTCTTGAAAATTGAACTCTTTATTGCCTCTTGATTTCTTCTACTATGTAAGTCAGTTAGGTATGCTACTTAGAAGGTTCTTACTTGCAGATCTAAAGTACCACAAATTGAAAGATTTCTAGTGCTTTGATTCAGTCGTGCTCGAAAACTAATAGATTATGATCTTATAGTCTTTATATCTCAATTCCTATCTTTTATTTTGTAGTCTTCTAAACTTGCAAATTACCTTATTTTATTGAAGATAATCGGTTTTTAACTGGAGCTGGTTATTTCTTTACTAATACACTCATTGGAACCTTGTGTGGGATCTGATGTTAATTTATGATTTATCTTACTTCAATTTCTTTGTCTTTTCCCTCTCAACTGTGTGGGAAACAGAAACATAAGGTACACAAAGAATATCAGAAGATTTCTTTTTAAAACTGTTTTCTTAAGAAGGAAAGTGAAAGAACAGAGAGAATTATCAATGGAAGAAATCTAATAAACTATGCATTAACAATTACCCTAGTGAACAAATGGGACTCAAACTGTAGTGTACTTTTTGTAGAACTATATATATACTACACAAAATGTTCTTTTAAATTATTTGTACAATAACCCATGCATCTGGTGGCTGAAAGATGCTAAACTAACCGCCTCCTGCCTGTAAAGTCACTCTATGTCTCTAATACCAGGTAGGTGTCTAGTTGACGGAGAAGACTAAAACCTACTGCCTATTCACTTGATGTAGGATGCTTTATAATTTGCAAGTAGCAATGGACAAGTTTGCTGAAATGCAGTGAGTAAGGAAAAGAAGTAATCTGTACATCTCAAGGGTCAGGTGCCTTTTTACACTTTTTTTCACTTTTTATTGTTTATTTTATTTAATTACATTTCAAATGTTATCCCCCTTCCCTGGTTCCCCCTCCACAAATCCCCTATCCCTTTTTATACCCTCCTTTGTTGTTGTTCTTTTCTTTAGCTTGGGAGAAAAATATATGGGATATGACTTGTATAAAAATACAGCATGAGCATGATATGATCATGTGTCATCTATGTGTTCTTGACTTGGTGAGGAAGGCACATCATTTCAATATGAAGTGGTAATGAAGAAATATGCAAATAAGAGAACTGATTGTATTTTGTCTTATTCACCTTAGGAAAATCAGAGAAGGCTTTCATCGATTTTTTCTGCTATATTTCTTAAATGAGGTTAATAAAAGTTTGATTAAAAAATACAAGTTGGTTATTATTTTCCTTGCATAAGTTAGCAATAGTAAGTTATTCCTTCACTATTCTTATTCTTTACTTAACTTATCATTGATATTCAATGTAATTAACTGTTTTATTTGAGTGACCATTTGATTAATGTTATGCTTTCACAGTAGAGTAGAAACAGAGATTACATTTGTTTTCACCTATCATCATTGAATGCCTATCCCTCACTAAGTATCTAGTACAGAGATGAATAAATTAATGAAAGGTGGAGTGAAAGAGTCTCCAAGGTAAAGGCAAGTCCAAAGCTCTTATTCTAGGTTTGTTACAAACTGATTCATGATGTAGGGAGTAAGTTTTCCAATTATGAATTTCTGTGTCTAATGTTAGTCATTAGAAACAATGACCTACAAAGGGCACTTAAGCTTTATCTCCTTATATAATTCCATATACTGTAAATGCAGCTTTGGTACACAGTGTTTGTATATCTTGACATTTAATCTGAACGATATTAATTTATATCTACGGTTTCAAATCTTTGCCTCTTCTACACTCTTCACATATTTACTTCTATATAATTCTAGTCGAGAAATACAAAACTTCATTTGTCTCCAAGCAACATCAGATGCAATGACAATTCTACACAGAATATCTTCCCATCCCATGACCAAAGTACTCATTAAATGGACATGGAATGAGAGTACATTTATATACAGCATATCTTCTTCTTTCTAATACAATTTTGAAAGCATCATGTGACATTACTATTCTGATAATAATAAGATGATTACAGAATCAAGATGTAGTGTTTTGACCATTCCCCACTATTGGAAAAGCAACACAGCTTCAAGTGTGCCCGCACAATTCCACACAAGCTGTGAAATATATGAGGCAAATATCAAAAAAAATTACAATAGAGTAATGAAAAATTCATAAACTCTTATGTTTTCAAAAGCATGGTGGATTATCAGTTATTGTAGAAAAGTCCCCAAACTTGGTCTAAAAGTTCTTACATCATGAAACTTGATAGCTCAGTAACCCACTCCATATTCATTGTCATCTTGAGAAAAGAAAACACATCTATTTGCCCACTCACGTTCAAGTGAACACACATCTCCTCTGACTGTGCATTCACCATAAAAGAATACATATGCTCTGACAAAAACTATCAGAAAGCAACACGTTTTCCTTAAACTTTCTGAGTTGTCAGCAGAACCGAAAGTCCCATGCTGAAAATTATGTCAGCCTTTCTCCCCAGAAATCACTCTATAAAATTTTAACTCTGCATCATTTCAAATTCATCTGAGAAAAAGAGAGATAAAGTGTGCTTAAATCAAAGAGATTTATGTATTCCAATAAAGCTGTAAGATTTTGTTTTGATAGAAATAATGCAAGAGCCAACAAATTAAATGCTCTTGAGGAATGATTATGGCTACAGGAGTTATTTTGTTTTCATCAGGACTGAATAGCCGTGTAACTTGCCCCTTAAAGTTGTACAGTTTGTGATGTTATTGAGAAGTAGGCTTATGAGAAACAGAGTTGAATGGAGAATGAAGTATAATTTTATTTTAATTTGATTTCTGTTAGTAAGACTCACTTTACAGATTGACTTCCAGTAATTTATTATCCACCAACTACAACACAAAGTAACCTGTCACTAAAGACATTCATTATACTCAACCTAAAAACACTGTCATTGAAAGGGATGACACTCACAGTGTCCCATGTCAGTGATAAGTAAATTTGAAATTGCCTGTGACCTTGGAGAGAATTCCTGCATCTTCTCACTCCCTGCTGCCAAAGGGCCCTTTGCAGCACTTGGCATTAACTAAAGAGGCACAGAAGCAGAATAGACTGATCAAGCAATCCGGAGGCCAGTCAAGATAAATTAGATGCTTAATTTATACACCCAGCATTGGAGACAGACTAATTACACAAAGACAGTTTGATAAAGTAATATAAGATTCTGCACATATTAGCTAGAGCTTGCTTCCGTGAAATTATTGCTGATAGATGTGCTCTGGGCTTTGAGATTATGTATGCACAATTGTGTAATGGCCACTGCAGAACACATTTTTTTGTAGGTATTAAAATGAGAAGCTACCTGCCAATCTTTTCTAATTTTATGCTTTTCACTGCAGTGCAATTCTTTTTTGTGCTTTGGGCCTTTTATTTTTAACATTCATTGAGATGGACATAAAACAGTAATGTCAGAAAATAGTGCAAAAGTGACTGAAAAGGAATACAAACCATCTGCAATGATAGACTCAATCATTGGAATATTAGAAGTAAAGTTTATTTTGAAAAAAAAATGCAAGTCCTAAAACCTCTTGTTTTTCTGTCCAGGTAGCAGGAGCTAATCAAAGGAAACTGAATGGATCAAAAAAAGGCTGAAACATCTTGATGGGGAAGAAGCTTTGCTGATGTGATACTGCAAACAAATAGGAAGAAAGACACACTAATTTCTTGAAACTTATATTTTCATGTAGCCCACAATCAGTCAGTAGTTTCTGTTCTCAGAACAGCTTTAAACACTTCAGTGGAAATGTGAACTTACTCCATTGCACAAAACGAGGCTAAGAACTAACTGACTGAGCCTTGTAAAAAATATGATCTGAAGAAAAGGCCAGTTTCAAATAGAGTATGCGACTTGTGATTATTTGAAGGACAGAATAGATTTAGGTCATTGGAAAAAAATAAAACTGATCAAAGCAGTACCAAAGCATGGCATGCCCTCATAATTACAGATGGAGCCTTGTTTAGAACTTCTTATCACCATACTGTACCCAGCAGTAACACATAAAACATCTTCACTTAGAACAAAAACTATGTGGCTGAAGAGATGGCTTATTGGTTATGAACTACTGTTACTCTTTCAGCAGACCAAGATTTGATTCCAACCACTGACATAGTAGCTCACAAATATCTGTGACGCCCTATATCAGAGGATATGATACCCCACCAAGTTAAGCATGGTCTACAGCTAATCAAGAGCTGAATGTCTTTTTCTTTGCTCAGCATCTTTCACTTTTGGCACAGTGGTTACATGAAGGTGAAGCTTGAGGCTTTGGTCATGAATATCTGGGTCCTTCTGCACCTCTGCTGCAAGACGAACTTCAAGACCACACAGTACCATGTTTACTTTCATGCTCTCTCAAGATGATTGTCGAGAGACCCTTATTCTATTGTTTTCACTCTGACGTGGTGATTTCTTGGGGTGTCTCCTAAGTTTTCTAGCAAAAGGTTTGTAAATAGTTTTCTTCAGAATTTCTAAAGAGTGTACTAAACAAATATTTTGTTTTTTATGCTCTAAACTTATGATCATTCATCACTATCTTTGAATGCTTTCATAATATACTAGAAGCTCTGAGTACTCTTTTCATTACCTAGACTTACCAAAAACGTTTTCATTGCTAGTAAAACCATTTCTATATCACTATATACTGATTTGCCAACACCTACTTTAGGAATATACATGTTAATTTCTTCATTATCTCATCAGATTTACACAAAATCATCATGAACTGATTTTAAAATGGCATACTCCTCTCTTTGTCATCATAAAGGATAGATTATGAATGCACACTGGAAAATTATAAAAGATGGGATAGTAGAATTGATAAGGATAAAAATAGCTTACATTTCTAGAATCAGACTTCCTCTCTACTATATTTTATCTAATTATAATTATGCTAATTTAAAACTTTTACAAAACTCATTATTTGTTTATTTAGTGATAATGCATATGTCACTGGACTTAAGGGTAATTATAGAGTCAGCACAAATAGAAAACAATTAATATTAAGAAACAAATTATAGCTCCTTCAGGCTTCTTAATGGACTACAAAATTTCTTTTATATAATGAATGGATAATACTAAAAAATAAAATAAGAAGTAATTCTTAGTTACATAAAAATTGTCATCTCTACTTACCAGGTAAAGCCAAAATCAATGACTTTTTTATTTGTTTGTTTGTTTGTATTTTTGTATGTGATACTTTCCTTAGCCCAGATGATACTCTTTTTTAAATTTGTATTCAGATTATTGTCTATGCATATTTAAACCCCTGCACCTCACCTAGATATCCTATTTCTTGCCCATACACACAAAAAGGTATTGGGAAAACCCCAGTCAACAATTCTTAGACTTTCAATTATAAGACTTCCTTAAAATGTCAGTTTTTCTACAAAATCAGTTCTAATGTATTTTTCCTCAATGACTAAGCTATCCTTGTTGTGTCTCCAAATTCAATATCTAGCCCAATCACAGAAATATGAGTAATTTCTCTTGCCCAAGGAGGTAGTAAGATTGAATAGTATTTTGAATTTATTGAACCCTTAAAAATCCTTGATTTCCCGTATCTCTTCCTATTTAAAGTTGGAATTACAACTTAAATCTACTCTAGTGCATCTAATATTTTTACACAGGTTCCAGGGATAACCTGAGGTCCTCCTGCTTGTAGAATAAGCATGTGAGCAATAGAGCTAGCTCTCAGTTCCAAAAGAAATAATTGAATGGACTATTTCTATAAAACCTTTAATATATCCATCTATTCATTCAGAATTCATCTGAATGCCTATTATGAGCCACATATTACCCTAAAGAAAGTCTACATATTCATTCTCATTTGTGATGTGCCTTTGACTGAGATTATCTGCATTAATATTTGCAATGACTCAATAAAAAAGTGGATTAGTCCCTATTTTAATTCAAACAATGGGCTATTGTAGAAGCATAGGTCCTCCATCAGTCTGTAATTAAATAACGGATAAGAGGTGAACATTGTCTTATAAATGTTATGTCATGTTTAGATTTCTTCTAATGTTCTACATTTCTATTGCTTCACTTGTACTTTTTACTAACTTGATTTATTCTTTCTTTTTCACAATCAGGAAATACCCAGCTCAACATATGCCACTCTCAGAATTTAACTCCTATAATAGGTAAAGCCACTTCTGTAAACTTTGCCAGCATTTGGGATATACTCTATTTCTGAAAGATGAGTTAACACAGAGAAAATCAATTTGTTTATGTGTTCAGAGGTTCCAAGAAAATCAACTGCTTTTTTCCCCTTTGTCTTATATATAATGACTTCAGGTTGTCTGTGTAATGAAGCAGAGAGTGCAATTTTTTTTTTAAAATGGTGCTATTTAACACTTAGACTAGAGCTTTCATCAGAAACACAGGGTGAGAGAAGTCTATGCATCAGCTCAGTACAGTGAGGTTGGAAAAATATTTGTGAGCAACTTTTTTTTTTTGGCAATTCTTAAAATGTGAATGATACTGAAAAGGGTCGCGGTTACATGATTACAGAACGATGTGATTCAAGTCCATGTCTTTCTCTCTCTTAACCACATCCCTCTCCATGTCTATTATAAATCCTCTGTGTTATTATTAGTCCATTACAGATGAAGGAGTTTTCTTCACCTCTGGAGTCCAAGCACCAGTCATAGCACAGGTAGTTAACAGGTGCTAAGTCTCTGTGGATGAACTCTTTAAGCTCCAGGCACTACCTGTGCATTGTAGTTTCCCCATTTTATAGCACAGGGCTTTTCAACTGGACCAATCAAAGATGGCAGCCTAGTCAACCTGTGAGACAGATATTAAAAGCTTCTCTCTCAGAGTCTCATCCATTGGAGGGCAGTTGGGGTGGGTATACAGTGAAAGGAGGACCAGGTGGAGGGGCAGCAATTGGGATGTAAAATAAACACATTAATTTTATGAATAATTCAATATATATAATATATTATATATTTATAATAATTTATAAATTATTATAATAATTATTATAATATAAAATATATAATATAATATAAAAATTATTATAATAATTTATAAAATATTATATATATTATATATATTGAATTTATAATAATTCAATATATATAATATATATATATATTAGAATTTGACATTTTTCTCTCAAATAATACTTTTCAATGACTATTTTCATTTTGGAAATCTCTTGTAAAATGAAGCCAAGTCATATTGTTCCATATATTCCATAATTTCAAAAAAGGGCCCTATACATCTCAATCTCATTCTATTATGCATCCCCACTCAAAACTCCATCACACTCATTTTGGAAATCCAACCTCAACTAACACTTCATTTTCGTCAGCCTGATGCCTTTCCTCCAGTGCACACATTTTAGACATTAAAACACACAACGTGTGTGTGGATACACAAATGTGCTTGAAAGTCATTTTATTTTCTGCTATACTTTAAGTCATCTATTTTCCATATATGATGAAGATGTTAAAAATGCAACCTTAAGAGAACATCTGAGAGTGGTCTCTCAGTGACTAGAGTAAAATGAATGCTGCTGTCTCTCTGTATATCTATTTCTGTCTCCATGTGACTATAAAGAGTTCAAAAGCAGCCTAGACATTAACCTGGCTGTTTCTAAAGAAGGATTAGCCATGTCTCATCTCTGCTGCCCCAGTGCTTACTTACATGGGCCATCCAAGCCATTGCTTTTGATGTTACAAGCTTTAGTACACACCAAGAACAAGCTAAAATTATATATTTATTTATAATAATCATCTCAATGGCTGCTTATAGGCCTATTAAAGGAAATTAGAATTTGAGAGGCAGATACTTTGGCTTTTTGAAAGGCAAGGTTGTCTATGTCTGTTTAAAGAAAGGAACTTCTTTTCCTTCTAAGATAATAGTAGAGTGGAGGCTGTCCCTGAATCTGATGATCCTGTTCCCCTAACTGGACTGCCTCGTCTATTCTCAGTGGGAGATGATGTGTCTAGTTCTTCAGTGACTTGATGTGTCAGGGTGACATGATATCAAGGGTAGGTATGATGGTGTGGCTACATAGTAGTGGAGCTGTGTGAGAGGAAAGGACAGGCTATTATTGGGATGGAAAGTGTCTAATAAATTAATAAATAAATAAACAAGAAAATGGTTTGATCAAATGCCAGCTTTTTCTAAGATAATTCTTTAATGATATCTCTTACTCATTGTACTTTACAGTGGCAATATCAATATGTCATTGAAAAACTCTATGTCTTCCGGTCTGGGCCAGGGCACTGAGCAGATCTTGGGTGGCAGCTCTGCCCCCCAACCTTCAAGAACCCAGAGGAAGCGGGAATCCCAGGCGCTCTAACTCGGGCAGCATCTTAGAATACACAGCCTTGGTGTATCTACTCATCAAGTATACAGAGCAGACCTGCCCAAACCACCGATGTCCTGGAATTCCATCTGGATTCAGTGAAGACACAGCATCAGAGGATTATCAACTTACTCTTCCCCCCACCCCTCTTCTAATATCTCAACGCCCATAATCAGCCTGAAGAAGTTACAGAAGAGTCAGCGCCCCTATTCCCTGGACTTGGGGACTAATGTGGTTAATAATGGTCTGTCTTTCTAGGGAAAAGTAGTGGTTTTGTTGGAACAGGGAGGATTAGTTAGGACTTATTGCACAGCCATAACCTATTGGTAGAAATCTGTATAATTATTATCAAGATGAAGTTATAATTTCTTAAATGGTACAAAATTTACTTTGATTTCAAATTTAAGGTTTTCATTGGTATGAGCTCCTCATTAATATAAAAGTGAGATGAATATTGATACTCTGATGGGCAATGTGCTTGTATAACACATTTAGGAATACAAGGCCTAGACCCAGTCCTTCCTTAACTTTTTCAACTGATTTGGGATGGTTAACCTATGAGTTAAGGGACTATAGCAAATTTATGGCTTTGAGTTAATTGTTAGGAGGTTAACCATATTTTATTTAGAAATAGCCAAGAGGAGTGAACAGACAACAGTCCAGGTGACCTTACATGGATAGTTGGTTTTCAAAACGTCAGAAGTTCATAGAATTGATGCTACAAAAATTTATATAAATGTCCATTCTGATTAGAGACCTGTCTGCTCCTGACAGCTTCCTGTTGTGGATTCTAAGAAGAAATTGAGCATCCTTAGAGTTATGCCAGTTGTGTGGTGACAGCCAAAAGGCAAGAATTGCCTCTTTCCATCTACAGACTAACTACTGTCCTGAAGAGGACACACGTGCAGAATAGTCGACTGATTATATCTGCCCAGACAGAGTAATCAGCCCTTAATAATCCTGCATCACTAAGGTCTGTCAGATGACTCTGGGCCAGAAGGCTGAAGATTTGATGCTCGAACATTTGGTAGTATAGGGGCTTCTCAGGTGTTCAGAGGTCTCTATAAATTGGCTAAGTTTTAGAAGCTATGTTTACTGCTTCCTATAACTTCAGTTAACTCAGTCATTCTGGATTTCTGACGGGGTTGAAGACCCATAGTCTCATAGCCAATCCTGGCTATTTACTTTGAGAGAAAAGATCTGAGTAGATAGTTTTCAGCTGACATTCATTATAAAGCCAAAAAAAAAAAAAAAAAAAAAAAAAAAAAAAAAAAAAAAAAAAAAAAAAGCCAGGATCAAAAGTAAGTGTTTTAGTTAGAAGAGATGACAGAGGTTCTGGTTAGTCAACAAAATGATGGACTGGGTATTAGAACTATCTTATACCTCACTGGTACAATTAGGAATAAGTATGCTCTAACTGTATTTTGAGAGAAAAGTTTTACTTTAACAGGAAGAGTGATATGTAGGAGGAGCTAAGTGGGAAGGAGTACTGAGAGGAAGAGATGGAGTAAGGAGAGAAGATGAAGGAGAGGAGAAGCTAGGTGATGAGAGAGAGAAAGAGAGAGGGGGCATGGAGGCAGATGTTCACAGGTCTCCACCAGTCAAAGATAGTCTTTATATCTAGGTTGGGTATTGGATTACCCTTCTGATTGAGCATTACCAAACTTATAAATCCTTTGATTAACATTTTAAAAAAATTGTATAAAAGCAAAAAGGAAAGGGGGGCATGGGACAGGGGTTTTCTAGGGAGGGGAAATGGGGAAAGGGGATGGCATCTTAAATGTAAATAAAATAAAATGAAAAAAAAAGAAAAACTCTATGTCAGGTGAAGAAGCATAAGAACGAGCTGGCTAAATTGTAACTGACTACTATACTGTGGGTACCAATGGGCTCTGGAGATGGAGATAGAATTATGGCTCGGTGCTATCTTTAATAGTAGCATTAGTTTGAAGTCCATTGTAAGAGGTTCCTGAGATGAGAATTTATATGTAGACGATCCAGGTAAAGGTCAACAGAAAAACATGAGAATCAGAGAAGTACAAATAAACAAATGATGCACCTATCAAAACATTAGAGTTGGAAAAATAAAGCACAGTCTCATGGAAAAAACTCTGGGAGAAAAATTTAATTAAAATGTATTTATTTGTAAACATTAAGTAGGGAAGAAAGGGTGCATGTGCCACCTTGCACATGTGGAGGTCAGAAGACAACTAAAAGTGTGTGTTCTCTCATCAATATGTGGGTGCCAAGGATTGAACTCAAGTAGTCAGATTTGATGGCAAGCACCTTTATCTTACTTTCCTTGGGAGAAAAATGTCAAATACATATATATACACAAATATATGAGACATACATACATACATACACACACACCACATGTAGAGTATGGAGTGTTTCCATTACAGAGGATAAGAATGCAAGTATTGTCTGAATGCATTTCTTCAGCCATGTGTGAGGTAATCTTGAGACAATTAACACTCTAATTTAGTCCAATGAACAAATGAAAACTAAAAGCCAAGTAGGAATTTGCAAGGAATCTTAATTGACATTGGAACTCAAATGAACTTGAATTATTTGATAGGTATGAGAAATAACCCTGCTGTAATAAATAGGTGACAAATTTTAACCTCTGTCTTTTTGAATGAGAATATCAATAAATGTTTCACTTTGCACTTTCTAAAAGTCAGGTGGAACAGCATAAGTCAAATATTTCAAATATTACCTAATGCTAGTGGGCATTCAATGGACAACACAGCGTCCATTCCCTTTATATGACAAAATTGAAAAATGAATTTACATATGTACACAAAACCTCTATGAAAGACCCATGGCCATCAATTCTGCTGGTTATGTGAAAAGGGGGTCTTGAAATTTAGTATTTATGATACTTTTATGTAGATAAATAATTGCTGCAATTTGGGGGACAGGGAGTGCTTTTGTGTAAATTATAACTCTAGATTTAAGTCATGATTGAGTATTAACTCTTGGGAAGACAAAGATTTGAAAGAATAAGGAAATACATGAATTAATTGCGAATTATCTTGCCAATTAATTTTAAGAGCCCCAGAAGAGATGAGAAAGTAATACAGTGCCTCCTGATGACTCTGGTCAGGTATGCATTGAACAAGTTGTTGAATTTATTTGACAAAAGATCAAAAGAAGAGGAAAAGTGTCTGGAATGAGGGCATCTTATAATAGCTCTCCAAGATATCTACATCCAGGAACTCACCCCAAAAAATTACATGTGTTTCATAGATCATTCACCACTATACATGAGTATAGGTGCCTGTAATCTCTACAGTTGAATTTTATTCTAAAGTAGAATCTTTCTTTACAAAAGTGGGGGTGATATGATATAGTATTCATATTTCTGACAAATGAAGTAAAAATCTCTATTATAAAATAGATTGGAAGTAGAAAAACATACTTTATTGCTAAATCATTGAAATTAAATATTCTTTTAAGATTCTTCAGGATCTGAAGCAATTCATTGCATCATGTACTACAGACAAGTCATTTGACAGATACAGTTCAGAGATTTTTCTCTAGTCCAATGTATGGCAAGTAACCTAGTTTTCTGAATGTGAACAACACTGATCAAACACTATCTAGTGACAAAACTTTCTAGGTTACATGCAAAAATTATCAGAAATAGAACCTATACGTCTATCTATTTACAATATTAATTATTTTTGCATATGTCCTCTGTTTAGAAACCACAGGAAACATTCATATAAGTCTAATCTATATTACATTAATTATTTTACTGTGTAGTCCTTGTACGCAATTAAGTATAAAACACATTCTAATCATAAAAATATTGCTGCAAATGTTTACTGGAAAACATTATAAATTCCTGGTTATAAAAAAATAATGTAAGTGAAATGAATGAAGACAATAAGGTGCATGATGAAAACAAGATGTCAGAGTCACAGCTATTGCATTTGAGACTTAATTCTGCTACCTAGGATCATGTGACTTCACTCAAGACATGTAACTGCTATAATAAGAATAAAATCTAGAACAATTTTTTGTTATTGATAAGTGCGATTTTAAGAAACAATTTAAAAATCTTCATTACTTTATGAGTCATATTTATGTAAGACCAATTATATGAGTACAATATATCTTCTAATCCATAGTACTATATTGATCTTTGAAAACATAAGCAAAGTAAGAGGAAAATCCAGAGAGAGTCTTTGTTATAAATGCAGAATTGGATGCTGTCAGAACCAAGGAAAGAGCTGAGTATATTACAACTCTCTAAAAAACAGTCAGTATGATTTGCTTGTTTATACCTCAGGCATGTCTATGTTGTACATACTTTATAATGTAGCCATGGTTGAAACTGAGATGGATTAGATTAAACATTTGATTACAAAACAAACAAACAAACAAAAAGACAAAGCATAAAACTTCTTACCATAATGTCTATTGCTTCCATTATGTAAGGCATTATAACATATAAAATATCTTAGAATCTAAATTATCTCATGGTCTGACCAAGAGAAGACATAAGAATGGGGAACTGCCAAGTCTAGGTGAGTTTTCTGCTGTGAAAGTACACAACATATATAGCTGACTCTGAGTTGGTGAAACTGGGCAGTTTGTCATTGGAAAATCGATCTTACCTGGAGACTGTGAAAAGGGGTTTGAGCTATAATTGCTATGTAGTGGGTGTTTATTTATAGTAGATGTAAACCTCTTTTGCCCAATTACCTTTATTTTACTTCCATCAAAACTTTATTCTCCAGGTGGCCATCTTCTCAGGTAATTGCCCCAGAAACAAGTAATTAAATATATCTAGCAGTAGACAGTAAATATACTCAAGTTGCACCACCTTGCAGGGAGTTCCTATTCAGCCAAGCAGCGGTGGGCTAATGGAAACACTTGAATACCAAGTGGTGTTACTTAAGCTACAATAATTACCATGTTTGACAACCAGAATTAATAAATAATCAAAGCAAGTTCAACTTCAATTATCATTACAAATGTTTGTATTTAGTTTTAAAAAAAACAATTGACATCTAATTAATGTGTTTGGATCTGCTTGTGTTTAGACATTAATCAGATATCTTTAAAACATTACTGGAGTTATTTATTTAGGATAAGCATATGCATAAACATACTTTAGTGGCACTACAACATCATTCACTTTTATAATATTTATTAGAACTGTGGCCTTAGAATCTGTTCACTCATTTCTTCTCTAACATACATTGAACACTTTTTTGAGATAATGTATTTACATCATTTCCTCCCTCCCTTTATTCCCTTCAATCCCTGTTGTGAACACCTCATTTCTTTCTTTGAAACTCAGGATAACTTTTTCATTGACTGTTGTGATATGCAAATATGTATAAACATATGTTCTCCGGAATATATGCTTCTTAGTCTATACAATATTACTTCTATGTAGGTTTCCAGGAATGACCATTTTTTATTGGAGAATGAGTTGATGTGCTCTTCCATGGGGAAGATTATTTCAATTGTTCTTAGCATTCATTAGTTTCCTGTAGCTCTTTGCCTAGAGGTGAGGCTTTGGCTTTGTTCCCACTCCATTTTGGAATTTCTACTGTTATCATTGTTCAGTTTATCTTTGTCCAGCCAGGTTGGGGATGCTATAGATGCACCTTCTGACACTATTAGGAATTATATTCTCACTGCCTAATTCTGTGGCTTTTATGATTCTTTTACATCTTCTGCAATGGTTCCTCAGCCTTAGGTAAGGGAGTTGATCTTCAGATATATCTATAGGGACTTGGCACCACAACATTGCCTTGTGATTGATTGTAGTTTTCTGCAATGATACAAGCCTTTTGCAAAGAGATGTTTCCTAATGAGTTTAGCCTTTTTTTGCCAAATAATTTCTGCCTGCTTTATATTACTTATATTAGAATACTAAATTGAAGAGCTTTAGGGGTCTTACT